>NW_003852443.1:12939853-12942137 GCF_000181295.1 Otolemur garnettii | reverse complement strand
AAAAAAAAAAAAAAAACAAGCCATTTTACCAAGTAAGGTCTAGATAAAGGACGTTTGTTCTGTAGTTTCCTAGAGTTAATGTCATATCAAGGCCAAAAACAGCAACTTAACATTGATTCTAGTTTAAAAACAAATGAAGAACACAAAAACAACAACAAAGAAAAGCTATCATTACCAACACACGCTCTCTCTTTTTAAATTTTTTTTATTGTATTTTTTAAAATTTATTTTGTTTAGGGTTGCTTCCCACTCACACCCTCTCTTTTCTAAATTATCATTCCTGAGTTTGGTGGAGCATTTGAAAAGCAAAATATTACCCCTAACCGACAAGGTAGGAAAGTAAATCCCTACCCTATCTGCACTTTGCAGGGTGGGACCTTGACCGGAGTCAGAGTGGAGCTGAAGGCCAAGAGAAGCCAACACAGTCTCAGCTGCTCGTCAGACCCGTAACTGGAGGTGCAGCCTCAGTTACCGAAGGAAATCATTTTTCTGAAGAATACTGAGCTGAACTGAAAAGACTAATAGAAGATTAAAGAGATCACTGGGTTTTATTTTTCTTTACAAGACGAGCTGCAGGTCCCCTAGTGCGGCCTGGGGCACCAATGCAGGGCCACCGGCTTGCAGGTTGGCGCTCGGATGAAGGGCCACCAGCGCTGCATGGCGAGCTGATGCACTGCCGCCGGGGCGGGTTGGGATGTGAATGCAGTGCCACTAGCGTGTTTTTCGTGCCAATACAGTGCAACTTGCGCGTTTTTGGCAACAACGCAGTGGCACTAGCATGAAAAATACTGCTAGCCACTGCATTAGCTAGTGCCAGCGGTATTTTTTGCACCATTACAGCAGCACTAGCGGTATTTTTCCTGACAATGCAGTGGCACTAGCAGTATTTTTCGTGGTATTCTTTTTGCACCATTGCAGTGGCACTAGCAGTATTTCTCGCGCCAATTCATTGGCACTAGCGGTATTTTTCGCTCCAAAGCAGTGGCACTAGCAGTATTTTTTGCACCATTGCAGTGACACTAGAGGTGTTTTTCGTGCCAATGCGGTGGCGCTATTGGTATTTTTCACACCAAATATTCTTTGAGGTATTTTTTGTGCCAATGCAGTGTTTCTAGCAGTATTTTTCGCGCCATTGCAGTGGCACTAGAGGTATTTCTTCATCATTACTGTGGCACTAGCAGTATTTTTTGCGCCATTGCAGTGGCACTAGCATTATTCTTTGCGCCAATGTAGTGACACTAGCGCTTTTTTCGTGCCAATGCAATGCCACTATCACATTTTTTTTGCACCAATGCAGTGACCCTAGTGCGTTTTTCATGCCAGTGCCATGACCTTAGCGTGTTTTTTTGCGCCAATGCTGTGACACCAGCACGTGTTTAGCACCAATGCAGTGACAGTCGTACATGTTTCGTACCAATGCAGTGCCACTAGCACATTTCTTTTGTGCCAATATAGTGACACTAGAGTGTTTTTTGTGCCAGTGCCGTGACACTAGCTTGTTTTTTTGTGCCTATTAAGGGCCACTAGTGTGTTTTTTCGTGCCAATGCAGGGCAACTTGTACGTTTTTCATGCCAATGCAGTGCCACCAGCACGTGTTGGCGCACCAGTGCAGTGTCACTAGCACGTCTTGGTACATTAATGCTGTGCCACTAGTACGTCTTCCTGATCCAATGCAGTGCCACCAGCGTGGCTTGGCGCACTGATGCAGGGCCACAGCTCAGGTTGGTGCGCCAATGCAGGGCCACCGGCGCAGATTGGCTCACCAGTGCTTGATTTTAATACAGAATATGTAATCAAGCGTTCAAAAGGTCTGTTTCTTGGGCCTGGTCTTTTCTCACCACACAGTAGCTCTTTCCTCAGCAGGAACCTTGATAATATCCTTTGAACAGTCAGTAACACCCCTAAAATAACAGGCACCAACATGGACTATCTATTTGTATCCCCTCCAAATTCTTATGTTGAAATCCTAACCTCTAAGGTGGTGATTTTCAACCGGTGTACCACGACACATCCTTAGGTGTGCCATGAACATTTTTAGAGATCATTCATTAATTTACTTTCCAAAGAAGTTCAAAGCACAAGAAGTATATTCTTTTTTTTTTACTCTTTTTTTTTTTTAATCAACATACTTTAAGTGTGCGGCGTTAGTTTAACTATAGGTTTAAAGTGTGCCGTGAGATTTTTAAAAAGTTGAAAAACACAGCTCTAAGGGGAAAGTATCAGGAGGTGGAGGCTTTGGGAAGTAATTAGGTCAAGAAGGTGGCACATTCAGGATATGGGATT
>NW_003852443.1:12927792-12930066 GCF_000181295.1 Otolemur garnettii | reverse complement strand
ACTTGAGCCACAGGCGCTGAGCCAAACCCAGGTCCTTTAATGAAGGACCCATTACACAAAAAATCATGGGAGTCCTTTATTTTGGACTGAGCTCCTGCGCTAGACCCCAACAGTCCAGGCCAGACCATTTATTGTAGAATCATTCATGCTAAATGTCACATAATCAAAAAGAAGCTAAGTTAGCACACAGATCTCAAAACAGACAGGTCTTTTACCCCCTGAAAACAGGAGAGTCCAGTATAAAAGTCAGTATAAAAATAAAAGGTTTGGCTTGGCACCCGTAGCACAATGGTCACGGCACCAGCCACATACACTGAGGCTGGTGAGTTCGAGCTTGGCCCAGGCCAGCTAGACAACAAATGACAACTGGAACAAAAAATACCCAGGCATTGTGGTCGGCGCCTGTAGTCTCAGCTACTTGGGAGGCTGAGGCAAGAGAATCGCTTAAGCCCAAGAGGTTGCTGTGAGCTGTGACACCACAGCACTATACCAAGGGCGACATAGTGAGACTCTGTCTCAAAAATAAAATAAAATAAAAAGGTTCCCGCTACTTACAAAATTTAAGCCTTACAAAAATGTCACCTGACAGCCTTAACCAGCTTTTTATGTGTTGTTTTGCTTCCTGGTTCCCACCTTACTAAACCTGCTATTCTGCTCTTGCCCAGTGGGAGCTCTCATTCTGGTTTGCAGAACAGAGACTGTCTAGATTCATGAATCACAAAGAAAGAAAGAAAGAAAGAAAATCCAATTAGATTTTTTAAATTTGTTGTAGTTTTGTCTTCAGACAGAACTAACCTAGAACCCTATAAAGCATTGAGTAGCATTGAGAATCCAGCCTAAATTACTCCGTGCCGAGATTTTTTCCCCAGTAGCTCTCAGCGGCCAATGAGGGCCTGCAGGGTGGGTGGGGCAGCAGCTTGAGGGGGAGGGAGGTGATGCTATTGGTCGGAAACCTTAGAACCTGTAGCCTGAGGGCCAGGAGGTTGTTCTTCCGCGGTGTCCTTAGAGGTGAACATTCTGCAAATGGAGTCGGGTGGGAGGAACAGGAGGCGTCATTTCTAATCAAATTAAGGAAGTCTGGAGGTAAGCTCTTCAATGGGTCATTTGGGTGGGATAATGACGAATCCTGGGTAACTCGGAGGTTGGTAAGTGACAGCAGAGCAAGGGGATTGTGGAATTGAAGGTAGAGGCGGTGGGAGCTTTAAAAGATTTTTGCAGGCTGGGCGTGGTGTCTCATGCCTGTAATCCCAGCACTCTGGCAGGCCAGGCGGGTGGATTGCCTGAGCTCACAGGTTCCAGACCAGCTCAAGCAAGAGCGAGACCTCCCCCAGCCCCCACCCCCTACTCCATCTTTAAAAAAAAATAGCTGGGTGTTAGGCGCCCGTAGTCCCAGCATTAGGGAGGCTGAGCAAGAGAATCTCTTGAGCTCAAGAGTAGGAAGTTAGTGTGGGGTTGGTGGTTGCATATGACAACATGCCACCTCTACCAAGAGTGACAAAGTGAGACTTTCAAAAAAAAAATAGAAAGGTTTTTGCACGAGACTGGGAGATTCACAAACTGACTTCAGCTACGGAGAGCTGGGAGAATTCTAGGAGTCATACCCGGTCTCATCACTTATGGTGCGTGAGGTGTGGGGGGAGCTGAAGGGTGTTATCTGGAGACCCCGAGTCACTCCAGGTGGTTACAGTGAGGGTGTCCTTGACACGAGGTACAATAAGGGTTATTTCTACAGAGGCCTTAAGGATGATAAACGTTTTCACCAGTAAGCCTGAGTTCCACAGAACTATTTCTGGTATCCAAGATCCTTTTTATTTTTTCACCCGGTATGGTGGCGCATGCCTGTAATCCTAGCACTCTGAGAAGCCGAGGTGGGTGGGTCGCTTGAGCTCAGGAGTTCAAGACCAGCCTGAGCAAGAGCAAAACCCCTCTCTAATAAAAATAGCTGGGCATTGTGGCAGGCGCCTGTGGTTCCAGCTACTCAGAGGCTGAGGCAAGAGGATCACTTAAGCCCAAAAGTTTGAGGTTACTGTGAGCTTTGACACCATAGCACTCTACCCAGGATGACAAAGTGAGACCCTAAAATATATTTTTTTGAGATGGGGGTCTCACTGTGTTGCTGATCCACGCCAACCTCCTCACCTGTAGGGACTAATGGTGCTTGGCTGACAAAACATTATCATTATTATTACTATTATTTTTGAGACAGAGCCTTAAGCTGTCACCCTAGGTACAGTGATGTGGCATCACAGCTCACAGCAACCTCCAACTCCTGGG
>NW_003852443.1:12924684-12926866 GCF_000181295.1 Otolemur garnettii | reverse complement strand
GTAGATACATTAAATACTCTAATTTAATCACACAACATATATACCTGAAGCACCTAATTGTACCCCATAAATATGCAGGATTACAATGTGTTAATTAAAATTAAAAAGCCCTCTCAGAGAATGCTTCTTTGTGAGGCAAAAGCTTTTTGAGATGGGTATTTCCTTGGAAGGACGTTCTCTTAATGCAAATAGCCCACTTAAGTCGAAAAGCACCTCGTGTTTATCTTGCCTGCTATTTCTTCCCTACTTTGAGAGAAGAGGTGATAGCCTGGGGCTGAGGGACCCTTGGGCTAGGCAGTGTTTGCTCCTGGCGGTAAATAGATTGATACTTGCTGCAAAGACTGAATGGAACCTTTGGTAATTCTGGGGTGACCAAGCTCAGTAGGAAAAAAGAGTGTAAACATGTACACAGTCTTTTGGCCTCATTTACTATCACTCTGCTTCTGGAATGATCAGCCTTTGTTTTAAAGAGACAGGAAACACAGCCTAACTCTAATGACTTGGCCAAAAAAGGTGTGAGCAGAGGAGGAGCTTAAGGAAGAAAGCAGGAATGGTTGGGTGTAATGTCTCAGAGGGTATTGTGAATAGAGAAGGGCACCCCAACAGAGTCCCTAAGAACTCCAGTATTTTTAGAGTGGGCATGTTGCTGCCCAGCCAGGTTCAACTGCCCAGTGTCCAAGGGGAAGCCATTATCGGGAGACAGCAGGGCTCACAGCAGAGAGAGTATATTCCACACAGTGCTAAGCAGGGAGACAGGAGGAATTTCTCAAATCTGCCTCCCTGAGAATTGAAGAGAAAGGGCTTGGGGTTTGGGGTTGGTTGGTTTGTTTTTGAGACACAGTCTTGCTCTGTCACCCAGATTAAAGTGCCGTGGCCTCAGCCTACCTCACAGCAACCTCAAACTCCTAGGCTCAAGCAATTCACCTGTCTCAGTCTCCCGAGTTGCTGGGACTGCAGGTGCCCACCACAATGCTGGCTAATTGTTCTGTTTTCTTGTTCAGGTCGGTCCTGAACTCCTGATCTTAAGGGATCCTCCTCCTCAGCTTCCCAGAGTACTAGGAATACAGATGTGAGCCACCATGTCCTACCCAAGTTTGTTTGTTTGTTTGTTTTGGTTTGGTTTTTTTTGAGACAGAATCTCACTATGTTGCCCTTGGTAGAATGCCATGGTGTCACAGCTCACAGCAACCTCAAACTCATAGGCTAAGAGATCCTCTTGTCTCAGCCTCCCGAGTTGCTGCAACTACCACCTGCCACCACAACACGCTACTATTTTTTTTTCAGTTGTCATTGTTGATTTTAGCTGGCCTGGGGCAGGTTCGACCCCGCCAGCCTCGGTGTATGTGGCCAGCTCCCTACCCATGGAGCAACAGGCGCCGCCCCAAGAGACAGTTTTCATTTCCCTCATTTGATAGTTCCATTCACCCAGCCTCCTGAGTAGCTGGGACTGCAGGCGCGCGCCACAACCCCCAGTTATTTTTTGCTTGTAATTGTCATTGTTGTTTGGCAGGCCCAGGGTAGGTTCAAACACACCAGCTCTGGTGTATGTGGCTGGCACCCCAGCTGCTGAGCTACAGGCACCAAGCCAAGAGACAGTTTTTAAAGATAGTTTGGTGGGTAAAGGGTTAGGCAATCAGGGCTTGTTAACTGGTTGGCTTCCTGGTGGAACCATCAGTCCCTTGGTATGGGCAGCTGTCTGGATGGGTCAGTTAATCCACTGGAATGCAGAACCTGGAAGATAACTCAAAAACTAGGTTATGAACAGGTGATTTTATATCTGTTAGTCATTTTCTATGACCTGGGCTCCCTGAGTCTCTTTGTGGTGAGTTTAAACACTTATTAAGTAAAGAATACCATTGAGCTTATTAGTCTTTCTCTGCCCCCAATGAGTCTAATCATTCTTAAGCAAGTAAGACTTGTTAGTTTCTCTCTGCCTCCTAGGCATCTAGATTTTATTTGAGCAAAGAATAAGACCCCTGTGTTCCTTCTGGTTTGGTTGGGTTGAACAGTTCTTCCAGGTTACAGATTTCCAGCTGATAACCTTCTGACCTTTTACAAGGCCTCCAGCAGGTGACCTTTGGTCTCTCACACCACATCTCCAGTTGTGACTAAGGCCCTGGCCACCTCCTGAGCTACACATGCATCACACTCTGAATTGCTTTAAAAGAGGCCCCTTTTCCTA
>NW_003852443.1:12919244-12920388 GCF_000181295.1 Otolemur garnettii | reverse complement strand
GCAATCTAGAGTTAGGAGGAGAAGTCAGGATGAGAAATACAGATTTGAAAATTCAAAGGCCTAAGGCCTTCAGTCCAATGCCATTGTTAGAATCAGGTTTTACAACTTTAATGTAAAAGGTTGTTGAGAATATAGCCATTCTAAGAGGTTCTATCTTTGGTCCCCTGAGATGTTTTTGTCCTTATAGGTTGTTAAATTTTTGTAAGAATCAGTATCACATGCTCAATTCCACTTCTGATTTATGTTTTATATTTGATTTTTGCTTTCTATTTCTAACCATTGTGAAGATATCTTTAAAATAGCTCTATAAGTTCATTTGTTTGAATGTCCCTGATGAAAACTTCTTCAATTTCAGAAATATCTATTGTTACCTTTCTTTTTTTCTACATTGATCTTGATCCTAAAGGGAGTTATAAAATTTTCTTTTAAGTCATCTGACTGTAGTCCTGGATCAGGTCAATATTACCTGAAAACTAACACTTCTGTTATCCAAAGAATATAAAGAAAATAAACCCCCAGGGAGACAGCACTGGCTAGAGATTAGAAGGGGCTGTAAGGATGATAATCCAATTTAATCAGCTATCTTTTTTCTAAACTCTGCTATCAGTCCTTTCTATCCTGGCTTTTCAAGGGTTGATGTGACAACCTGGTGCTAATACTTATTTATATAATGAAGGCACCATTTTATTTTCTTAAGCAACTAGGTTTTTGTCAGTCTACTGTGGAGTATCAGGTTCTTTGATCTATTTTGAAGGATGGGACTGAAGAAAAAATTCCCGATAATTCTGTGAAGAGCCTGGCATCACGAGCAGATGTCAAATTGCCCTTTTTGGCTGGTGGTATGCTAAAATTGAATTGCACCTAACTTTGAAATACTTAAATAGCAAATACTTCCATCAGAAGTAAGTAGTCATCTGTATTGTAATCCCCTTTATAAATGTGTTGATTTTAAAAATGTTTTTCAGATTTTCTTCTTTATCTCTGGGTTTCAGAAAATTTATTACAATGCCACAGATGTGATTTTCTTTGTATTTATTCTGCTTGGGGTTCGCTGAGCTTCTTGAAGGTATACATTTGAAAACTTTTCAACTATTATTCCTTCAAATATATGTTGTCCCTTCCTCTCTTAGTCAGAAATTTTTAT
>NW_003852443.1:12916505-12918378 GCF_000181295.1 Otolemur garnettii | reverse complement strand
AGAGTCCCATTCTGTTGCCCAGGCTAGAGTGCCATGGTGTCAGCCCAGGTCACAGCAACCTCAAACTCCTAAGCTTAAGTGGTTCTCCTGCTTCAGCCTCCTGAGTAGCTGGGACTACAGGTGCCCACCACAATGCCCTGCTAATTTTTCTATTTCTAGTTTTTTAGTAGAGATAGGGTTTTACTCTTACTCAGACTGGTCTCAAACTTTTGAATTCAAGCAATCCTCCCACCTTGGCCTTCCAGAGTGCTAGAATTATAGGAGTGCCAGCCAATGTGTAGAATTCTTAAGTGCAGGGTCTTTTGCAGAATTCCCCCTCTATGACTCTCCTTTCTGAGATTTTCCCCTTCATTTTCTACCTACTGTGGCCATTTTAAACTTTCTTCTGGTTCTTCTAGCTAGTAAGACTGCAAGTTTCTAACTAAACCAGAGGTTTAGTTAACCTATCTGATGCTAACTAAGGACCACCCTCAAGTAAAAAGCCAGAAAAACAGGAAACACAGAACTATCCCCCACTTTTTTTTGAGACACAGCCTTACTATGTTGCCCTCTGTAGAGTACTGTGGCATCACAGCTCACAGCAACCTCAAATTCCTGGGCTCAAGTGATTCTCTTGCCTCAGCCTCTGGAATAGCTGGGACTACAGGCATCTGCCACAAGGCCCACCTATTTTTTAGAGACAGGGTCTTGCTCTTGCTCTTGCTCAAGCTGTTCTCAAACTCCTGAGCTCAAGCAATCCACCTGCTTAGGCCTTCCATTATTGGCGTGAGCCATCACACCCGGCCCCCCGTTCCCTTCTTTCAGCTACAAACATGTCTGCAGTTCCTGCCTGCTTTAGAGAAATGAAGACCTATCACAAAAAAATTTGTAGATGAGTTTTCATAGCAGCTTTATTTGTAACAGTCAAAAACTGAAAAAAAAAATTCAACTATCTCTCGGTAGATGAATGGTTAACCAAATTATGATATATCCATACCTAATTATTCCTACCTAAACTACCTTTAGGTAGCTGTTTTTTAGATTTTGTCCACGAATATTGGTCCCATAAGAGCTTCTGTACCATTACTGAAGCAGAATATGACAAGTTTTTTTTCTTATGATATCTGATTTGTCTTTGTCAAAAAAAAAAATGGACTGCTTTATGGACAGAATAGACTACTGTTCAGTATTTTTATGCTTAGCTTCCTTTTTTAAACTGAACTTTTTTTCTTGAGACAGAGTCTCACTATGTCACCCTTGGTAATGTGCCGTCACAGCTCACAGCAACCTCAAACTCTTGGGCTTAATAAGCAATTCTCTTGCCTCAACCTCCCAAGTAGCTGGGACTATAGATGCCTACCATAATGCCCAGCTATTTTTTTGTTGTAACTGTCATTGCTGTTTGGCAGGCCCAGTCTGGGTTTGAATCTACCAACTCCAGTGTATGTAGCTGGCGCTCTAGCCCCTGAGCTCGAGGCGCCAAGCCTTTTAAATTAAACTTTTTATTTTGAATTAATTATAGATTTGTGGGTATTTGTAAAACAAATAATAGAGATCTCATGTACCCTTTGCCCAGTTACTCTCAATGGTAACATTTTGTAAAACCATAGTGCAATTGGACAACCAAGATATTGACATTGATATGATCACCATACAGAGCATTTTCATCACCACAAGGATCTTTGGTGTTACCTTTTTTAGCCATATCCACTTTCTTTCTGCTTCTACCCCATTCTTGACCCCTGGCAACTGCTAGGCTTTTCTCAATTTCTATAATTTTTTTATTTCAAGAGCATTACATAAATGCAATCTTATAGCATGTAACCTTTTGGGATTGGCTATTTTCACTCAATATAATTCTCACAATGCCTCCAGGCTGATGTATGTATGTTGG
>NW_003852443.1:12915451-12916485 GCF_000181295.1 Otolemur garnettii | reverse complement strand
ACCCCATTCTTGACCCCTGGCAACTGCTAGGCTTTTCTCAATTTCTATAATTTTTTTATTTCAAGAGCATTACATAAATGCAATCTTATAGCATGTAACCTTTTGGGATTGGCTATTTTCACTCAATATAATTCTCACAATGCCTCCAGGCTGATGTATGTATGTTGGGTTGTTCCTTTTTATTTCTGACTAGTATCCCCAGGTATGGATATACCATAATTTGGCTAACCATTCATCCACTGAAAGATAGTTGAGGTTTTGATTTTTTTTTTTTCAGTTTTTGATTGTTACAAATAAAGCTGCTATAAAAACTCTTCTACCGGCTCAGCACCTGTGGCTCAAGTGGCTAAGGTGCCAGCCACATACACCTGAGGTGGCGGGTTCAAATCCAGTTCGGGCCTGCCAAACAACAATGACGGCTGCAACTAGAAAATAGCCAGGCAGTGGGGCGGGTGCCTATAGTCCCAGCTGCTTGGGAGGTGGAGGCAGAAAAATAGGTTGAGCCCAGGAGTTGGAGGTTGCTGTGAGCTGTGATGCCACGGCACTCTACCCAGGGCGACAGCTTGAGGCTCTGTCTCAAAAAAAACCCAAAAAACAATTCATCTACAGGTTTTTTCTGTGAACATAGGTCTTCATTTCTCTAGAACAAATGTTCAGGAGTACAAATGTTGGTTTATATTGTGATAGGACAAGAAACTCCCTGTCTTCCCATAAGCCCCCTTAACTGAGGAACCACCTGAAAGGAGGAAGTAAAGTAGCAAAATACAGCAGTAGCCATCAGTGTGGCGCCACAGTGATTGCCTGACCCATTGTCCAAGAATAAAATTATTTCCCTTCCCAGTTCTGTAATTGCTGTAACTGTAAGTGCTATAATGATGTTTTCTGCTTCTGTAACTAACCGATTATGAAAGTTGGTTGCTTGCTGGCTGGACAGCATGTAGCCCCTAATAGTATAGATAATTCATCCTATATAAACCCTTCCCTCCTCACGGCCAGTACTGTTCCCTCTGTATCCACGTAGAGGGCCAGTCGGT
>NW_003852443.1:12913100-12915266 GCF_000181295.1 Otolemur garnettii | reverse complement strand
TATGGCAGTTAAATGTTTTGTTTCTTAGGAAATCATCAAAATGTTTTCCAGAGTGACTGTCTGACATCATATTCCTACCAGCAATGTATAAGTGATCTACTTTCTCTACATCTTCACTAGCATTTGGTGATATCACTATTTTGTATTTTACCCATTGTGATAGTTGTATAGTAATATCTCCTTGGTTTTAATTTGCGTTTCCCTACTAGCTAATGATACCAAACGTCTTTTCATGTACTTACCATTGGTACATCTTTCTTTTTTTTGTGGTCTGCCTCTTCATGTGTATTTCTTGTTCTAATTGGATTGCTTACTTTTTCATCATTGAGAGTTTTTTTTCTTGTTTTGTTTTTTTGAGACAGAGTGTCACTATGTCGCCCTTGGTAGAGTGCCATGGCATCACAGCTCATGGCAACCTCAAACTCTTGGGCTTAAGTGATTCTCTTGCCTCAGCCTCCCACACAGCCTCCCAAGTAGTGGGACTACAGGCGCCTGCCACAATGCCCGGCTATTTTTTTTGTTGTAGTTGTCATTGTTGTATGGTAGGCCTGGGCCTGGTTCAAACCTGCCAGCCCCAGTGTATGTGGCTGGCACCCTACCCACAGAGCTACAGGAGCTGAGCCTCATCATTTGAGTTTAGAGAGTTCTTTATATATAGGTCTTCTAGATAGTAATCCTCTTTCCAATATGTAGTGTGCAAATACTTTCTCACACACTGTAGGTTTTTTTTTCATACTCCTAACAGAATCTTTTGTAGAGTATAACATTTTTAATTTTGATTAAGTCCAATTGATCAATTTTTCTTTCACAGATTATGTTTTGATAGCAAGTCTAAGAACATTTTACCTAGGCTTAGGTCCTGAAGATGTTCTCCTATGTTTCTTTCTAAAAGGTTTATAGTTTTATATTTTATAGTTAAATCCATAATCCATTTGGAATTCATTTTCATATAAGTCATAAGACTTGGGTTGAGGTTGATTTTTCTTTTTTGCCTATGGGGTACAATTCTCCAGCACTGTTTGTTGAAAAGGCTACCTTTCCTCCACTGAATGGCTTTTGCACCTTGGTCAATTACCAATTAAGCATAGTTATGGTGGTCTGTTTCTGTATTCTCAACAGAAGTTCCACTGACTTATGTATCTATTCCTCTACCAATCTCTAATTACATAGGTATACAGTAAGTTTTTTAATTGGGTAAATTTCACTGAATCTTTTTAAAACATTATTTATTTTTTAGATAAGAGTTTTACTTTGTCACCCTTGGTAGAGTGCTGTGGCATCACAGAAACCTCAAAAAACTCTTGGGCTCAAGTGATTCTCTTGCATCAGCCTCCCAAGTAGCTGGAATTATAGACATCCAGCATAGCAACTGGCTAAATGTATATGTGTGTGTGTATGTGTGTGTGTGTGTGTATATATATATATATATATTTTTTTTTTTTTTTTTTTTTAAGAGATAGAGTCTCACTCTTGCTTAGGCTTGTCTCAAACTCCTGAGTTCAAGCAACCCACTCACCTCAGCCTCCCAGAGTGCTAGGATTTACAGGCATGAGTGGCCATGCCTGGCCTGTTTATATTTTCTATAATTTCTTTCAGCAGAATTATGTAACTTTATAACACACAATTCCTCTAATTACTTTGTTAGATTTATACCTAGATATTTCTTTTTTGTTTGGTACTATTGTAAATGATAATGTATTTTTAATTTCAACATCTATGTGTTCATTGTTAGTACACAGAAATACAATTGTGTACGTGTGTGTGTGTGTGTGTGTGTGAGAGAGAGAGAGAGAGTATCTCACTCTGTTGTCCTGGGTAGAGTGCTATGGTGTCATAGCTCACAGCCACCTCAAACTCTTAGACTCCAGCCTCTTGAGTAGCTGGGACTACAGGTGCTTGCCATGACACCCAGTTAGTCTTTCTTTTTTTTTTTTTTTGGAGACTGAGCCTCAAGCTGTCCCCCTGGGTAGAGTGCTGTAGCATCACACCTCACAGCAACCTCCAACTCCTGGGCTCAAGCAAGTCTCCTGCCTCCGCCTCCCAAGTAGCTGGGACCATAGGCGCCTGTTGTTGTTGTTGTTTGGTGTTGGATTTGAACCCACCACCTTAGGTGTATGTGGCTGGCGCCTTAGCCACTTGAGCCACAGGCGATTAATTTTTATTTTT
>NW_003852443.1:12904899-12913080 GCF_000181295.1 Otolemur garnettii | reverse complement strand
CTCACAGCAACCTCCAACTCCTGGGCTCAAGTGAGTCTCCTGCCTCAGCCTCCCAAGTAGCTAGGACCACAGGCGCCTGCCACAATGCCCATCTATTTTTTGGTTGCAGCCGTCATTGTTGTTTGGCAGTCTGGGCTGGATTTGAACCTGCCACCTTAGATGTACGTGGCTGGCGCCTTAGCCACTTGAGCCACAGGCACCGAGCCATTTAGTCCTTTTAGAGACATGGTCTCACTCTTTTTTTTTGAGACAGAGCCTCAAGCTGTCCCCCTGGGTAGAGTGTCATGGCATCACAGCTCACAGCAACCTCTAACTCCTCGGCTCAAGCGAGTCTCCTGCCTCTGCCTACCCAAGGAGCTGGGACCACAGGTGCCTGCCACAATGCCTGGCTATTTTTTTGATTGCAGCCACCATTGTTGTTTGGCGGGCCCAGGCTGGATTCAAACCTGCTACCTTAGGTGTATGTGGCTGGCGCCTTAGCCGCTTGAGCCACAGGCACTGAGCCCATGGTCTCACTCTTACTCAGGCTGGTCTTGAACTCCTGAGCTCAGGTAATCTACTAGGCTTGGCCTCCCAGAGTGCTAGGATTATAGTGTAAACCACCATACCTGGCCACCATTTTTTTTAAAAATAATTTTAGAGACATAGTCTTGCTTTATCAACCAGGCTAGAGTACAGTGGTGTCATCACTTCAAATTTCTGAGTTCCAGTGATCCTTCTGCCTCACCTTCTCCAGTAGCTGGGATTACAGGCATATACTACCACATCTGACTAGTTTTTCTATTCTGCATAGAGACAGAGATGGGGTCTCATTATTGCTCAGGTTGGTTGTAAACTCCCACCTCAGTCTCCCAAAGTGCCAGAATTATAGGCGTGAGCCACTGCACCTGACCAACAGTTGATTCTTTAACTTTACTTCTTGCAATCTTGCCAAATGTATTTATTCTAAAAGTGTTTGGGGATTGTTTTTTATAGATTCTCTCAGACTGTCTACATAGTTAATCATGTCATCTGCAAAGATAGTTTATTTCTTCCTTTTTGATCTATACAGGATTTATTTCCTTTTCTTGACTTATTGCACTAGCTAGAACTTCTAACCCTGTTGAATAAGAGTAATGAGAGCAGACATCCTTGCCTTAGTCCCAATTATAGGGGATGGGATTTAGTCTTTTATCATTAAATGAAATGTTAGCTATAGATTTTTTCTAGATGGTCTTTAGCAAGTTAGAAAGTTTTCCTCTGACTTTTCTGAGTTGTTATTATTATTATGAAAGGGTACTAAATGTTGTCAAATATATATATATATATATTTTTTTTTTTGAGACAGAGCCTCAAGCTGTCCCCCTGGGTAGAGTGCCGTGGCATTACAGCTCACAGCAACCTCCAACTCCTGGGCTCCAGCGAGTCTCCTGCCTCCGCCTCCCAAGTAGCTGGGACCACGGGTGCCCACCACAATGCCCGGCTATTTTTTGGTTGCAGCCATTATTGTTTTTGGTGGGCCCGGGCTGGATTCGAACCTGCCAGCTTAGGTGTACGTGGCTGGCGCCTTAGCTGGTTGAGCTATAGGCGCCGAGCCAATGTTGTCAAATATTTAATGCATGATTCATATTTAACCTATTAATAAGCTGGATTGCATTAATTAATCTTGCATGGGGAACCAGCCTTACATTTCTGAATAAACCCTATCTGGTCATGGTATGTAATTATTTTTGTTTATTGTTTAATTTTTTTTTCTTCAGTTTTTGGCTGGGACTGGGTTTGAACCCACCACCTCCAGCATAGGGGACCAGCGCCGACCTTAATTTTTTTTTTTATGTTATAAAATCAAAGTACTACTTTATTAAATGAGTTATTTTACATAGTATGAACATCCATATAATTACAATTGTAAAAAAATTTTTTATAACAAGGATGGACTGATTTTCAGATTTTCAAATCAGAGTCAACTGTACATTTATACAGAATTGTCTTTGCATGAAACCCAAAAGGTAACAGCATAAAAATGAGTGTTTCTGTAGCTCCTTTATTTTTGCTGATCAACAGTTTGTTAAAAAAGCAGCTGCATGGTTTGTTACCTAAGGTCTGAGACAGTAGAAGAATCAAAGGTGTCATGAATTCACCTGTAAACAACTGTATGCCTGAACATCAGCCAATTCTGGAGCAAGTGGAGTCTTGGGATGCTTGCTCTCCAAGAGCTGCTTGCAGGTCTTAGGGTCCGGCATTTGTGCCCTACAGACAGCGCAGGTATATATTAAGGCAGCTTTGGCTGCAGCCTTTTAGTCATGTCCTTGTTTCTTCTTTTGTCCAGCTTGCTTTTTGGCATTTTTCTGCTGAGACTGAATCTTCTGCTGTCCACGAGCCATATCTGGGATGGGACAGTCTTGTGTCGGAGAGACAGTGCAGCGCTAGAGGGCCAGGGGAGGTCGCTTGAGGGAGAGGAAAGGGGAGCACGTCCAGCACCGCTTCAGCCTCTTCCACCCGCCAACGAGGGGAAAGAAGACTGTTTATTGTTTAGTTCTATTGCCTAATAGTTTGTTAAGGATTTTTGCATTATTCATGAAGAATAATAGTCTGTAGTCTGCTTTTTGGGTACTATCTTTGTCTGGTTTTGGCATCACAGTAATTCTGGCCTTACAAAATGGCCCAGCTTCTTGATTCTACCAGTCTATTTCCCTTGACAAATTTGGGAACTTTTCAGCCATTATTTTGTTGAGTACTCTGCAACCCTATCCCTTCTTCCATTTTCTGGAAAAGATTGTATAGAATTGGTGTTCATTCCTCTTAAAATGTTTGGTAGAATTTTCAATAAACTATCTAGGCCTAGTTAGGCCTTTTGAGGAAAATTTTTATATTTTACATTCAGTTTCCTTAATAGTTACAAAACTATTTATTGGTTTATTTATTTTTGAGGCAGAATCTTACTCAGTTGCCCCAGCCTAGAGCACCTGTAGCATCGGTCTAACTCACAGAAGCCTCAAACTCCTGGACTCAAGAGATCCTCCTGCTTCAGCCTCCCAAGTAGTTGGGACTACAGGTGCTTGCCACTAGGCCTGGCTGATTCTTCTCTTTTTGGTAGAGATGAGGTCTCATTCTTGCTCAGACTGGTCTTGAACTCCTAAGCTCAAGGGGTCCTCCCACCTTCGCCTCCCAAAGTGCTAGGATTATAGGTGGGGGCCGTTGCACCCGGCCAATTTGATATTTGGTGAGCTGTGGTAACTTGTGTTTTTTGAGGACTTGTCCCATTTTATTAAAGTTATCCAATTAATATGTGTGTAAGGTTGTTAACGATATCCCTTACTATCCTTATGTTGTCTTTAGGATCTGTAGTAATATTGGTAATTGTGTGTTCTCTTCTTTCTTTCTCAGTCTTACTAGAAATTTGTCAAGTTGTTTTTTTTTTTGAGACAGAGTCACTTTGCCAGCCTCAGTAGAGTGCTGTGGCATCATAACTCACAACCTAAAACTCCTGGGCTCAAGTGATCCTCTTGCTCCAGCCTCTCAAGTAGCTGGGACTACAGGCACACGCCACAATGCCCAGCTATTTTTAAAGATGGGGTCTTGCTCTTCCTCAGACTGGTCTTCAATGCCCAAGCTCAAGTATCCACCTGCCTCAGCCTCGCAGGATGCTAGGATTACAGGCATGAACTACCTTACTCAGTCTAGAGATTTGTCAGTTTTATCGATCTTTTCAAAGAACCACCTCTTTGTTTCATTGATTTTTATTGGGTTTCTGTTTTAAGTTTCAATGATACATGCTTGAATCATTATTTTTTCCTTTGGTCATTTTGAGTTTAGTATGGTCTTACTTGCTGATGTTACTCAGGTGCTAGCTTTAATTACTGATTTGAGACAGCCTCTTTCCTGATGTATGCATTTTAGTGCTATGAATTTCCCTATCAGTATTACTTTTCAATGCCCTACAAATTCTGATTTGTTTTATTTTCATTCAGACTTCCTTTTTATTGTTATTGTTACTTAATTTTTTAAAGAAAGAATCTCACTCTGTTGACCTGTGTTGAGTGCGATGGTATTATAGCTCACAGCAACTTCAAAGTCTTGGGCTCAAACAATCCTCTTGTCTTAGTCTCTTGAGTAGCTGGGACTACAGGTGTCCCCTACATGCCAGGTTTGTTTTTTCTATTTTTAGTAGACATGAAGTCCTGCTCTTTTTCAGGTTGGTCTTGAACTCCTGAACATGGAGAGAGGAAGGAAACTCTCTGATCTATCTTCTTTTATGGGCACTAGTCCCATACTGAAGAAGATACATCAGAGAGAGCTTGCTTCCTCTCTCCATGTTCTTACACCAAAGAAAGGCCATGTGAGAACACAGCAATCCACTAAAAGGCCCTTCACTAGACACTGACCCTGTTGCACCTTGATCTTGGACTTCTAGTCCCAGATGGTGAGAAATAAGTACCTGTTCTTTAAGCCATACAGGCTAAGGTATTTTGTTATGACAGCCTGATGTAAGACAGAGATCTTTCTAGTTTTTAGTAAGTCAATTTTTTTTTTTTTTTGAGACAGAGCCTCAAGCTGTTCCCCTGGGCAGAGTGCCGTGGCATCATGCTCACAGCAACCTCCAACTCCTGGGCTCAAGCGAGTCTCCTGCCTCTGCCTCCCAAGTAGCTGGGACCACAGGCGCCCGCCACAACGCCTGACTATTTTTTGGTTGCAGCCGTCATTGTTGTTTGGTGGGTCCGGGCTGGGGATTCGAACCCACCACCCTAGGTGTACGTGGCTGGCGCCTTAGCCGGTTGAGCTATAGGTGCCGAGCCAGTAAGTCAATTTTTTATTGGAACCTGGTCATCTCGTATTATGTTGTGAGACTCTGAAATGGAATAGTGCTGCTTCTTTACTGCCAGGTGGAGCTAGACTGTCCAAGTTCTCTGGCCCCTGTCAACATCCAAGGAGAGAGAGCTCCTTCTTACTGTGCCTCATTAGTGCTGGGAAGGGGTAGAAGTCCAGGCTCCTCAGATGGTCTCCTCTGACACCATGGAGGGGGACGGGCCTTATTACTGGCCAGCAGGGATAAAAAGTCCTAGCTCCCCATTTGTCCTTCTCTGACAGCAACCCCACAGGGGTGTTGGGCTATTTTGTTATGGTCTCTCATGAGTGGAAGTTTAGGCTCCATTGGGTTTTGCTGATGGGGTGGGGATGGTGCCACAATTTTTTTCTAAGGTGCTTGGCTGGAGTAGAGTAGTAAATATTTAAAATCTTTCTATTTTGTTTGGCTGTATCTTTCCTGGTCCTTTTGCTGGAGAGAACTGGCTTCTGTTGGAGCTCGCGCCCACTGACAGTATGGGTTGTTGGCATCTTCTATTCTAAGTCCGGGATCCTGAAGTGAGAAGGAAACCAAAGGGAGTCATCCCTGTGTGGTTTCTCAAGTCCCTGGCTCTCCAGCCTGTCTGCTTCCTTCTTTCTACCTTTCAGGGTCTTATGTTTGCTTAATGCATAGTACCCAGGACTTTAAGTTGTACTTAGCAGGAGAAATGGGGGGGAAAATGTCTACTTCATCTTCTCAGAAGTGGAAGTCCCTACAAATCTTTTTTGTATAAATACTTTTTTAAAATAAAGAACTGCCTAATTTTTCAAGACTTAGCTCAAATTTCACCCTTGATAGCTTTTAAAAAACAACATTTCAGACAAGAGTTAATTTTAGTTTGGATATTTCAGTTGCAAGGGAAGTATGGGATCCCATCAAGGAGGTCTCAGCTGAGGCTTGGAAACCCCAGGATGTAGGATCAGGCGACTGAATTGGTTTAGACTCCATTATAAGAAACAGAACCGCCCCCCACCCCCAACTGGCTCAATCAAAAAAGGGGAATTCATTACAACACAGAAGCCAAGGGAGGAAGGTAGTATGAGTCATAAAGAGTAGAGAGATTCTTTCAGAAGACAGATTGTAAGGAGGATAAAACATAGCACCAGAGAAAAATAACCAACATTTCTGAAAAAGGAATCAGACAACAGGGCCCTAGAATATAAAAAGCCAATAGTTCAGAGTTGAGACTAAAATCTGAGACAATGCTGACCATACTTTCATAGGTACTGCACGAAAACCTTAGTGGACAAGACATCGCCAGTTTTAATTCTTTAGTTTTAAAATGGATAAACAATTAAGAGCAAAAATAATCCTATCTCATACAAGCTATTGAACATGCAACCCTAGATTCCTTATGTTGTCTCTAGACAGAAGTTAATTTTCTGATTATACATGCTGGTCAACGCTGCATGGCTTTAGATTTGCTGACTATCTTTATTAGAGATTATTTTTGATCACAAGGGAGAATGTTCAGGAGAATTATCAAAAATTTGGAAATGAGGCAAAAAGAGAATTGTATTGCATTTTGTTTTTTGGTTGCATGAATTTTTCATGTAATCCCAAAGCATCGACTAACGAGCCCCCTTAAGAGTCACCTAACTTTCTAGATGAGTGGACTTTGTTTACGGAATTGATTGGGCACTAGACATTCTATAATTGTGTAAGATGAATAAGATGCGATGATTTTCTTCTCTTTCAGTAGGGAAGATGATTCTGAAGCATATGTTTTCATGGTCATATGTGACATTAACCAGTTGTGTATATAACTTAGCAAACTATAAGAATTACGTTTTTAAATTTCTGTAAATTGTATTTGACCTCAGGAGACAGAAACACAGTAGTATATGGGCCAGTCATATTATTGGTGGACCATCAGATGAAGATCCACAAACTCCTAGAGCTTCTACAAATCCAAACCCCACCCCCCACACGACCCAGACACTTTATGGCCTAATATTTGATCCTGGATTTGCATGAGTCTCTTTATTGTTCCCTCATGTATTTTTACTTGAATTGATCTCATCCCAGGCAGGTCTCTCTTTCTTCTATAACCTGACCTGTCTCCTAGACACCATGAGCTTGTGATCCCAGGTGAAATTTCTAAGTCCACTAGCTCAGTAACTTCCACTGATCAAATGGCAGGCTTTCGCAATTTTTCTCTTCACTTTATCTTTGGGAATTCCATAGGTAACCTGGGGAATGGGGGTAATGGCTCATCCTAAATGAACTGTTTTTAAACTCAGCTTTCCAAATAAACATAAATAAATAAAAATTAAATTTAAAAAATAAAATAAATAAATGCAAATAAAATCAGCTTTCCCCATTCTTCAGACATATAATACACACTCTGTTGAAGGCTGATGTTTTTTTCAGTCACTCTGTAATTTCATGGGCCCAGACTCACAGAGTTTAGGAAATAAAAGAAACACTGACAGAAAAGTAAAAGCTCATTACTCAATTTTTCCTTGGGCTTTCCGAAACACAGTGGTACCACATCATATCCAGGACCTTCAATGGGTTGAATGGTGGCCTCCTATGATCTATGTCTATGTCCTAATATCTAACCCCTATGAACGTGACCTTATTTGGAAAAGGAATCTTTGTGGATTAAGGCTTTTGAGGTGAAGTCATCCTGCATTACCAGTGTAGTCCTTAATCCAATGATAGATGTTCTTATAAGAGACGTAAGAGGAGGAGACAAAGACACAGAGGTCCTGTGAAGATGGAGGCAGAGATGGAAAAGACCAGCTGCCAGTGGAGGAATGTAGACAACCATCAGAGGCTGGAAGTGCAAGGAAGGAAATCTCTTTTAGACTCAACCAAGAGCCTCTTGGAACTAATAAAGACACATAGCAACTTCTCAGGATACACAAATCAGTAGCCTTCATATCTGCCAACAAGCAAATCAGAGACGTAATACCTTCATCACAGTATCAACGAAAATGAAATATCTTTGAATATATTAACAAAGGATGTGAAGAATCTCTATAGAGAACTAGAAGACTCTGAGAAAAGAAATTGCAGAGGATTTCAACTGATGGAAGAACATATCATGCTCATGGCTCGGAAGAATCAACATTGGTAAAATGTCTGTACGTCCCAAAGTGATATACTGGATCTTTCAAACCTTCACTCTGAAAGGCAATAACCAGAATAACAAGGCCTTACCAATTTCCATCTAGTATTCATGACTGGTATTGAGTACATTTTCTAATTTTTCTGAGTTTTAGATAATTCTCCTTAATACCACCCTATGAAACCCCACTTCCTCACTGGTCATGCTGTCTTTTCTGTTTTCTCATAACGTTGGATAACAGCAAGCTTTGGTCTGCCATGGACTCGGGGCATTGGTCAGCATT
>NW_003852443.1:12899019-12904415 GCF_000181295.1 Otolemur garnettii | reverse complement strand
GTCAGCATTATTTCTTGGTATTAATAAATGATCAACTAACCCAAGAAAAGGAAAATGATTGGCTTAGTTCGCCTTGTGTATATGTATATGAGGTCAGTAAGGTATTGTGGACCAGTGGTCTCTAGGTTAGGGAGGCAATCCTCAGTGGTTGGGAGTAGGGGACCATTATCATGTGGTATAAAATGTGGTGCTTACACTGCCGGGGCTGTGTTTCCAGGTACTATCCAGCTCATAATGGTAAAAGGTGTAGATTCTTCCTGAGTTCAAAAATAGCTCTGCCACTTACCACATGTTTTATGACCCTGGGCAAATTAATGCCTATAACTCAGTTTCCTTATCTATAAAATGGAGATAATAATCTAAATCAGCTTCATAAATTGGCATTAGAATCAAATAAGTACATGTCGGACATACATAAAGAGCTTAATATGTTGTAGATATTGTTATTGAGACTGAAAAATGCATACTCTTCTCATTCTACAATTCCAAAGATGCCCTAGGTCAACACAATTCAAATATAACTTTTAAGCTCATATTACTGTTCCAAAACCAAAAATGTCTCCTAAAGTCCTATCAAGCTACTATATTTAGAGATGATAGCACGGGGTGATATTAAAGCGTGATCTTCAGTCTTAGAGAATACAACTTCCTGGCATATCTCATCTATCTCTAGTCTTGCTATAATTCCTTGCCATTCTACAACCTATGAACCTAACGGTACTTTTAACCAACATCAACACTGCTGATCTATTAAGTATTTATTATTTAAATGCCTATTAAAGAATATTAAGTAAAGCAGTGAAGCTTATTAAGTATCTATTAAATGAGTGAGGACATTAAAAAAATAAATTTCTAAGAATTAAAGTACTGGGGGGATGAGCTCAACTCACTATGGGTCTTGCCCCATGAACCAGACCCTCTGTTCTCCTACCCTAAATTAATGTCTGTTAGCACAGTACTGGGCACACAGTGGATAGCTACAGACAGGAAACCCACTAACATGGGGTCTTTCTTATATTTTATCCCTCTAGCAATTTTATCATTCCAACTGGAAACCAATATTGTACTTTTACTCTTATTGGATTATTGGAATCATAACCATGGTTTTCATCCTCACATAGCATTGTGAACGTAGTTCATTGGCTTGTTGTTCAAGGACACCAGTAAAGATTCTCTTTATGATGCCACCCTAAATCTCTTCGTTAATCCTGCCATTTCACACCCCTCTCCCCACTGGTTATATTCTTGTTCTCTGACCCCCTTAATATCTGTTTTTTTTTTCTTTAGAGACAGAGTCTCACTCTGTCACCCTTGGCATCATAGCTCACAGCAACCTCAAAGTCTTGGGCTTAAGTGATCCTCTTAGCTCAGTCTCCCAAGTAGCTGGAACTACAGGCACCTGCCACTACGCCCAGCTAGGTTTTTGTATTTTTAGTAGAGACGGGCTCTTGCTCTTGCTCAGGTTGGTCTCGAACTCCTGAACTCAAGCTATACACCTGCATCAACTTACCAGAGTGCTAGGATTATAGGCATGAGCCATTGCACCCAGTGTAAAGTGTTTATTTATTTATTTATTTTGCAGGGCTTTTTTTTATTGGTCAGGGCCGGGTTTGAACCCACCACCTCTGGTATATGGTGCCGGTGCCCTACTCCTTGAGCCACAGGCACCACCCAATTTATTTTTTATTTTTTAAGACAAGATTTCACTCTGTTATCTCAGGCTAGAGTGCTGTGGCATCATAGCTCACAGCAACCTCAAACTCCTGGGCCCAAGTGATCCTCTTGCCTCAGCGTCCTGAGCAGCTGAGACTATAGTCGCCCACCACAATGTCTGGCTTCCTCAATGTCTCTTATATCCAGTTGTGCGTTCACCCCTCCCTCTAATCCCACCTGAAGAATATTAATTTAGGCCCTCCCCACTTCTTGTCTAGATTGCTGGAATTCCTGTCTTTCCAGCATGCAGCCTTGCCCCATTCCAGCATGTTCTTCACATAGCTGACAAAGCTGTTTTTCTAACACATGTATTTTATTATATTGTTCCTTTGTTTACAACCCTATTGCCCTCAGTATGAAAACCCAAACCCCTTAAGCCTTTCAAATTCTAGCCCAAGACGTGCCTATGATCTCCTTGGTTCTCACTGAATTATCACCATGACCTTTGTCAGTGTCTCCTTTCTGCTTCTCTGCCTGGTCGTCTTCACCAGCAAAGCACCTTGCGATTACCACTCACGTCACCTCATCATGCCCTCAGTCACAAATGAAGGGCTGTTGGTGACTCTTACAGTTACAGATGGTGGTTTTGCTGAGACAGGAAAAGGAAAAGCCCTCCCCTCATTTTACAGTTCTTTCAATCCTAACTGGAACAGCCCATGGATTTGGGAGGTGTTACCAGAGGGAGAGATGACCACATTAAAAACAAAATACTCTGAAGGAAAAAGAAACAAAAGTCTTTGCCAAGTGCACATTAAAAAAAACCAAAAGGCCCTAGAAGGGAGAAGTGGGAGGGGAGTTGCGGATGGTAAAAGGCAGGCAGCGGCTCACTTTGATAGCACACGTACTAACACTGGAACGGTAGAGAGAAGATTAGTGTGGCCCCTGGGCAAGGATGACACACGAATTCATGAAGTGTTCATAGTAAAAAACAAAAACAGAGGCAGAGTTAGGTTTTGGTTGTAATTCAACTTCCATAGTTTTGGAACTGACTGACTCAGTCATCAAAATTTGACTTTCCGGTGCTAACCACCAGCAGTTATATTTTGTGATGGACAAAGCTCATCTGTGAAAAAACAGATAACTTCCTCTTGCTAAAGATGGTCAGATTTGCATTCATTTTTCCATATTCCTTTCTCTAATCAAACATCATATGTCAGCAAAGTGACGTACTTTAAACAATGGTGACCCACAATCCAAAGCAAACATACCAGTAGTCTGGAGAGCAGGCATTTGGGAAGGAAACCGTGGGCAGGTGAGGGCTGGGCCTTCCCGCAGAGCGGCTTTTGGTAATGGAAGGATAACTTTAGGCCTTTTAGGTTTTCTGCCTTTATGCATCCTGAAAGCAGGCACTGGGGAGGTAAATCAGTAATTAGGGGTTCTTTGAAATAGAGATTTGTGGCCTGACAGACCGCAACCTGTCTGTATCCACAACCTTAATGAAAACACGCCAGCCCTTTATCTCCAGGTGTGTCTGGTCTATTCAAAGTCTCTGATTTATAGAGTTGTTTGGGTTCATGTTTCACTGCCAGAAAGATGGGTGTGTGAGACTCACAGCACCACATCTACTGGGGCAGTGTTTTGAAATCTCATCTAAAATGATAGGTCTTATTAGTGGTTTCATTCTTTGTCCTATAACCAGTCATCCTGAGTAAAAGTTTAACTTTAACTCACCTACTATACAAGGGCTCAGAACCTCTGAGAATAAAAGCCATAAGCCAACACAAAACAATTCCTAAAGTTCATAATAGCCCAAGAAATTCAAGGCTCTTTCACAAGAGACTGCTATTTTAGAATGTTTTGTAGATTTTAAATTCCACCGACAGCCAGGCATGGCTCACATCTGTAATTCTAGCACTCTGGGAAGCTGAGGCAGGTGGATTGCTCGAGCTCAGGAGTTTAAAACCAGCCTGAGCAACAGTGAGACCCTGTCTCTACTCAAAAATAGAAAAACTAGTTGGGCATTCTGGTGGGTGCCTATAATCCCAGTTACTCTGAAGGTTGAGGCAAGAGGATTGTTTGAGCCCAAGAGTATGAGGTTGCTGTGAGCTATGATGCCATGGCACTCTAGCCAGGGTGACAGAGTGAGACTCTGTCTCAAAAACCCCCCAAAATTTAAATACATAAAAATAAATAAAATTCCACCTACTGTCATTTTAGTTGGAAATAAGTACTGAGTATCTGTTTTATTTATGGCCATCATAACAGATACTGTCCATACGTAGCAGGTATGGGTTTATGAAATGTCATTCTCTGTTACCTGTTGCTGTTGCCTGGGCCTGTGTCATTCTCCACACACAGATTTTCCATTATTCATTTGTGTCTTACATTGACGATATCTGCCAAGGTGTGATTAATACCGTGACTTAAAACCTTTACGAGACACCTAAAATTGCAAGACAAATTTGCATTCTCATTTATGGAACTCTGTAAAGGAACCGCATGTTTAACACTACAAATACGTGGCCAGGTGTGGTGGCTCATGCCTATAATCCCAGCACTCTGGGAGGCTGAGGCAGGTGGATTGCCTGAGCTCCCGAGTTCGGGACCAACCTGAGCTAGAGTGAGACCCGGCTCACTCTAAAAAAAAAAAAAAGAATAGCTGGGCATTGTGTCGGGTGCCTGCTGTAGTGCCAGCTACTCAGGAGGCTGAGACAACTTGAGCCTAAGAGTTTGAGGTTGCTGTGAGTTATGACGCCATGGCATACCGTCAGTAGTGACAAAGTGAGACTCTGTTTCAAAAACAAAAAACAAACAATAAAAATAAGCACTAAAAATATATGTATTTATTGGCGGGACAAACTTTTTAAAACTTAAACTTTTTTTTTTGGTAGAGACAGAGTCTTATTTTATTGCCCTCGGTAGAGTGCCATGGCATCACTCCTCACAGCAACCTCCAACTCCTGGGTCCAGGAGATTCTCTTGCCTCAGCCTCCCGAGTAGCTGGGACTACAGGCACACGCCAGAATGCCTGGCTATTTTTTTGTTGCAGTTTGGCCGGGGCTGGGTTTGAACCCGCCACCCTCAGCATATGGGGCCGGAGCCCTACCCACTGAGCCACAGGAGCCTTAAACATTTTAAATTATAAAATCTTTCAGATACAAAAGAAGCACGGAAAGTAAAAATACAAAAGGCATCCATATACCCACATTTTATAATTTGCTTCATGTGATTGCTATTTATTTTATTCTCTTATTTTTATGTATTTATGTATATTAGCACAAACATAAACTTTTTTTTTTTTTTAGACAAGGTCTTGCTCTGCCACCTGAGCTGGAGTACATTTGGCATCATCACAGCTCACAGCAACCTCAAGCTCCCGGGCCTAAGTGATTCTTTGCCTCAGCCTCCCACATAACTGGGAATCCAGGTGTGTACCACAATGCCTGGCTAATTTTTGTAAAGATTGGGTGTTGGTTGCCATGTTGCTCAGGCTGCTCACATGAACCCCAGTTTCTGCTAGCATCAAAGACCCCACCCTCTTTTCCCCCACTTTCCTCAAAATTAACCTCTATACAAACCTGCTTATCCATATTTTTATCTTTTTATAACATAGGTATGTGTTGTGTTTCTAAAATTTGCATAAAGGGTATCCTTTACAGATTCCTTTACAATTTTATTTTTCTTTCAACACTGTTAAGATTTCTCTACCTTGGCTCGGCGCCTATAGCTCAACCGGCTAAGGC
>NW_003852443.1:12896392-12898872 GCF_000181295.1 Otolemur garnettii | reverse complement strand
GGGGGGGGGGGGGGCGCGGGGCCCAGGAGTTGGAGGTTGCTGTGAGCTGTAATGCCACAGCACTCTACCCGGGGGGACAGCTTGAGGCTCTGTCTCAAAAAAAAAAAAGATTTCTCTACCTTGGCTCAGCACCTGTGGCTCAAGCGGCTAAGGCGCCAGCCACATACCTGAGCTGGTGGGTTCGAATCCAGCCGGGCCCGCCAAACAACTACAGCTGCAACTGAAAAATAGCTGGGTGTTGTGGTAGGTGCCTGTAGTCCCAGTTACTTGGGAGGCAGAGGCAGGAGAATCGCTTGAGCCCAGGAGTTGGAGGTTGCTATGAGCTAAGATGCCACGACACCCTACCCATGGTGATAGCTTGAGGCTCTGTCTCAAAACAAAAAAAGATTTCTCTACCTCAATGCAAGTAAGCTTTGCCATTCATTTGATCTACTGTTCAAATTCCGTTATATGAACATACAAGAATTATGTAGCCACTTCCATTCATAGGGGTATATAGGTTGTTTGTAAAATTTTACTATGGGGCAGCGCTCAGTGAGTAGGGAGACAGCACCATATACCAAGGGTGGTGGGTTTGAACCCTGCCCCAGCCAAACTGCAACAACAACAACAAAAAATAGCCAGGTGTTGTGGCCAGTGCCTATAGTCCCAGCTACTCTGGAGGCTGAGGCAAAAGAACCGCCTAAGCCCAAAAGCTGGGGGTTGCTGTGAGCTATAATGCCACAGTACTCTACCGAGGGCGACAAAGTAAGACTGTCTCTAAAAAAAAGTGTTTTTACTATGATACACAATACTGATATGAATGAACTATTCATCCCTCAGTTCCAATTAGCTCTAACATCAATAATATATTTTAAATCTGACTATTTCTCCCTATACCACATCTACCCCAGTCCAAGCCATCATTTTCTCCTGCAGGGGCTCCTGAGTGTCCAGGTTTCACTCTTGGCTCCCCATCAGTTTGCAGCCACACGGGTCTGATTGGGTCTTTCTTTTCCTTGAAATCCTTGCCTGACTTCCCACTATACCTGGAATAAATCCAGGAGGGCTCCGAGTGATCTGGCCTCTCTCCCTGCAGCTCTCTGTAGTCTGGACTGCGGGGCTCCTTGCTGTGCAGTGCCCTGCAGCCTTTGAGCCAGCTGCCTGAAGCCAGCACTTTCCTCTTCTTCCTGTGGCTTCCTCCCTGACTTTGTTCAGGTTCCTGATCAGGTGTCACTTCCTCAGAAAAGACTTTCTGGTTTCTCTTATCTAAATGTGTACCTCTTTCATTTCCTAGCCCAGTATCCTGCTTTTAGTTTTCACCTTGCTTTTATTTCTCTGCTCAGAAGTCATCACACCTGACACTGTTATTTGAATGTAAACTCTCGGGACTTTTTGTCCCCAGTACTCGGAATAGTACCTGGCATAACAGCCATTCAGCATTCCCTGAATGAATGAATGAATGAATGAGAGCACTCAATATAAGACTTACTATGCACATTCTCCAGGGCCACCTTGAAAACTTTGTTAATGATGAAGCAGGGTATGAAATACATTCTAACACACACACAAACCCAGAGAAGTAACACAAAATCTTCGGGAAACAACACTCACACTTACTACCTTCATATTCTATTTCATTGAAAGATGGAAACACAGAAAGAAAAATACTGCGTGATTCCAAGTATATGAAGTTCCTAATGTAGAATCAATGAACTGGATAGTGGCTGCTAGGGATTGGAGGGAGGGGAAAATGGGGAGTTACGAATCCTAGCACTCTGGGAGGCTAGGATTACAGCGGGTGGATTGCCTGAGCTCACAGGTTTAAGACCAGCCTGAGCAAGAGCAAGACCTCGTCTCTAAAAATAACCGGGCACTGTGGCGGGCACCTGTAGTCCCAGCTACTTGGGAGTCTGAGGCAAGAGAATTGCTTGAGCCCAAGAGTTTGAGGTCTCTGTGAGCTATGACACCATAGCACTGTACTGAGGATGACAAAGTGAAACTGTCTCAAAAAAAAAAAAAGTTTTTTAAAAGTATACACACTATAGAAAAAATATTCTAGTTGTAACTCATTAAATTGATTTCACAATCTAATAGGATCAACCCACAGTGTGAAAAAGTGAGATTCTGTCTCAGAAAAAAAAGTTATGTTTACACTATAGTGACTAGTGTGTAGTCTATCAAGTGTGCAATACTATTTCATCTTAAAAAGTACAAAATGTAATTAAAGGTTTTTTTTTTGGCCAGAGCTGGGTTTGAACCCGCCACCTCTGGCATATGGGGCTGGTACCCTATCTCTTTGAGCCACAGGTACCACCCAGTTAAAGGTATTTTAAAAAAAAATTTATTGTTGGGGATTCATTGAGGTAATTAAAGGTATTTTATTGCTGAAAAATGGTAAGGATTATCTGAGCTTTCAGTGAGTCATAACCTTTTTGCTGGTGGAGGGTCTTACCTTAATGTTGGTGGCTGCTGACTGATCAGGGTGCCAATTTCTTTTT
>NW_003852443.1:12893841-12895956 GCF_000181295.1 Otolemur garnettii | reverse complement strand
AGAATCCTTTCATGAACGATTTCTCTGTAGAACGAGATGCTGTTTGACAACATTTTACCCACAGTGGAACTAGAATGTCTTTTTCTTTATTTTTTGAGACAGAGTCTCACTTTGTTGCCTTTGGTAGAGTGCTATGGTATCACAGCTCACAGCAACCCAAACTCTTGGGCTTAAGCAATTCTTTTGCCTCAGCCTCCCAAGTAGCTGGGACTACAGGTGCCCTCCATAATACCTGGCTATTTTTTGTTACAGTTGTCATTATTGTTTAGCAGGCCTGGGCTGGGTTTGAATCCACCTGCCTTGGTGTATGTGGCCGGTGCCCTAACCACTGAGCCTGGAATATCTTTCAAAATTGGAGTTAATCCTCTCAAACCTTGCAGTGCTTTATCAACTAAGTTTATGCAATATTCTAAATGCTTTGTTGTCATTTCAACAGTTTTCACAGCATCTTCACCAGGAGTAGATTCTATCTTAAGAAACCACTTTCTTTGCTTATTCATAAGCAGCAATTCCTCATCCATTTGAGTTTTATCATGAGATTACAGCAATGCAGTCATCTTCACGCTCCACTTCTAATTCTAGTTCTCTTGCTAGTTCTCCACGTCTGCAATTACTACCTCTCCTGAAGTCTTGAACCTGTCAAAGTCATCTATAAGTGTTGGAATCAACTTTTTCCAAAATCTCATTAACGTTGATATGTTGACCTCCTCCCATGAAGCAAGACTGTTCTTCATGGCACCTAGAATGGTGATTACTTTCCAGAAGTTTTTCAGTTTACTCTGCCCAGATCTATCAGAGGAATCACTCTACTTACAGCAGCTACAAAATATTTTTTTGAAATAATAAGATGTGAAAGTCAAAATACTCTTCATCCATGAGTTGCAGAGTGGATATTGTGTCATGAAAACATCATTTGTCTCCTATACATCTTCATCAGAGCTCTTGGGTGACTAAGTATATCGTCAATAAGCAATAATATTTTGAAGGGAACTTTTTTTCTGAGCAGTAGGTCTCAACAGTGAGTTAAAAATCTTCAGCAAACCATGCTGAAAACAGATGTGATGTCATCCAGTCTTTGCTGTTTCATTTATAGAACAAGCAGAGTAGATTTAGCATAATTATTTTTTTTTCTTTTTAAATTTCGAGTCAAGGTCTCTTACTGCTCTAGCTGGTCTCAAACAAACTGCTGACATCAGAATCCTCCCCCACTGTTCTCCCAGAGTGCTAGGAGTACAGGTATGAGCCATCACAGCTAGCCCTGATTTAGCATAATTCTTTAAGAGCCCTACAATTTTGAAATGGTAAATGAGCATTGGCTTTAACTTAAAGTCATCTAACAAGAGAATTGACCTGTCCTTTGAAGCCAGGCATTGACTTTTCTCTAGCTATAAAAGTCCTAGATATCATCTGCTTCCCACAGAAGACTATTCCATGTATCTCAAAAATCCGTTGTTTAGTGAACCCACCTTCATCGACAATCTTAGCTATATCTGGATAACTTGCTGTACCTCCTGTATCAGCACTTGCTAGCACAGAAGTGCTTCATCTTGCACTTCTCTGTTACAGAGACCTCATGACCTAACCTCTGCCAATTTCAAACTTTTCTTCTGCAGCTTTCTCACCTCTCTCAGCCTTCAGAGAATTGGAAAGAGTTAAGGCTTTGCTCTGCACTAGGCTTTGGCTTAAGACAGTGTCGGGGCTGGTTTGATCATTTATTACAAGCACTAAAACTTTCTCCATATCAGGAACAGGCTGTTTCTTTGTTAGCATTCATGTGTTCACTGGAGAAGCACTTAAATTTTCTTCAAGAACTTTTGCTTACATTCATAACTTTGGCAAACAGTTTGGCATAAGAAGCCTAGCTTTCATCATGCTCTCCCCACTAAGCTAATCATTTCTAGCTTTTGCCTTAAAGTGAGACACATGGGACTCTTTTTCACTTGTCCATTTACAAGTCATTGTAGGGTTTTTAACTGGCTTAATTTTAGTCTTGTTGTGCAAAATAGAATAGGGAGGTCCTAGGCAGGGAAGAAGAAAGAGACTGAGGCAAGAGAATCACTTACGCCCACGAGATTGAGGTTGCTGTGAGCTATGACGCCACAGTAATCTACGAAG
>NW_003852443.1:12887267-12893821 GCF_000181295.1 Otolemur garnettii | reverse complement strand
CACACACACACACAATAAAACAAAGCACAGCAAAGTGCCTGTATTCCAGAATTGTTCTCCAAAGTTAAACATTTACGCTAGTAACATCACTATGGGAATTTCTCATACCCTAACCAACACCTGGTCTTATCAGGCTTTTTAATGTTTGCCACTCTAAGTTATCGCCTTGTTTTAATTTTCATTTCCTGATTACTAAAAAGACTGATAGACCAGAGATCTTATCCTCAAAAAAACATGCAAACTCAAGTATTTTCTAGTGCTCCAGGAGGCCCAAGAATTTCCTTATCAAGACCTTTCACAGGCAAAGTGACTTAATCTTCCCCTACTTTTGTGTTTGACAATACCAAATTTTCATATATTTAGTTTTAGTGGCACAGAATTGTATTCCCCAGGATGCTAAGGACAGTTCTAGTTCATTGTTCATTTAGTTGTTTATTCATTCAACAAATATTTATAGAGGGTCCTACTAATGCCAGTAATTTCACCAGACCAAGAACCTCCTCCTGGTGCCTACCTCCCGGACCCTGCCTGAATTCTTTGTCCCTTGAACAGTGGCAGTGACCACTGAACAGGTATGTTTAAGAAGGAATAGAAGATTCCTTGCAATCCATTGTTCTCAGTTTTAGCATTAGTAATATCCAAAGGAACTCGGTGCATCCACTCATGCTGTCTTACTACCTACTATAAAGGAATTATTCCTGAGAGAAAAGTTTTGAAATAGAGGGGCAAATGAGAATGTTTTCATTTCAATAACTTATTTTACAAGTAAGATTACAAAGTCTTTTAAAGCAACCCAATTACTTGCACTTTTTCTTTTAAAAGCAATAATTTTGGTCACATGCCTCATGCCTTGCTTATTTCATTGTAATGCCAAGTCTGATTAACAGAGCAATAAAAACTATCTTTCATTCATTCTGACTCAGGCAATAGTAAATTCTAAAGGGACAAACGATCGCCACCCACAAGACTTCTGTCTTCAGCTTCTATGCCCGACAGATAATCTCTGAAGATCTATTTATACCGTAGATAAGCCTTCACCAAACTACAGCAGCTTTTTAATACCTTAAAAACCACAAATCGTAGGTAAAACAAGTTGTCTTCCCGTGCTTTCTGTAAAGAAAGATCAGGATTTAACTCATTTTGTTGTTTTAGATAAAGGTGTGGTTACCAGATAAGAGGGGCTACCTCGAGGGAAGGGGAACTTGTTAATGAAGAGTGGAATAGCTGATGGATTCTATGATTTTTTTTTTTTAATAATGTAAACAGCACGCAGCCCTGAAAGGGCTGAGTGCCGGGGAGCGTCCACCCGCGCTCCGCTTTCCATCACCCCCGACTCCCCTCCTTCTCCCAGCGGGGAATTTATGCAAATCAGTCTGCTAACTCCGGGGCAATACGAACCATTTTCGCGCCACTCGCCCAGGACCGAGCAGCTGCATAGAGAGAAAGGTCTTGGCAGCCCTCGAAGAGCAGGTTTTCAAAGTGGATTTTAGGATTTTCCAAGGCTATCCTTGGAAGTCAGAATATCTGAGGGAACGAGTTTTTTCTGACCCTCCAGCGGGTAGTGCGTTGGGCCGGGCGGTGAACACCGCTTTCAGGACCTGCCTTCCAACGCGGGAAAGCTGGCTCAGGCCCCACCCCCACGGGCCCAGGTCGGCGAGCCCCGCCCGCTGCCCGCGCGGCTCCAGCTACTCCCGCTTGATGGCACCGCGGCGCGCGCAGCTGCTCCGCTCTCCCATCTCCCAGCGCCGGCCTGGGCGCCCGCTTCCAGCCGGCATGGATGCTCGCCGCGTGCCGGTGAGGCCAGGGCAGGCGAGTCCGAGGGGCGGCGCGGTGGGTGCTGGATGGAGGCGGGAACGGGCTGGGCCCACTCTGAAACTCCGCAGACGAGTGCTGCTTACAACTAACTGGTGGTCAGCCTGGGCGTCGTCTCCGGGGAAAAGCCCCAGATTTGTGCGCCTGCGGTAATTAAGGGCCAGGGGGGCGTTTCGCCCAGGTATATGCACCCGGCGTTCGGCCGGTGCGGAGGTGTGAGCGGCTTGCCGGATGGTTGGCAGCTCTGGGGAGCCGGTGGCACGTGTGCTCGCCGGGGGCCGGACAGCGGTTATATCCTGGCAGGTCCCCGATTGTGTCCGCCAGCTACAGCCGGCCTCCGCATGCCCTGAGAGTGTGCCGGCAGCCGCCTAGCTTTTTCCCGCAGTGGCCCTTGGACGCGCTATCCGTAGCCTCTAGCCCTAGCGAGAGCTTCGGCCGCTACTAACTGTTGAGGGCCCGAGAGTTTGAAGTTTTAAGGTTTTGCAAACTGGTCTCTTACAACTTGGGTTGCGCACGTGGAGGGAGACATCTTTAGTCTCGGGCTGTGATTAAGAGCAGTTAAAGGGCTCCGTGGTCCAAACCACTCGTGCGTCAACCAGTTGCTTGTCTACCACTTACACTACACTTCACCCCTCCACCCTTACGTGAGCTGCAGGATGTTGCCCTGAGTGGAACGCTAGTTTTTGCTCTAACGGAAGCCGGAAAGTGGGGTCTGCTTCTGGAGAGGGTAGGGGAATGGGGGTTGGGGTAGAAAGGAAGAGCGCGACAAGCTAAAAATAAATATCAGGCGGGGGCTCTGTGGGGGGGGTGGGGCGTGGTATGGGTCCAGTGGCCGCCAGGGTGGAACTGGGCATTGGTTCTCAGGAGGAAGAAAAGCCAAGCGTTGCTGGGCCTGGAATGACGTCCCTGGGTTTAAATTTGAGCCACCGGGGAAAATGAGTGATCCATTTTACATCTCTAAGCCACACTTACTTGTTAAGGTTAAGAGCCATGATGGCACCTTTGGTAGAATAAAGGCTGAAGGGAAAGCATTCTGAACATAGTGGTTGGCACGAAAAACACCTGATATAAAATGGTATTAGTTATTTGCCCTGCCATTAAAAAAAAATGGTCATGACCATTTACTTTTGTTTTTTTTCTGTCTTTTCCTCCAAAGATGTATCTGCGTGGTAAATAACTTCTTGGCAGGTGCTAACTTGTTAAAGCTCAGCACATGTTCCCTGACGTCTGCCAAAAGAATGCCTCCCTTGAGGCGGTCTTGGCCCTCGTGCTTGCAGGTAGATTCATGAGTGCATGGCTCTGATTCCTGCAGTAATACAAGGAGCAGTGGTGTTTTAGAGGATTGCACTTCTGTCCAGCCCTGTGATCTTGCACAGTCTATTACACCTCCCTGGGGCCTCGAATTTTCTCATCTGTAAAATGGGGGGTAGTGAGCTTCTCAGAGAGAGCCCTTTCGGCTCCTAACATGTATTGTGTCCCATGTATCTACCTATAACCTCTATATTTAGTAATTCTACCTATTTTCACATCTTCCTGCTTTCCTCAAAGGACAGAAGACAAAACTTCTTAAGATGATGGGATGAATGGAGTCTACTTAGGGGCACAAGGAGGTTGGAGGCCATCATCATGAAAATAATTATTTGCAAGAGATTGGAATGTGGAGTGTTAAGCAAAGAAGGAAGGGGAGAATGTTTCTGTTTACCTGACGTTGAAGCATTGAAGCATTTTTTGGGAAATGTAGCAGAGAATGCCCCTTGAGAAGTTTTTCAGTGTAATAAATCACATGTTATTCCATGGCCTTATATAAGAAAATAAAGATATAGGAACTAATGTAACTCTTAAGAAATCTCATTAAATGTTAAGAAATGAATAGCAGAAACTGTTAATTCTTTTCACACAAGATAGGTGCCAAGTGCATTTGGTGATTATCAGTGCAGAGCTGTTCAGTGTTAGGAATGAGTGAAGCATTTCTGTATCTGCAAGTCATTTGCACCTTATGAAAGGACTTTTAAACTGTTCAGTCTTCGTGTAGCAGGAATGTCAGATTCTGGCAGAAAGGATGGCAGAAAGAGCTGAATGTCACCCTAAGGTGCTAACACGGAATCACACATCCCATCTTGGTTTAGAGTGGTGTTTGACCTTGGGTTGACTGATTTGATTTGGTAAGGACTTGTGTGGAAAAACTATATCCTTCCTCCTTGGAACAGAGGTTGTTTGGAAGCCTGCCATCTTGAAGTAGAGGTCCAGCCCACATTTTGTAGTTTGGGAAATGAACATCCCAGGACATAGCCTAAAACGTATATAAAAATACTTGATTTTGGCTGTGGGAGAAAAAAATCGCTCTGCCATTTTGTTCTTTTGAAATTTCCTTTCAGAAGTACAGTTTAATTTTTTATAAAGATTAGATCTTAAAGGCTGCGCCTCTGGCTCAAGGAGTAGGACACCAGCCCCACATACCGGAGGTGGTGGGTTCAAGCCCAGCCCTAGCCAAAAACTGAAGGAAAAAAAAAAAAAAAGATTGGATCTTAGGAGTTCAACATTAAAAACTTGTATGGTGCTCAATATAATGCTAAAAGCTTAGGGGCTCTTAAGGTGACTAGGGAGGTAGCTCTGCAGATGTGTGAGTAAATTGGTAAATGTTAGTGGCATTTTCCTCCAAAGGGATCTCTTAAGACTTGGCCTGGTTTTGAAAATGTCTTGCAGCAATTGTAAATCCTTTCTTTTTTTCTGTATAGGCTATGAGAAATGGACATAGCTATTCTGTGCTGTCTGAACTACTAAACTCAAAAATCCTATCTTTAGTTAAATAAAGCAAGCATCTCACTTAATATTATTGCCATTTCCATTTGTAGCAAAAGGATCCTGGAGTAAAGAAGAACTTCAAAAAATTCAGATATGTGAAGCTGATTTCCATGGAAACCTCGTCATCCTCTGATGACAGTTGTGACAGCTTTGCTTCTGATAATTTTGCAAACACGGTAAATGCTGCCTAAGAATAAACAGAATTGAGTTCTGCAGTGCTCAAAATGCCCCAAATGCTTTGTGCATGATTAAAACTGCTTGCTTTTTGCCTACATTTCTATACAGCTGCTATGAAAATACAGCATGCACTGTAATTTCATTTCGCTTTTTGCTGTGGTTCTAGGTAGTAATTGTTGGAGGTAGATTAGCTACTTATTCTATCCTTTTGAAATGTCGCCTAACCTAACATGCATGATGATTTGCCATAACAACTCAGAAGTCATTTGTAAACCTCTGAACCATTTTTCTTTGTAACAAAAGCTATTCTCTTGTAGTGCACTTGTAAATGTGATTTGCTCTCTGCACGGTTTATGGAAAATTGGTTCTTGAGAAAGAAAAAAAATGCACAACCACATTTATTTATTTATTTTACAGAAACCTAAATTCAGGTCAGATATCAGTGAAGAACTGGCAAATGTTTTTTATGAGGACTCTGATGATGAATCTTTCTGCGGCTTTTCAGAAAGTGAGGTGCAAGATGTGTTAGACCATTGTGGATTTTTACAGAAACCAAGGCCAGATGTCACTAACGAACTGGCTAGTATTTTTCATGCCGACTCTGACAGTGAATCATTTTGCGGTTTCTCAGAGAGTGAGATACAAGATGGAATGGTGAGTTTGAGAATTTCACCAATATGAACAAGTAAAGTGTATTTAGAGGCATGGCATAGCTTTGGTTTTTAAAAAATTTTTTTCTTACAACTTTGATTTTGCTCATGCCAGAAGATTTTGTTGACCTTTTTAAAATTTTAAGTATTTTCTTCATGTCTTAAAGCACTTTTTACTAATATAGTCCTACTTGCAAATCATGAACATTTTGTAAACTCTGAAAATCTTGGAAATTAGTGAGATTTTAAAATTGGCCAAGCTCCATATTTCCCTTATCACAAAAATTCAGCCAGATCAGAGGAAATGCATGAGTCCTAACAATTAACTACATTTGCATTTAAGTTCAAGTACCCAGCCCAATGCCTACCATAGAGTAGGCCTTTAATAAATGGTGGTTCCCCTAGAGGACCTTTGCTGGCTTCTTGAAAATCTATGATGATTGATGTACCCAAGCTCGGGTACAGAAAGCGACAGCTAGGGCCCTACCTGCTTCTCCTTTTACTCCTTGTGCACACTGCCTTATCTTTAATTTCTGCCACCACTGCTGCTGCGCCTCAATCCCAGCCTTCTGAGCACACTGTTTAGGTTTGCAGACATTTTTTGGCGAAGACTTTCTCGACGAAGGAAGCAGGGTGCTGATTTATAGTCAGGTGCATGCTCTTTGACTCATTGTGGTCTGGCACGAATCCAGTGTCGGGAGATCATGACTCCAGTATTAATGATAATAAGTGACAGTGCCTCACCAAGGAGTGTTTTATCACTGTTTGTGGTAACATAATGTTTCTTGTAATAAGTGATACTGGTCCAAATCAGCGCTTATTGGAGTTTATTGCTGGGGACAGTCTGCAGATCTGGATGTGACCCAAACCTTAATAGCCTGAATAATTTGTGGACAGTATTTCAGTTCTTTATAGATATACCATTTGCTGTGATTAACAAAACGCCAATAGATTAAATGTGTTAAGAACCCAGGAATGTTTTGTTTTTTTGTCTTCTCACAGTCCATGGACACTAAAATTACTTAAGGCTTTTGGTAGGGATTCAAGAAATTTTTGAATGTTAAAATGGATTTTTCATTTCTTGGACTTTGTGGGTGGTATTTTTTTCTTTCC
>NW_003852443.1:12882050-12887037 GCF_000181295.1 Otolemur garnettii | reverse complement strand
TTAGCATAATTGCAGTAGAATGTTCATAGTTGACCACCTCTTTATGTTGACCAGATTTTCATAGTCTGGACACGTACCACCACACATATCAGTACAGTAGCCTAGTTCTTTATGTTGACCAGTATGTTACAGTCCCTTGGGTGGTCAACTTACAGAGATTCTACTGTATTTCAAGATTTATTTATGTTGTGGCAAGTGTCGGTTCTTTATTCCTTTTATGCAGAAGATTCCATTAAGTGAATAAACCACATGTATCCATTAGCTGATGGATACTTGGGTTATTTGCACTTCTCAGCTATTATAATAATGCTACTGTGAACATTCATGTACACGTTTTTGTGTGGACATATACCTAGGAGTAGAATTGCTGGTCAAATAGTAACTCTGTGTTTAACCTTTTGAGGAGCTGAGAGGCTGTTTTCCAAAGCGTCCTCATCATTTTACATTCCTATGGGCCAGGTATGAAGAGTTTCTCTGCATTCTTGCCAACACTTAGGTATTTTCTTTCTAATTTAGTTTTTATTAGTGGATATGAAGTGGTATCATGATTTTGATTTATATTTTATAGAGACAGAAAGTAGGATGATGGTTGCTGGGGGCAAGGAGGAATAGGGAGTTAACTGTTTATTGGGTGTGGAGTTTCAGTTGGAGAAGATGAGACCATTCTGCAGGTCGATGGTAATGGCTGCACAACAGGGTGAATGTATTTAACAGCATTGACCTGTGTGTCTAAAAGTAGTCAAAATGGTAAATTATATATTTTGTTTTGTTTTCTGAGATGGTCTTACTTTGTCACCTGGGTAGAGTCCCATGATGTCATAGCTCACAGCAGCCTCAAACTCTTGGGCTCAAGCAATCCTCTTGCCTCAGCCTCCCAGGTAGGTGAGACTGCCAGCGCCCACCATGCCCAACTAATTTTTCTGCTTTTAGTAGAACCGGGGTCTTGCTCTTGCTCAGGCTGGTCTCCATTTCCTGAGCTCTAATGATCTTACCCACCTCCGCCTCCCAGAGTAGTAGGATTATAGGCATGAGCCATTGCACCCGGTCAATTTTACATTTTTTGTATTACATTTTTGTAAAATAGAGAAGACAATTTTGTTTCATTTGCCATAAACATTAAAATCTTGTTTACAGGAGAGCACATTTGTTCTTATAGGAATTCTTTTAAAATACATGATCTGTTTTTAAGGAAATGGTAAGTGGGCCAGGAGTTTTCAAATTTAATAAACTGGCACCAAAACACAATTTTCACATTTTAAAAAATGTCTCAGAACTTAGTGGCTTGTGAAGATAGCTTATAACACTGTGGCCCGCATAGCATAGAGTTAGCCTATTCTTGATTTTGTTACCCAGAGCTGTCAGTGTTCAGTCATCTGATGTTTGAGCTAAGTGACTTTTGTTCAGAAGGGATTTTGTAGTCAGACTGGTACAGTTTATCCACTGATTGTCAAGTCATTAATGACTCGATTGTTCCATTAACTAGAGGCTGCAGTCGGTCGGGGAAGGCTGTAGGACCCGGAGCCAGTGCAGACACTCTGGACCTCTTAGGGTGGCAATGAAGTTTCCAGCACGAAACAACAAGGGAGCAGTGAGCAAAATAGCAGAGCCCCCCCCACCTTCAGAGAATTCTGTGACAGATTCCATTTCCGATTCAGAAGATGAAAGCGGCATGGATTTTTTGGAGAAAAGGGCTTTGAATATAAAGCAAAACAAAGCGATGGTAGGTATCTGAATTTGAATGTGTTAGAACTAATTTTCTCCTATATGTGATGTATTACTGACACCTGTGTCCTTAGAATTATTTTCTGTATAGTTATGAAGTCTTTAAGTGTGTGCTTTCAAAACACAAAATTGTTTTTTTACCTAAACTAACTTCCTAATCTATTAAAGCCCTGATTATATGTAGAGCAGAAATCACAAACTCTTTGAATATATCAACTTATTAAATATAAAGCCAAAAGATATGCTGGTGTATTTTCTACAAGTTAGTTGCTCGTTTTCAGCAGGTATTCTCAGCCAGTGATTTCTGCTTAATTTCTTCCCTTTCTAGCTTGCGAAACTCATGTCAGAATTAGAAAGCTTCCCTGGCTCACTCCCTGGAAGACGTTCCGTCCCAGGCCCCAGTTCAGTAAGTATAAGTCCTTATTTGTATAGTGGTGTTTGGGGCGGGCTTAAGGCATAGGCTTGTTATATAGTGTTTTAAATCCAACTTCCCTATCGTGTAGTCTTTTTTTTTGAGATGGAGCCTCAAGCTATCCCCCTGGGTAGAGTGCCATGGCATCACGCTCACAGCAACCTTCAACTCCTGGGCTCAAGCGAGTCTCCTGCCTCCGCCTCCCAAGTAGCTGGGACCACAGGCGCACGCCACAACGCCTGGCCATTTTTTGGTTGCAGCCATCATTGTTGTTTGGCGGGCCTGGGCTGGGGATTCGAACCCGCCACCTTAGGTATATGTGGCTGGCGCCTTTGCCGCTTGAGCCACAGGCGCCAAGCCATATCGTGTAGTCTTATAGACGATGAAGGGGATCTGGTAAGATGAAGGCCTCTGACAGATCTCTGGATGGGGTGCCTCACCTTCAGGATGCAGGTCGGCCTTCTTCTGCCGTCCTCCTTTGGCATCCTAACCCCTCCTTTTCTTAGAGACAGAGTCCTGGTCTCTTGTCCATGCTGGAGTGCAATCAGTGCTCCTGCCACCGCTCCCAAGTAGCTGGGACTATAGTCACAAATAATTTTTTAATTTTTTGTAGAGAAGGGGAGAGGTCTAAGGATATTGCTCAGGCTGACCTCAAACTCTGGGTCTCAAGCAAACCTCCTGCCTTTGTCTCCCAAAGAGCTGAGGTTACAGGCTGCAATTGGTGCTATGCCCGGCCTCAACTCCCTTGTGATTGGTTATTTCTCTCTTCCTCAGTGATCCTAAGCCCCTCAAAGACGGAATGAAGACTGTGAACTTTTTTCTATATCCCTAGGTTTAGCACATTCCTCCCACATGGAAAGAAATGTTTTTAACATCTGACAATAACAAAGTAAAACACAAATTTTTAACCAAGTCATGGTCTAATATCATATGATTATATTCTGAAGAACTAAGCTAGTAGAACTTGGGAATTTCATATGTTGCTGTGGGACAAAAGACAAGACTTCTTTTCTCTGCCTCCCCGTGAGGAGGAAGGAAGGAAGGAAAAAAAACATAGATACCCACATTCCCCTGTTGTGTGATGGAGAAACCTCCAGTATGTTCCAGGGCTCAAGAGACATCAGAGCAAAGTTAGAACACAAGATCAGTTCTTACATCTTTATAAGGTAGAAGAATAAACAGATGGTCTTTCAATTTGAAAGAAACTGACTGGGCTTGGTGTTACAAAAGCAGACTTTACAATGGCTATATGGCTTTGGGGCTCATTTTCCATGCATTATAGACACAACAAAGAAAATGAGAAGATGAGTTTTCTTTATACTTAAAACATCCTTAGGTAAGGAGAAGGTGTGGATTTTCTAAAGTGCTACTTCTTGGACAGCGCCTGTGGCTCAAAGGAGTAGGGTGCCGGCCCCATATACCAGAGGTGGTGGATTCAAACCTGGCCCCTGCCCCCCCCCAAAAAAAATGCCAAAAAAAAAAAAATAAAGTGCTACTTCTCTTAATTATGAAATAAATGGGTTCCATCATATGTGTTCTGTTTAGCAATCAAGGCGACCCCAAAGGCAGTCATTCCCGGGCGTTGCTTCCAGGAGAAACCCTGACCGGAGAGCACGTCCTGTTACCAGGTCAAGGTCCCGGATCCTTGGGTCCCTTAGTGCTTTACCTATGGAGGAAGAAGAGGAAGAGGAAGAGGATAAGTACATGTTGGTGAGAAGGAGGAAGACCATGGATGGCTACACGAACGTGAGTCCTCTCCACATTTGTACTTGCTCTTGTGTTCTTCATCAGCTGTAGGGCCAGTGTCACAGATGTGGCACAGGTATAACAGCTTCAATGCTAGATGATCCACGTCAAACATAATGTCACAAAAACAAATTTGATCATTAGTAAGCAGGAGTCAGGTTTTCTCAGTTCTTCTCACTACAGGAATCATTTCCATAATAGTGTCCAGTTATCCTTACAGTAGGCTTATGATGTGCCCTCTTTCTATAAGCCCTAAGGAGGATTTTCAGGTTGAATTTTCTGTGAAGAAATTCTAAGAGTATCAGAGATGCAACCTGGCGAGCACCAGTAAAGACACGCTGTGTTCCCTGTTCCCTGTCCTCAGGAAGATGACATGCCCAGACGTCGTCACTCTAGATCCATGACCCTTCCACATATAATTCGCCCAGTGGAGGAGATTACAGAGGAAGACTTGGAGAATATCTGCAGCAACTCTCGAGAGAAGATATATAGCCGTTCACTGGTAGGGGCCTCTCAGTTACACCTGAGAGAAGGAGAGCTTCTGCCCTAGAGTGTTGCTTGGCTCTAAAGGGGTTGGCCTCTGGGATATGTGCCTGTGTTTTTAGATGTTGATAGTGTGTAGCCCTCTTTTACTTGAATTATCTGCCTACTAAGTCTGCAGTAATGTTAAATCTTTCCTCCTGACTTGGAAATTGATTTCACTCAATATCCATTTTGTGTCTATTATGTGTGTGTATATAGAGAGAGAAAAAGAGAGAGAAGTGTTGAGTGGTGTGCTAAAGATTAAAATGGATTTGGGCAGGTTATTTTTTTGCATTGGCAAGAAAAATTACTTCTCTATTTTTTCTCTCTGTTTTTTGTTTTTGTTTTAAAGAGATGGGTCTTAGGGTTTCACTGTCTTGCTCAGGCTGGTCTTAAACTCCTGGCCTTATGCAGTTCTCCCACCTTAGCCTCCCAAGTGGCTAGGATTACTGGTCCAAGCCACCACAGCCAGCTAACAGAATCATTCGTTGAGGGAGTTTTGATATTATTATTACATCTGCCTGTTAAGTGCATGAAATCACTGTGTGCTTAGGATAGTTTTCATGGTGTGGCATAAACATGTTT
>NW_003852443.1:12880693-12881889 GCF_000181295.1 Otolemur garnettii | reverse complement strand
GCCTCCCAAGTAGCTGGGACCACAGGCGCCCGCCACAACGCCCGGCTATTTTTTGGTTGCAGCCGTCGTTGTTTGGCTTGGTTGCAGCCGGCGTTGTTTGGCGGGTCTGGGTTGGGGATTCGAACCCGCCACCTTAGGTGTACATGGCTGGCGCCTTAGCTGGTTGAGCTATAGGCACTGAGCCAGAACATTCTTTATGAAATTTTTCTCTATAAAAAGCAGTGTTTTTTCTTTCTTTTTTTTTTTTTTTATTGAGCAATGATAATGCAAAAAAAGTAACATTCACATTGTCAGGTAAGAGTATGTCTGAACATAGGGGTGGTGCCTGAGGCTCAGTAGGGTGTCAGCCGCATATACTAAGGGTGGTGAGTTCAAACCCAGCCCCAGCCAAACTGCAACAATTAAAAAAAAAAAGAGTATGTCTGAATATAAAAAGCAGTGTTTTTAAAATTTTGTTTATTATTTACAGGGCTCTACTTGTCATCAGTGCCGTCAGAAAACTATTGATACCAAAACAAACTGCAGAAACCCAGACTGCTGGGGTGTTCGAGGCCAGTTCTGTGGTCCCTGTCTTCGAAACCGATATGGTGAAGAGGTCAGGGATGCTCTGTTGGACGCGGTAGGTGCCTTGGAGAGGGTGGGCTTTTGAAGAGCAGCCATAAGCTGATAAGGCCAGGAAAGGATTAAACCCTTACTGTAATGTGGTGGTCTTTTAGGAAAGGTAGACTAATTCAGAGTGTTAAACCTGCATTGGTGAGAGCTGCCTCCACAGTGCCGGCACCTAAACTATCCAGGGATCTCCATTTATCTATCCCTGGTAGCTGCTGTGTAACCTTTTCTCCTGGTTTCCTAAGGAAACAGTAGGCATGACTAACACATTAATCATATGATAATTTTTTATCCAAAAAAAGGTTTAAATGTAATAGACAATACCCACCGTAAAGGGTGAAAAAGAGTAGATAAGTAGATAAGTTAGGTGGGGGAAATGAATTTAATTGCTCTTTTTCACAATTCTTTTTCAGAATTGGCATTGCCCACCTTGTCGAGGAATCTGCAACTGCAGTTTCTGCCGGCAGCGAGATGGACGGTGCGCAACTGGGGTGCTTGTATATTTAGCCAAGTACCATGGCTTTGGGAATGTACATGCTTACTTGAAAAGGTAATGGCTGCTTTTTCTTCTTTTTTTTTTTTTTTTT
>NW_003852443.1:12872031-12880553 GCF_000181295.1 Otolemur garnettii | reverse complement strand
GGTTGCAGCCGTCATTGTTGTTTGGCGGGTCCGGGCTGGGGATTCGAACCCGTCACCTTAGGTGTACGTGGCTGGCGCCTTAGCCGGTTGAGCTATAGGCGCCGAGCCGCTGCTTTTTCTTCTCTTCTGCACCTGAATCTTACGTTCTTTCATATCTTAATAAAAAGGTAATTGAAGTCAGGATGGTGGTTGTCTCTGGCAGGCTGGGTATTGACTAGAAAGGGGCATGTGGGGCATGCTGGGAACATTTTATATCTTGTGCAGTGGTAACCTGGGTAGGTGTGTATATAATTCAAGTTACACATTAAAGTGTGTACACGTGATCATCTGCATGTTCCAGCTCAATAAAATTTTTTTTTTTTTTAATGAATTAGGCTTTCAAAAGAGAATTCTGAGGTTGAAAACTATATCCGAACATGTTCCCTTTTCTCTTTTCACAGTCTGAAACAGGAATTTGAAATGCAAGCATAGGATCTGGAAAATTTGATGCCTGCCTTCCACTTCTCAGATCTCCCTTCTTAAAAGTTTTCAGTTTTGTCATTGATTGAAACCTCAATCAAGAATCTTGATCAGTCTGTTTCAAAGGAAACTCCAGTCAAGTTAGTCTCAGTAGACACATGTGTTTCTGGGGCATCACGGAAGGCATATCACTGGTTATACTTTGCCCTCTTGCAGTTTCTCCTCTCCCGTGAGGTCCCACCTCATAGCGTTCCCCTCTATTTCTGATGGTCCCCTTCTGCGGCTTAGTTTCTGAATTCCTTTTAAGTGACAATTTTGTGGAAGTGCGTTTGATTTAGTGGATGTTGAAATAGCTCTAGAATCCACCCATCAAACCCAAGCACTTAGAAACACAGTGGTTGAGTGAACTAACTAGATTTATTGAATTTCAGAGAACAGTCCTCTAACTTGTTTACATAAAAACAATGAGTATAATTTAGTCTTCAAAGTAGCTGACATTTTTAACAGAATCAAGGCACAAAAGTCTTAAAATCATGTGGAAAAATTAGGTAATTGTTGTACAGTATATTATTTCAGATGCCTCTCATGCAAGTATTCCATGCACGGTACTTACTATACAGTTGAGACTTAGTTGCTGCTAATTTCTTCTACCCTAAGGTTAAGTGGTGCATCCAGCTAGTACACAATCATGATCCAAAGGTTTGAGGACAGTGTTACATTTGAACTTAATAGGAAAGACATCTTGAGAAATTAGAATGGTGAAACTTCAGGAGTAGGCTGATTGGAATTCTTGGTTTAAAACTTTAGTAGAGGGTGGCGCCTGTGGCTCAAAGGAGTAGGGCGCCACCTCCATATACCGGAGGTGGCAGGTTCAAACCTGGCCCTGGCCAAAAACTGGGGCGGGGGTGGGGGGGACTTCAGTAGAATTGCAGTTTGCGAAGTTTATTTCAATTCCTATGTCAGGCAATTCAAATAAATTTGTGGACCATTTTGCATGGAAACCTTGATATTAATAACTAGTATATGGGGGTGGCACCTGCGGCTCGGTGAGTAGTACACCAGCCCCATATACCGAGGGTGGTGGGTTCGAACCTGGCCCCAGCCAAACTGCTTATAGAAGAAATTATAAGCTAGACACAGGGTTCGTGTTTAGATAAGCACTTTTATAACAATGAGTGCCTTTTTTTTTTGAGACGTATTTAGTCTCTGGGCAGAGTGCCATGGCGTGATAAGTGACAACAATCTCAAAGTCTTGGGCTTGAGCAATTCTTTTGCCTCAGCCTCCCGAGCAACTGAGACTGCAGGCGTGCACCACCATGTCTAGCTATTTTTCTATTTTTAGTAGAGATGGGATCTTGCTCTTGCTTAGGCTCGTGAGCTCAAGCAATACACCCACATTGGCCTCCCAGAGTGTTAGGATTACAGGCATGAGCGCCGGCCAGTGGAGATGGGTAACTTTGAACAGTGTGTTAACTCAACGTCTCTGCCTGTTTAGTTCCTGGGCAGATTCCATAGCCTGTACTTCCCTTGTCTTCTACATGAATCAGATTGTTTGCTGGAGGTGGAATCTTAAGTGTTTGCACCTCTAGTTTCCTTGCATGTGTAGCTCATTTTGGTGTTTGGAACATAATTGGACATTGAATCACTAACTGTAAATACAGCTTTTGATCTGTAATGCTTTTATATAAAGGTTTTTATTTTAATAATAAAATGTTTTGTTCTAAATTGTTTGCTTTTTTAAAAATGCTCAATCTTACTGCACTTAATTCTGATTTTTTGTATTTAAATAAAAAGCCATTTTCCACATTTACTTGAAGTTTCCCTTTTGACTTACATTTCTGAAGGTCAAGGGTCAGCTGGGGACCTTGCTCGCTGATGGGACTAATAGCTGTGATTAGAAAAATGGGCTAAGGCTCGGTGCCTGTGTCTCAAGCGGCTCAGGCACCAGCCACATACACCTAAGGTGGCGGGTTCGAATCCCCAGCCCGGGCCCACCAAACAACAACGACGGCTGCAACCAAAAAATGGCTGGGCGTTGTGGCGGGCACCTGTAGTCCCAGCTACTTGGGAGGCTGACGCAGGAGACTCGCTTGAGCCCAGGAGTTGGAGGTTGCTGTGAGCATGATGCCATGGCACTCTACCCAGGGGGACAGCTTGAGGCTCTGTCTCAAAAAAAAAAATGGGCTAAGACAACTATGATGCCTCATAGACAGCACGTGCCCAGGAAGTTTTACAACCTTGTTTTCCTTGCTAACTTCAGAATTAACAGCAATTTAAAAGATCTGGCTTGTTCTTATCAACCATTAAATACTTAATAAATGCATGCTGTACCTTATCAGGACATAAAAGGCATTGTCTAAAAGCTCTAATAATGCAATTCTTCAGGCTAGGGGCTGACAAGCTATAGTCCGCAGGCTAGATCCTATGTGGTCCGTATTCACACTGTGTGAGCTAAGTATGTTTGTTTCTTTTTCTAACATTGGTAAAGGATTGCTTAAGAAAACAAAGACAGGGCAGTCCTGTGGCTCAAGGAGTAGGGCGCTGGCCCTATATGCTGGAGGTGGTGGGTTCAAACCTGGCCCCAGCCAAAAACTGCAACGAAAAAAGAAAGACAGTATGTGGCCCACACAACTTAAAATGTTTACAACCTGGCTGTTCACAGACTTTGCTGTGTCCAGCTTTGGATTTAACTGAGAAGCTGTGTTTACCTTACACATACCCATTGAGAAGACCAAAGTAAATGAAATGGTATAAATCAGTGGTTCTCAACCTTCCTAATGCTGCAATGTATTTTTATTGGTTTGTTGGGGTTTTTTTTGGCCAGGGTCAGGTTTGAACACTGCACCTCCAGTATGTGGGGCTGGCACCCTACTCCTTTGAGCCACAGGCACCACCCTATATTTTCATGGTTAAAAAGGGGTTGCGACCCGCAGGTTGAGAGCCGCTGGAGTGGTGGTCTAGATATCCAAAAGAAATCAGTAACTTCACTGGGAATCTTTAATGTTTGGAATTCGTATAAATGCCTGCTTAGTTTAGAAAACTTCTGCCATTACCATGTTTTAATATGAAGAACAAATATGCTTTTCATTAGAATTATTGACTGTAACAGTTAATACTAATGGCCTTATCCTCAAAGGATTTATAATGTAATGGAGAAGCTGAGATAGAAACCTAAAAATAATCTCGGTAGGCATGAAGGGAGGGAAACGAATTGGCATTTTCTCATTACCAGGCATTTTAAGCATGTGTGAGCCCACGAGTTTTGTGATGACTCCCGGTTTACTACACAGGGAGCCCTAGATCAGACTCTCAGGGAGAGCCCAACACCCCACTGCCAAACTCCACAGCCTACCTCAAAGTGGAGGGAATGCGAGTTTTGGCAATTAAATGTAAAAAGTAGCATTACAACTAACTGCTTTTATATTTGCCTCTTCAACTGGAGTTCCCTGAAGTAGAGATGGTATCCACCTTTTAATCTCTACTCATTAAGGGGCTAAGAAATGGAATACGTACTAATAAAACTCACAATGAAGAGCAGCAAAGAGCACCGCAAGAGGGGTTTTCATGTTATTTTGCTTTCCAGATGAAGTAAGAAGATCCTGCTGGCTGTAGGTCAGGAAGTGTGGTCTGGGGAGGGGAGTAAAGGTGAGCACTCCTTATGTTATGTTAATGTTAACCACGTTCTTTCTCCAGGATGCGGAAATCTAGCGAAGCTGAGAAAAAAGGCCCAGCCTCACCCCAGTTATAAAGAAGCAGAACTAAACAACAGGGGGAGGACTTCATTTTGTTTTTCTTTGAGGAGTCAAAAAAGCAGAAGGGGGTTTTTGAGTCTCTGTCCCGGAGACCGGGGCACCTTGGTGCTGGGTGAGCCCTGGCTGCCACAGCTTGGTGTGGAAACTACTGGGCCGGAGATTTTCACAGAAGGGTGTTAAAATGCTGTGGGCAGGAGAGGACTCCTTAGATAACGACAATGTTGGGAAAGACTGGGAAATGCTGAGGGCGAGAATTTCCAAGGAACTGTTCTGTGAGACGGGGAGAGAGATTGGAGCCGAGGATCTTTAGGAAGGAGTGAGAATGAACTCCAGACTGCAGAAAAATCCCTTTTCCATATAATAAGGAGGTGATAGAAGACTTGCTCGAGGGAAAGAACAAGGAACAAAGGAGATAAGCACTCAAAGCCAAAGCCCATTACCATTTGGGGTTTTTTTCCTTAGTCTGCCTTGCATTTTGTTGTATAAAGTAGTTTATACTACCTGGATGACTTCTTTAGCATTGAGACTTGGCCCCAGATTTCTTTGATGGCTTCTTTGTTTTCTGATCAGACTTTCCAGGCTCCGGTTGTCCAGGTATTTTCTGTCCCTAGCCAGGAATTAGCCATATGTCCAAAGTGCTGTGTTTTCAAAACAGTTATTTCACATCTATTTATTAATATCTGTATATTTGTGTATATACATGCTTACCTATGTTTGTATTATACATATATTAATAACTGATATTACTGTATATACATATATATACACATGGTTTCAGAATTCTAATACCAGTATTGTTACTAAAAATTAATATTACTAAAAACATTTTTAGATTTTTGTCTGTTTGGGTCCTTACTGTAAAAGCCTAGATATAGTCAGATTACTATGGTAGCTTCATTTGGGTGATACTGCTTTTAACAATCAAATTTTTTAAATTAAAATTTAATTTTGCTTTATAATGATGTAAAATAGTTACATATTTCCAAAATCAAGTCTTACCAGATAAGGTGTATTGGTGTTTTTAGAGAAGTCTCAATATCTGTCTTTTCCACCCTAATTTCTTTTTTTTTTTTTTACTTTGAGACACGGTCTTGCTCTGTCATTTAGGCTAGATTGCAGTGGCATATTCATAAACCACTGCAGCCTCAAACTCCTGGGCCCCAGTGATCCTCCTGCCACAGCCTCCCAAGTAGCTGAAACTACAGGCATGTGCCACCATACCTGACTAACTTTTATTTATTTATTTTTTTGTAGAAATGGGGTTTCACTGGCGGTGCCTGTGGCTCAATGAGTAGGGCGCTGGCCCCATATACCGAGGATTGCGGGTTCAAACCCAGCCCCGGCCAAACTGCAACAAAAAAATAGCTGAGCGTTGTGGCCAGTGCCTCTAGTCGCAACTACAGGGGAGGCTGAGGCAAGAGAATCACCTAAGTCCAAGAGCTGGAGGTTGCTGTGAGCAGTGTGACGCAGCCACAGCACTCTACGGAGGGTGAGAAAATGAAACTCTGTCTCAAAAAAAAAAAAAGAAATGGGGTGCACATGTTTGCCAGACTGGTCCAGAAATCCTGGCTTCAGGTGATTCTCTTGCTTCAGCTTCCTAAAGTTCTGGGATTACAGGCGCCAGCCACTGTGCCTAGCCTAGGTAACCATCTTTAAAAATTTTTCTGAGTTATACATTGACTTTTTTGAAATGTAAGCAAACATATATGCACACACATATATACGCACATTTGTGCCCTCTTGTTGGCTTTCGGATAAATGGCAGCAAAGTACTCACTGCACACCTCTCACTGCTTTGCGGTTTTCACTTAACTATAGGGGAGCGAAAAGAATTATTATACTAAGAATGCTGAAGTATACTCACATGGCATGGAATTAAGCTTTAAAGTTTCAGAGGAAAAACTAGAGTGGTTTTCTCTCCTACTCAAACACCCAGGGACAGATTGTTCTGTGGGCTTATGCTAAGGAAGTCAAATTCTCTTTTCTCACACCCTAGTAGGCCAGCCATATCAACAGCAACCAGGATTTCAGTTTTGTCTTATTTGCATGGGGTTACCCATACTTTCATGGACAAATCCTCAGGGGTGTCTACCAAGTTGATAGCTATGAATGTTTTTTACTTCTTAATCATCATCTAGTATGGCTTTTTTTTACAGTGTCTTACTTTGTTGCCCTTGGTAGAGCATTTTGGCATCACAGCTCACAGCAACCTCCAGCTCTTAGGCTTAGGTGATTCTCTTGCCTCAGCCTCCCGAGTAGCTGGGACTACAGGTGCCCACCACAACACCCAGCTATTTTTTGTTGTTGTTGGTGCAGTTTGGTTAGGGCCAGGTTCAAACCCTCCACCCTCGGTATATGGAGCCAGCACCCTACTCACTGAGCCACAGGCGCCGCCCCAGTATGGCTTTTTGAAAAGTAATAATCACCGTTGGAGCTTGCCTGAATTTCTGGGACGTGACCATCCTGAGTATCCTAGTGCTTAAGGAGGAAAAATATGTAAATAAAATTCCTTTATGCAAATCCTTTCTGCAACCCTCATTGCCAGCCAAATTCTTATAAATCATGATAAACAGATGCTACTGAACTAAATGACTTAAGTAAAATTATGGAGATAGATTCTATTTATCTTATTTTTCACTGTTGGGGAGGGAGAAAAGGGTATTAACTAAATTTTATCTGTATGCATAATTAGGGCAAACATCAAGAACTGTATTAATTGATTTCAGCAAGGCAAGATGTGGGACCCTAAATTGGAGAACCCTCACCCCCGCCCCCAGTAAGGGAAAAAGTTCTGTTGCAACTTGGTTTGCTTTACTGGAGAAATGTGTTTTGGAAACAATCCAATATCAATGAGCATGCTGTCTCTCTGCCTACTTTTTAGCTTTCAGTTACTTAAAAAAAAACTAAAGTAGGCTGGTGCCTGTGGCTCAGTGCGAGGGGCACTGGCCCCATATACCGAGGGTGGTGGGTTCGAACCTGGCCCTGGCCGAACTGCAACAACAATAACAAAATAGCCTGGCCTTGTGGTGGATGCCTGTAGTCCCAATACTCAGGAGGCTGAGGCAAGAGAATCGCTTAAGCCCAAGAGCAGGTTGCTGTGAGTTGTGACGCCACAGCACTCTACAAAGGGCAACAAAGTGAGACAAACTTGGTAACATAACCATCACCTCACTTAGTTATTTGTTGTGGTAAGACCTTTATACTCTACTCTTAACAGTTTGAGAATATACCCTTGCATTATGCACAATAGATGAGGTCCTACCAAATACCCTTCCTCCTCCCAATGTCCCCCCTCCCTTCCCCTCTCTCTCCTCTTCTCTCTTTCTTTCTGGACTATAGTTTTGTTTTATTATTTGTATAAAAGTGTAAGTGATTATGTATTGGTTTCATAATAGTATTGAGTACATTGGATACTTTTTCTTCCATTCTTGAGATACTTTACAAGAAGAATATGTTCCAGCTCCATCCAGGTAAACATGAAAGATATAAAATCTCCATCTTTTTTATGTCTGTGTAGTATTCCATGGTGTACATATACCAAAATTTGTTAATCCATTTGTGGGTCAGTGGGCACTTGGGTTGCTTCCATGACTTGGCAATTATGAATTGGGCTACAATAAACATTCAGGTGCAAATGTCTTTGTTGTACCAGACAAAAATGGTACAACCTCTTTACCCAGATATAAAAGATGGTACAACATCTACATACCCAGATGTTGATCTGGGTATATACCTAGTAGAGGAATTGCAGGATCAAACAGCAGGTCTACTTTTATTTATTTATTTTAAGACAGATTCTCACTGTGTTGCCCTTGGTAAAGTGCTGTGGCGTCACAACTCACACAACCTCAAACTCTTGGGCTTAAGTGATTCTCTTGCCTCAGCCTTAGCGGGGACTACAGGTGCCTGCCACAATGCCCATCTATTTTTTGGAATTGTTTTCTGAATTTCACTTTCAGATTCTTTGTTTCTTGTATATAGAAACACACTCATTTTTGTACACCATGTAGTAATGTTACTATTACTTTTAAGGGAACTGTTTTTTACCAGTGCTTTCTTATTTTTTCTTTCCTATTTTTTTTTTTTTCTTTTTTGGTCGGGGCTGGGTTTGAACCTGCCACTTCCAGCATATGGGGCTGGCGCCCTACCCTTTTGAGCCACAGGTGCTGCTCTACCAGTGCTTTCTTAGAACATTTGCTAATTCTTTGGGTTTATCATTTGCTCTCTGACCCTCAGTCTTTCTAATTGCTGCAGGATATTACTACCCTATTTAATCTCACCTTTTTCTTTTTGTCTTGTTTTTTTTTTTTT
>NW_003852443.1:12849676-12870806 GCF_000181295.1 Otolemur garnettii | reverse complement strand
GGGCTGGGGATTCGAACCCACCACCTTAGGTGTACGTGGCTGGTGCCTTAGCCGATTGAGCTATAGGTGCCGAGCCATAATTTTAATTTTTAAGAGTTAGGTCCATTCTGTGATTATTCCTTTTTCATACATTTTTTTTTTTTGGTATGGAGTATATTTCAAATTTCTTTCAGGGTACTATTTTCTTAGCTCCTTTCTCTTCAGTTAATTTTTTTTTTCCTATTCCAAACTGCAGTGGCATTTTTTGTTTGTTTCTTGGTTGTTGTTTTGTTTTTTGGTATTTGGAAATCTTTCAGATTGGCATTAGTTGAAGCACGGGGCAGTAGGAAGGCTGACTGAGCTCTGCGGAGCTGTGCCCGGCTTGCTAAGTGTGGCCTGACTTCAGGTTGAGGGCTGGGAGCTGGCATTTTCTCTAGGAGGCCTGCAAGCACCAGCATGAGACAGTAGGGCCAACACACACATTGATTGATCCATTTCTCTCCAGACAGTTGAATTCTATTTCTTTAGCAGAGGACTTGGATTTTTCACCTGGGGAAAAAATTCTGACTGCCTACCATTCTACCAGTAGGGCAGAGGTAGAAAGGATAGTTGACTGACCCATAAACAGGCTTTCAAATAATTTCCCACTTCTTGCTCAAATTGTCATCATTGTTCCACATCACGCTGGCTTCTTCACTGTCCTGCCAGACAGTTCCATACCCTCTCTGGTCCTTCATCTTGGGAGAAAGGAAGATAAATTAATATGCTAATGCCCTCTTCACAACCTGCTTAGACTTTGATTCTCCAGGAACAGGCCAAGTTAATGGCATGGGTGTGGTATGCACAACAGTTTATGCTCAGCTTGAGAAAGGAGTCTAGTATGACTACCTGAAAACCTAGGAACCTTTCAAAGAGTTTCTTTTTGTTTTTGAGACAGAGTCTCAAGCTGTCACCCTGGGTACAGTGCCATGGCATCACAGCTTACAACAACCTCAAACTCTTGGGCTTAAGCAATTCTCTTGCCTCCACCTCCCAAGTAGCTGGGACTATAGGTGCCCACCACAATGCCCAGCAATTTTAAAAAAATTTTTTTTAGAGACAGAGTCTCACTTTTTTGCCCTCAGTAAAGTGCCATGGCATCATAACTCACAGCAACCTCTAGCTCTTGGGCTTGGGCGATTCTCTTGCCTCAGCCTCCCAAGTAGCTGGGACTACAGGCACCTGCCACAATGCCCGGCTATTTTTTTTTTTTTTTTTTTTTTTTTTAGTTGCAGCTGTCCTTGTTGTTTGGTGGGCCCGGGCTGGGTTTGAATCTGCCAGTTCAGGTGTATGTGGCTGGTGTGTTAGCCGCTTGAGCCACAGGTGTGAGCCAATTCTCTTAGATGTTGTTAAAGTGAAAATCACCTTTCCATTGTTTAAACAAGTTGCCTTGTTAGAATGGAGACTACTTTGATGTTACTTATCAGATAAAGTTAAAATTTTCTATGTTAATTTCCTTGTATTGTATTATAAAAGTTACTAGAATTGTAACTGTGGCAGAACAGAGTTGACAGGCTACTCTCGCTGTTTTCCAGAATCACTGGCCTTCTAACAAAGCTTGTTTGGTCCTAAACCCCGTCTCTACATATTGGCTGACCGGGACAGGTGGTCAGACCCTCTTTGCCTGGTACCACCTTCAGCCATCAGGCTCTATCATCTCTATCATCTGGTCTGTGAAGACCACTGTCAGCTGCTGTAACAAAGTGCCACCCACTGGGTGGCTTTCCTAACAGAAAGTTATTTCTCACAATTCTGGAGGGTCAAAGACTGAGATCAAGTAGGGACAGGGTCGGTTTCTTCTAAGGCCTCTCTGGTTGGCTTGTAGGTGACTGTCAATGTCTTCCTTCTGTGCGTGTCTGTGTCCTGGTCTTGTAAGGATACCTGTTGTACTGGATGTGAACCTGCCCAGATGATCTCATTTGACCTTAATTGTATTGTTAAAGTCCTTAGCTCCAAATACAGTCATATTCTGAGAGGCAAGAGGCGTTAGAACTCAACAGTTTGAGAGGACACAATTGAACCTGTGACAACTACTCCTAGGGCCTTCTGGGTGTCTGCTGGGCTGGAGGTCCGGCTCCTCTCCCATTTATCTAGCCTCTGTCCTCATCCACGCACCTTCTATAGCAGCCAGGGTGGGGAACCTAGGGCCTTGGGGCTCCGTGTGGCTTTCTGGATCCTTGCGTGCACACTTTTGGCCAAATCCAAATTTTAAAGAACAGATCTTTTTAATAAAGGGATTTGTTTGAACCTCAATTTGGTTGAGGGTCTGCACTTGGGGATGTGGAAGACCACAGGTGACTTTGAGGCTGCAGGTTCCTGAATGCACACTAGAATCATCTGGTGAGCTCAAATAGCCCAGCTCTACCCCAGACCAATTAAAGCAGAAATCTCTGGAGGAGGACCTGGGCATCAGCACATTTTAAAAGTTGTTCCATTGTGATTTTTTTGTTGTTGTTGTTTGTTTTTTGGAGACAGAGCCTCAAGCTGTCACCCTGAGTAGAGTGCCATGGCATCACAACTCACAGCAACCTCCAACTCCTGGGCTTAAGCAATTCTCTTGCCTCAGTCTCCCAAGTAGCTGGAACTACAGGTGCCCATCACAATGCCCAGCTATTTTTTGGTTGTAGTTGTCATTGTTTGGCAGGCCGAGCTGGATTTGAGCCCGCCAGCTCTAGTGTATGTGGCTGGCACCTTAGCTGCTTGAGCTACGGGCACCAAGCCCTCCTTTGTGATTCTAATAAGCACCAAGGCTCAGGCCCACCAGCCTAGGGGTCAAAAGAAGGTCTAATGAGAGCAGTGGGGCAGGGCATGGGTTGATCATCTGTGGTAGCAACTGCTGCTTTGGTTAGAGGGAGAGAACTCAAACTCAGGAGAGCCCAACATAATTTATCCACCCCCTCGCAGTAAGAAGGGAACAGATATTAAGAGAAATGAAAAACAGGAGAGGTAGAGAAATATCCATCCCACTTCTTAAAATGTGACATTCCATTACCGGACATTAAAAAGAAACCAAAAAAAAGGAAAAAAAAAAAAGGCAGGAAAGCTTGAGCAAGATGGCATGAGTCTTCTCTGTTTTATAGCCTGGTTTTCACATTTCACTTTGGAAATTTCCAACTGAGCAGAATTTATTGACTTTATTTTATAAAATGCAAAAATCAATGTTCACCTTCACTGTTCAGCCTGGGAGCGCGACGTACCAGCCCACCCCTGACCAGTCCTCAGCCACAAATACCCATCTCTCCTCTGGAAGGATTTTTCCTTCCTTCTAACTCCCAGCCTTTCTCTTTGCTGTGTCTGGGGCTGGAATGTGGCTTGTGAATCGACGCAGGGGATGTTACCTATTCCTGAAGTCATTTATATTGGTATTACTACAGTAAATTCTTTATGAAATAAAAATCAATACTCACCAACATCCTGAGTAGTGAGGAAAATAATTGTTTATGGCACTCAGCTTAAGCTGTTCTGGTAATCACGTTGAAAAATACAATATTTATTCATTAGATCAAATTTAATGAGGCCTCCTGGCAGTAATTATAAAAATTACTGTAGCAGTAAATTACTAATGAGTTGTGATGTGCTTCCTACCTGTGAAGAAGGACTGGGGGTTGCAAAAGCCTGCTACCCAGATGAGCACGGGAGGGAGGGAGCCCCGCGGCCCGCGCTGCAATCTCACCCAGGCAGGGAAGGATTCTTGTGCCCAGACCACAAAAGCGAACAAGAGAAAAGACTGAGAACACCCAACCAGGGGGATTCCTGCCTCCTTCAGAGCAGGATCAAGATTACAGCGTTCTTTTTCCCAAAGGTGAGCATCATCTCAGCGCCTTGGCATCGCCGTCATGCTGGGGCCGCAGAGGAGTGCTCATCTGATGCCTGGGAAGGACGGAGCTTCTTATTAAGGCTGGGAAATAATTCCAGACACACACCGCCCTTCAAGTCTGAGGCCTTGACTTTGACCGCCAATGTGCAGGTTCTGCTCTGCTCTTTTCAAAACCAGCCGCGGAGCATGGCGTCTGCTCTATTGCAAGCACAGTGGATGGTTTTTACAAGCTCCTGGGGGTGTTTCTTCCTCCTCCGAAGTATCAGAACTGGCTAGAATGTTTGCTCTTTTATTTGTAGCAGGGAGCTAAGTGGTTTTTTTTTTTGTTTTTATTGTGAAGGATGCAAGTAATTTTCATTGACAGCTTACATATAAAAAAAGCCAGAGATTCTGATCTGAGGGCAGGCACTATTTAAAAAAACACACACATTATAGAGTTAAACGGAAATATTAAATTTCGGGAGGTATGGGGGGGACACAGTGCTGTTGTGCAGTTTTCTCGATGAACAGAGATGGTGGAGACCAGCCTCACCACCTGGCAGGGCTACGTCAGTCCATCCCAGTCGCCTTTGTTCCCCAGATGCAGAGCCAAGGCCTGCGATGTGGGACTGGCCACGCCAGGTTCAGCCCCCTCATCCCGGGCAGCTAGATTTTGGGAAGCAGCAGAAACAGTCTCTGAAGCCTCAGCAGAGCACTCCCCTCAAACGGGAGTCTGAATAGCCGGCAGGCTGTCGTCTGGAGTGACAGCTATCTATTCAGGTAGTGGCTGCTATTGTCTTCTCACTTGTAACACCGAGAGGATTTTTGTTTGACTTTAAGAATTCTGACAGCATCTCAGAATGTCGCATCCTCCCAGCGGGTCCAACCCCTCCTCTCACGGGGAGGGCACAATGACATTAGAGTGTACATTTTTTTCTTTAAATTGCAGATGCCTTAAAATGAGATTGTCAGGTTTGTTGGCTTGTCAGACTAAAGTATCAAGATTGTCACGGTGTATTATATCACTATAATATGATCATTGTACACGGAACTAATGAATAATATTGTACTTAGTGGTGGGACGGAGTCACATTAACATTAAAAACGGTGAGCAGACGTGCAGTTTTACCCTGGAGAATCTGGGAGAGATGGCTACCCTGTGGGGCAGAAGGCCAGGACCGTGTCACTCAGGGAAGGCCAGGAAGCCCACTGTGGAGAGGGAGGGAAGGAGGTGGCCGGCTGGGGGCTGCACTGGGGCTGAAAGGAAGCTGGGGGTCCTCAGGGAGGCTGACTCAAGCGTTGGCGTTCTGAAAATGGTTGTTGAAGGAAGAAGAAAATGTCAATTGTGAGTTTTCTTCGCAATTAGAATCACGCACAGCTACATAAGACGCCATCTGAGAAGGTCGCAGTTGTAGCTGCAGTGTCACTTTAGAGTCTGCCTTGTGTAGGTCCTCCTTGGCCATGCGTCCATGCACGAGCTCGTCAGATGCTGAGAAGCCCTACTACGCGCCAGGCGCCATGCATCCTTTGTTAAGGCTCAAGATGCAGCAATGCAGATGTTGACAAGGACATACTGACCAACACACAGCGTCCCTGAGGGATAAGTGGCACGAAGGAAAACAGACAAGGGAGGCCTGGCTTATTCCGAGGAAGTGATATGGAAGCTGAGAGCTCAGAGGTGGGAGAGTTAGGATGGGAAAGAGCATTAGAGGTAAACGAAGTGGAGGCTTGTGCTCCTGGAACTGAAGGAAGGACTGGGGACAGGCGGGGTCCCCGTAGTCTCTGGATGAGGGATGTGGCCTCTGGGGTCAGACGGAGCTGGGTTGAATTTGGGCCAGTTTGCCCCTAGCCCTCTGAGTTGTAAAGGTCTAAACAATGTCATCTTTCAGGCCCTCAGGACAAGCCCCGGCACACTGGAGAAATTCCTTCCCGGACACAATCATGGTGACGGAGGGCAGGCTGGTGAGCGGATTGCCATGTGGTGGTTTGTTCCGCGGTAGACAGGCTTTAGGGGATAGGGTAGACAGACACGGCCATGGAAAGGCACTTCTGAGTTAGGATACAGAATAGCAAGTACTTGGATTGATTCGGGATGATCGATATCCCACAGCAAACATCCATTTCCTTTGTTAGCATCAAGAAACCTGGCCACACACTGTAAATTGTGTATCACGGTACGAGAAATGCCTCCTAGATTTGTTCAGTACACAAGCTTTACAACTATCCTCAGAAGCCCCAAATTCAATACACCATTCTCTTTTGAGAGCCTACAAAGTGGTAAACTTGAAAGCTGTGTTTTTCCCCAGGCAGATTGCTCTTGTGTCTACGTATTTCAGGAAGTCTGTTTCCCAAAACGGATAGAATTCATAGAGTTTATCTTTTCCAAAAGATGCAAGTGTATTCCTCTTGCTAATGTTGTTGCAAACTGCACTCATATTTGAAGGAAGAAAATTCCCCACAAGAACTGAAAGACAGGCTCGGTGCCCGTGCTCAGTGAGTAGGGCGCCAGCCACATACACCCAGGCTGGCGGGTTTTGAACCCAGCCCGGGCCTGCTAACCAACAATGACAAGTGCAACCAAAAAATAGCCAGGCATTATGGTGGGTGCCTGTAGTTCCAGCTACTTGGGAGGCCGAGGCAAGAGAATTGCTTAAGCCTAAGAGTTGGAGGTTGCTGTGAGCTGTGAGGCCACAGCACTCTGCCAAGGGTGACATAGTGAGACTCTGTCTCAAAAAAAAGACAAATATTTGCACCCAGAGCCCTCCTAGAAGTCAGAGACATCGGTGTTGAGCGTCTGTAGAGTTGTCCCTGCATCGCCCGCCGGCAGCTCCATTTCTCTGAACTCAGGAGCAGTGTGGTTAGACCCAGTGCCCGGGAGTGTCTTCATTTTTCTGACCTCAGTGAAGGTCACTTTCTGACCTGCGAAGGCCACTTGAGGTTCATTTTGCATGGGTGGGTTTCCGATGTACTGATAAAGGATTAGCTCGGGCCTGGTATTCCTGGAAAATGACTCGGTTAAAACAAGTATTTTATTGCGCTTCTCCTCTTCATCTGCATTTCCCCTCGTCATTCTCCGTGCTAGTCACTGTCATCGGGAGTGCAGCGTACAGCATTAGTATTCCTGCTAGGTATGGCGTGGCTTTTTCTAACCTGTACTTCCAGAAGATCACAAGCTCTTATTTTCCCAGAATTTTCGCCTAGAGGAAGGGCATCCACGGAGGGGTCGACTGAGCTTTGTAACCAAAATGGCTGAACAAATGAGATGTGGGAATTCTAAACTGGCTTATCACTTCAAAATGCATAAGCCAGGGAGTGCTGGGGAGGGAGGACGGGGAAGAAGCAGAAAGAGCAGAAACAGGCTGGAGACTCACCAGTCCTGCCAGGTGCGGCTTTGTCTGGCCCGCACTGCCTCTGGTACGCGAGGGCACACGCACATTCTCACGCAGCTCCACTCTCCCTTGCCTTCAAGCCTGCTGCCCCCGAGCTCTTTTTACAGTGCCAGGTCTGAGTGTGGCTGAAAGAGCCATCTGCAGAGCCTGCTCCATGCACATGGTCAGCTCTTTGTGGACGCTGCTTACTGGGGGGACTTTAGAACTCAGCCTCTTTGTCCCGTAGACCGCATACTTCTGTGGGCTTTTTCCCCCTAAATTGAACCACTCCTGTCCCTAATTGTGTCACTCCTGCTGTCACCTCTAGCCATCAGAGCTGGTGGCATGGTTCTGATTGTGTTGCAATGCGTCCTTGAAGCATTCTTTTTGTTTGTGTTCAATGGCTCTCCTTCAGCTCACAACACAGTGGTGGCAATGGTTTCCTAGGGTCACCCATTCTCCTCTGAGGACCAGCCCAGAAAAGCTCAGTCATAATGAACGGGGCTTCAGACGGATGGACACACACACACGGGCTTGAGAGCCCTCCTGGCTTCGGCCACTCTAACAAGATTTTGTCATTTGTAGCTTTTGCACATTGGAAAAACTTTCATCTCTGAGTTTCTATGGGCTATAAATACTTGGTAGGTTAAAAAGGAATCATTCAGAACATGAAATAAACATAACCTGGCACGTACACAGCAACACACCTCAACGGAGCCCTTCAACTTCTAGGCCAGAGCTCCAGGAATCTGAGACAGGGTTTCCTTCATCCCGTTGCTCATTCACTTCCCTCCCAGGCTGGACACTGCTCTGGTTTATGACCTCTTTTGGTTGGACATTTTCCTAATGAGGCAGGAGGATTAGGTCTCCATGTTACTTACACCTTTTAACCATGAAGTGAAAACTGTTGATTTGGTTGGGATTGGAGGAAATCTTTAGAATGCATGGAAAACATGATGTGGCTGTTATATATCTAGCACTAATTGAGAAGAGTCCGGCAGAGCGAACTTCTATCTTGATTCTGAAAAGTCACAACAATCCTGGTCTTTATGGCTTCATTTTTTCTTACTAATTGCTTCTTATTTTTTGCAGATTATCAAATAAATATGTGATTGCTGGAAAACATTTAAGTAAAATAGAAAGAGAAAAATAATATCTTCCAAAGACAGTATTCTTAACATCTTGGACCTGTGGTTTTTTTTTTTTTTTTAATTAAGGTATAACGTACATAGAGATAGCTGCATTACTCGTAAGTGAACATCTCAACATTTAAATGAATCTTTTTTTTATTTTTATTTTTCACTTAAACAAATCTTTAAAAATCCTATATGCCCATGTCATCATCACCTAGATCAAAATATTTCTTGTACCCTAGCAAACTCTGCTGTATTCTCCCCTGGCTTGGAGGCCCCTCCTCCAGAGGTAACCACTTTCTGATCTATATGTAGTGTTTGTTTGTTTTATTTTTTAACAGTTTTTGGCTGGGGCTGGGTTTGAACCCGCCACCTCCGGCATATGGGACTGGTGCCCTACTCCTTGGAGCCACAGGCGCCACCCCTACTTGTAGTTTTGTATATATCACATTTGTATACTTTGTTATTATATTTCTATATCTTAGCTTGTATACTTTGTTTTGTGTACATCACACATTTTAAAAAAAATGGATCAAACTATTCATGCAGTATTATAACCTGATACTTTTTATGTCCTAATGAAAATAGAAATATTTACTGTATCATATTTATAAAATAGAAATTTTATACACTATCACTTTCTATAATATCAAGAAAATCTCACATTTATATTGTGTGTAAATATATAATTTACCCAGTTGCCACATATATTATCTTTTTGTCAATAAATATAAAGCTAAACAATCACTTTTAATGGCTGCATCCCGTCGTTACATGGAGCATAATTTGTAACCTCTTCCTGTTAATGAACATTTAGCATTTTTTCCTTGTGATCATATTTTAAAATTACCATTAGGGTAAAATCTATGACGGTACCTATTTCAAAGCCTTTATAATCCTATTTTGCTAAGTATGAGTGTTCTTAAATGCTTCAACATTTTCCTGTGGTCCATCTCTTTTGTTCCATTTCTTTCTCGTGCGTGTATTCACCTGGTGGCACCCGCTGAAGGACAGGGTATGTGTGTGTGTCTGTGTGTGCATTCTATGTTACTGTTATTCCAGCAGAATCCAGCCTAGTCTTGGAGCAGAAGATGTGAAGTATGTTTGGGTCCACACACTATGACCTACAATTTTTTAAAAAGTCATTAAGAAATTCTCACCAGATTTCGTTTCTAGTGGTTGGAGAATTTCCTCCGAGATCCCCCAATTCTTCCAATTTATAATAGGGGGAGAAACGTATCTTGCTCAAGCCCTCCAACTGAGGGAAGTTGTAAGGTCACCCCTTCCACTTGACTGAAAGCCCCTCCGTGAATACACACAGGGCATTTCCCTCTGCTCTAATCCATGCCTATCACCGCCCTCGTTTCCCAGCTCCAAGCCCCAGGCTTTTTGTGTAATACTCCCTGCTTTTTATTGGGAGTTAGATTGTCTCTCACAGAACTCCAGTGCTGTGGGTTGGCATGTTTGCTGAATTTTCAAATCAGGGGTTTATTTTCCTGGTCAGTTATTTAATGTATTTTTTAAAGACGTCTTTTATTTTCAGTCAAAAAAAGACAAGAAAAAAAATAATTCTCAGAGATATGTGTTTAAAGTAAAAGGGGTTTTTATTAGGATGTTTGTTTACATTCCCACTACAGAATTCTTTTTAGTCCAGGAGCCACAGGGATTATTATTTCTTTGTTATGGAATCCCTAGATCTTTGTGGGAGGCCTGGAAGCACCAGTTTCTCTTCCATTTAAACAAATTCAATTCAATTCACTGGCATTGGCAGAGCACACCAAAATCTTAATTTTCTCAGCCATGGAGAGCAAAGTCGGCTTGGGAGCTTTTTAAATGTGGATTTTATTTTTTTTTTAATTCTAACACATACCCAGAAAAGAAAAACATACCTTCTTCTCTAGAACAAGGAAGGTACACGAAGTTTCTTTCCTAAAACCCTTCTTGGCCAGGAGATTATGGGTGAGTAAAAGTAAGTGTATCTTTCTTACTGGCCTAAAAGAAATAGGAAAGTAAATAAATACTTGCCTTTAAAAATTCAAACAAACATCTGAAAACGAAAAGAATACAATTGGGTCTTGGATGGTCCCCTTACCTGCGAGTTAATCATTAACGGGTACGATTTGTACATCACACTTTACAAATAAAAGGTGGGCTGCAGGGTCCATTCTCCATTCGCAATGCAAAAGGCTGTTTTCACTCCGCGGTAGATTGGACCCTTCTCTATGGCAGAACACAATGATCGACCTCATTCCTGAGTGACAGCGTATAATATGGATCTCTATATTTATTAACCAGTTTTCTATTGAAAAGCCTGGGTATTGAATCTAACTGTGTCCTGGACCCGCCACGAATCTTAGCCAGCCTTGGGGATGGTCATAACTGGTGTTTGGTGATTGTTTTTACCCATTTTTATAACCAGAAAAGAAGGAATGGAGCAATCCACAGCCAGTGGTTGGCCTGCCTGCCGGGAGCACAAAGGTCCTCAGAAAACCTCTTCTCTTTTTCCATCCCAGTCTCTCCCAACCTCTTCCCCTTTCAAATGGAAAAGAAAAGTTACCAAGAACAGTTCTGGGACCTAGACTAGACGGATCTATACCAACTTGTTGGGAGAAATGACTTCATTCTATTTTTCTAGCTCATAAATTACTGGTTTTCTTCTATACATTTTTTGGATTGTTCTGCATTTGGGCAGTGATGATTGTCATCAGTGGGGAGATTACCAGTGGCTAGAGAGTTTGACTAATGACATAACTTTGCAGAGATTTCATACCACCACACCTAATTCTAACAAGATGCTCTTGATCCAAACTTACGGCCTCTGAAGCTCTCTGTTCTTGCTCCCCCTCCTTCACCACCCCAATAACAGAGTACATCAGTAAACTGAAAACCGCACAAAGACTCCCACATTAACCGGGCAGAGTTCTGTGTGTTGTGTTTGTCCTGTCAGACCACGGAGAGCAGATAAGGTTTAGGAAGAAAGGAAGGCTATTTACTAGAACAAAATGCACGGTAGTTCACAGTCCATATTTGCTTGACGGACACAAAGTGACATCTATACTGATTGACTGTGTGCCTCTCCACAGAGCTAGGTTCCATGTGATGGATAAGCCAGTCTCAGGCAAGTGTCAGGAAGATTATCAAAAGAAAGAGCTGTCTGTAGTTGTTCCCTTTCAGAGGAGATTGACAACTCACCCTAACAAAAGGAAACATTAGTGTGCTATTTGCGTCTCCCAAAGAGACTGTGATAAGATGACGTGATAAATGGTGGGGTGAGGGTGGGAGGGAGGTTGCCATAAAAATACATAACGTAGCTTAATCGTGAAGTGCAAAGAAAACCTCGGCTCCCACATTGATGAGACTTGTTTATTTTAAAAAGGTGAGCTAGCCCGAGCAACAAAAGTGCCTGCAAATATCTTAGATGACAGCGTGTAAGTTCTCCAACCAGGGCTGCTAATAGTACCAAGAGAAATCTTAAACACGACACGTTTGTCCACCCCTTCATACCATACCTAATTGCTTTAATAGGACCACTGATAACTTGCACAAGAAGACACAGTGCGACCCAGGGCTACAAAGAATGAGGCAAACCTCCCTCCTCCAGGAGATCCAGAGTGGGGTCTCCAGTCTGCCATAGCCCCAAGACAGGGGGTTGCATATTGGATTTGCAGAGGGCATTTATTGTGACTTGGAAACCAACAGGATGAACTTGAAGGTATCCCAAGAGGACACTGTCCCCCAGAGAGGGTCCACCTACAACTGCAGGTACTGTCATTCCTCCTTAATTGAAGGGACAGTGCCAATTCCAAGTGTTTTTAGGCTTAAAAAGGTAAGCCATTTGGCAGGCTTACTTCCTGAGGTAATGTGTGGAAGTCTCTGTGAGTGGGCTGAACTTGGAAGGACAAATGCTTTGACAAATGGCTAAAGTCCACAAGCTGGAGATCGGGGAGCATCCACTTTCCCTCTGCCTTCCCACAGCATTCCCAGCCGCCACAGTGTGACTGCAGAGTCACCAGCCCCTGGCAAACCAGACTCTGTCTAGCAGGTGGCCAGGGCCAGGCACTGGGAGGGATGGAAAAGACTCTCTTGAGCTCTGTGCCCAATCAGCTGCCCAAGGACCGACAAGGTGGGGACATCATATTCTGTCCACACTTGGTGTCAGTAGAAAACATGGTCAATATAAAAAATCAGTAAAGGCTTGGCGCCTGTGACTCAAGCAGGTAAGGCACCAGCCACATACACCTGAGCTGGTGGATTAGAATCCAGCCCGTGGCCCGCCAAACAACAATGACGGCTACAACTGAAAAAATAAAATAGCCAGGCATTGGTGGGCACCTGTAGTCCCAGCTACTTGGGAGGCAGAGGCAGGAGAATCACTTGAGCCCAAGAGTTAGAGGTTGCTGTGAGCTGTGATGCCACAGCACTCTACCCAGGGCAACAGTTTGAGGCTCTGTCTCTCTCTCTCTCTTTTTTTTTTTTTGGTAGAGACAGAGTCTTACTTTATTGCCCTCAGTAGAGTGCTGTGGCATCACAGCTCACAGTAACCTCCAGCTCCTGGGCTTAGGTAATTCTCTTGTCTCAGCCTCCTGAGTAGCTGGGACTATGGGCACCCACCACAACGCCTGGCTATTTTTTTTGTTGCAGTTTGGCTGGAGCCGGGTTTGAACCTGCTACCCTCAGTGTATGGGGCTATAGCCCTACTCACTGAGCCACAGCTGCTGCCTGAGGCTCTGTCTCAAAAAATATATATGTAAAAACAATGGGAGGTCTTTCTGATTTCTTAGTGAATGTTTCTTCCTTACTTTCTTAGACTGGTCTTTGTTGACCAATCGGAATGACATAATCAGGTTATGCCAGTCACTAATTTGGTGTCTCTAAGACACTGTGAAGCCCTCCTGTGCCCATGCAGGAGGACAGATACAGGTCCGGGTCCCTCCACACTTAGTTGACCTGCAGGAGAGAAACTGGAGAAGCCACGTCACAACAATGTCTTATTGTTTCCTTTTGTTTGATTTTCTCCCTCTTTTTGTCCATGGACAACCATATTCTTTAAATAAAATCCAACCCCTTTCTACCCTAGATAGCTTTCCAGTTTCATCATAGGTGATGGGGCTTTCTAAGCTCTAGGAATATTGATGCAAACCAGAATGATTTCAAGAAAGCCTAGATCTAAATTTGAAAGTGATTTAGAAACAAGGAACTGGGAGAAATGGCAAAATGAGCAGAAAGTCAGAGAAGAAAACTTTTGCAAGAACTAGGGAGAAGGAAGGAGGCAAACTACCAGGCTGGAAGGAAGGACTGGGGACAGGAAGGAAAGACAGGAAGATTGTATGTGTGCCTGCATGTGCGTGCGTGCGCATGCGTGTGTGGGTGGGGGAGGAAGAGAGAACAAACAGCTAGTAGGTCAAGGAAAGAAAGCAGATGACTTGAGCAAAACCCAAAACCAACAGAAACAAAAGCAAATAAAGGAGACCCAGAGCACGGGGCCCTGTCCCGCTCTTCTAAGGTTAGCAGTATCCTCCAGGTGATCTGACAGTGACACCAGGTGGCTGCTGAGACCACAAAGAGGAATTATCTTACATCATTATCGCTCACCAGCCAAACTATATTTTATAAACCAATTCTTAAATGGAAACAGAATTGGAAGAAACTTAGAGATCATGTTTTCCAACTTCCTTATCTTACATTTGAGGACAGCAGGTCCTCAAATCATCAAAACCGACTGAATGTCTAACCAATCAGCAAAACAAAAAGTGCGATCCACGACCGCGAACACAGCCCTTCATTCTAACCAGCTGCACCCAGCTTTTCTTGCTATTAACCTTTAAAACATGAAAATTACCTTGGCGTTAACTACATTTTGGTCAATAACACCCAAGCAATATTAAAACACAAGCTGTGATCATCTGTGCGTTCTATCTGACCTATTTAGGTGTACACAGCAGTTACTGTATAAACTTAGATGGGGGAAGTAATCACAGACACATCTATAGTACTCTTTCACTTAAAACAGCTCATTAAAAAGAAAGCATAATTTGACTAATATGGCCTTTCTTCCATATTCTGGAAAGCTTAACAAAAAGAACAAACAACTGTCTGCTTTTTAGGAGTATATATCAGATATAGATGACATGTTTTATCAGATATAGACTATATATTTTATCAGTTTTTAAAGACTATCATGCTGGAGAATCATCATGTGTAAGAGATAACAAAGATTCTAAATATGTTCAGTGTTTACATAAAACACTGAAAAGTAAGATTAAAGTAGTAAAAGTGAAGTAGACTTTAGAGGTCTTTTTTCCCCAGTTATGTCTAAATATGGTTTCATCTAATTCATATGCCAAAGGAAGCATTTGGATTAAAAAAAGAAAAAAGCCACACTCAATATAAGAAAGTGAATCAGCACGTATTGGGCCTGAGGAACATCGCCCTGGGACTTGATGAAGCAATTTGGCTCTTGGAAAGTTTCAAAAAATATTCTTGTAGGGAGGAAAATCAAGAAATGAATGTATCTGGGGAGAGTTACAACTTCTAATGGCATATTAAGAACTGGTTCTTTACCTTAAGCAAACTTTCTTACATGGCTGAGTCTGATAAAGTATTAAAAATAAAGGGAAGAAATCTTTATGATTTCAAAGAGTAGTTCTACTTGCTTTGTTGGCTATTGTTTTTTTTAAAGCTATAGAGTCATTTTCTGCTTTACTTTGGTCAAATTAAAGGGAAAAGGAAAAAACCACACAAGAAAATAGTTAAGTAAGTCGACCAGATAGAAAAATGTAGACACTTTGTCTTCGTGACAATTTATGAACAATTTTCAATTTCTGCCTGTTTTTGAATCTTTCCCTCTGAGCACCTATGCATATTTACTGACCACAGGTGATGTGATGTTCCCCTCAAGAGGGGTGGGTGCCCAGGCTGCCCAATGTCATTGACAGGAATCTGTAAAGTAGGGTATAGGACACAGGGCCAGGCCCTGCTGAGGCAATCTTTGGTCCCTGCCATAGGTCAGCTTTGGAAATCTGAGACAGAGGACATGACAACGCAGGGCGGGCAGAACCGTAACCTGTCCAGCTCTCCTAACATAATCCCAGTAATGTGCATCATTGCTCCTGGGAGGTGCCCTGAGCAGGTGTGCAAACCAATGATTCTGTTGATAAAGACCCAACATTTAGAATGTGTTCCTGCCTGTCTAAATGAATCCGTATCATTAACACAACTTGCACAAAACACAAGTACAGATTCTTCACAGACAAACATTCTGAGCTGCTGCTGAGTCTCTGAACTGCCTTTAGCAGAATTGTTATTAAATTCAAACATGCTCTTTCCCCCTCCCACCCAGGGACATATGTTAAACAATTTAAAAATTTTAGAGAAATACTTTCCCTTATTTAACTGAAAACAAGTAACGTAGTTTGCAAAGTAAAAGGCAGGGTTTTATCTTTTAGACAAAAAAAAAAAAAAAAATTAAAAGAGAGAGAGAAAGACATGTATTGTCTATTTAACAATCAAAACACTACAATAAAATAAAATAAAATAGTGGTATCATAATAATGAGCTCTCTTTCAAATGGTTTGCTCTGAACTAAATTGTGTTCTTTATGTAATAGAATGACAAATTGTTTAATTCAGTATCAAATATTCATGAGCTGCAAATGTGCTGCATCACCAGAATGGGTGCAAAATCATAAACAAATACTGTGGCATGAACAGAGATGGAAACTAATGGAAGTGGACGTCTGCATAGGTTTTCAACATTGTTGTGGCTTTGGATCTAAGAGAGAGAGAGGAGAGGAGAGGAGAGAAGAGGAGAGGAGAGGAGACTCTTTTTCCATCCCTAACTCTTTCCAAGTGCTGCTGTAGGAGAATAAAAGGATAAGAAAGGAACCTGGGTGTGAATTCTCACAGCTCCTTTTCCCCTGCAGATCAGAAAGCTGAAAGCAAATCAGGGATTAGACCGCAATATGACAAATTCCTAGACATTTCAAAATGGTGCAGGGTACTACTATTCATATATGACTTTTTTTTTTTTTTAAGGTTACAATGACTAATTATCCTGAATCTGAATTTTAAAATGAAGTGGATGTTGACTATTGTGGGAGAGATATGCCAGAGAGATCGCATTGTCTACTTGGCCATTTGTTTGCCCTTTGCACGGCAGGGATTCATTGGAAAGACCAGTTTGTGGAAATTAAGACAGGTTTCTAGAACTAGAAAACCCAGCTGTAGTCTGAGCCTTTTTTGACCTCCCTGGATCCAATTTACTAATAAAGGACCACCAATTTCTTCTTGTAGTCTCAGTCAAACTCTCTCAATGCCACCCAAGTCTCTCTCTCTCTCCCTCTCCTCTCCCCACAGTATTTTACCTCATAGCAAAGGAAAGATTGGTATTCAGAAGGAGAGAGGAATGTTAGATCTTCTGGGGGCAATGTACCAGTTCTCTTTGGCCTTAGGCGTCAGACTCCACTATTTCCCACTTGTGAGCACGGCCTCACTGGCTTTCTTCTGGAACTCTTAAGTTCAGAAAGGGTTGAACACCACCTATTTCATGAAGCAGTCCCGTCCAGGAGTTCCCTTCCTAGCCCTGTAAGCAGTCACTTGGAGTTGCCTAAAAATATCTCCAAGAACACCACAGTATCAAAATCAGCTCTCTCAGATGGCAAAAAGAATTTCTGGTTATTAACTCTACCGTCTCCTGTTAGCTAAGCTCATTTGTTTTCCCTTCCAAGAAGAGCTCTTCTTGCCTCTAATCACACCTAATCTTTCTGCAAAGTTGTTTTCCTAAAAAACCATGTAAATCAAGTTTTTGTAAATCTAATCATATGTTTTATGCATCAGGGGAACTAGGAACGTAAAAGGAACTCATGGTGCACCCTTCTGTAAAATGAAGATTTGCTCCCTTATTATTCATTTCTGTAAATCGGAATAATCACTCGCTGGGATGAAGGAGGTATGCCTTTATTTAGGTTTTTGCATTCGGTGTCTTTACATTTCGTACTTTCAGTAAGCCCCAGCACGGGCACACATTTCATCTTTAGAGGAAGGAAACAGCGGACGTGCTGTCCAATCCCGAGTCATAAAGACCGTCCAAATTCTGTGTCAGTGGATCATAATGAGTCATCTTTCGCCTGAGAAAATCAGCAGAAAGCCTGGCCCCTGTCCGGAATGTAAAGGCAGAGATCCCTTCAGGCTGCTTTGGTTCTCTTTTCCCTTTCCTCTTTCTTTTAGCAAATGAAAAGATTCTCAATTTCAATTAGAATGGTGTCTATTAAAGCCTTATCTAGGGGACATTCCCCCCAATCCTCGTCTAGGAAATTACTCAGCCACCAGGCACCTGGAGAATCTGGTCTCGGAAGGCGAAGCCAGAAACCAGGCAGGTTTACTGTGGGTTCTCTCCGCGGAGACGGCAGGCTCCCATGGCAAGGAGAGGCTTAGCGATCCGCGTGGAAACAGGTTCCCACCATTTGTACTGTGAACCGCACGCCAAAGAGGGACTTTCTTGAGGTATTTTCCTATTTTCCATCCCCTGGATCCCAGTTAAGGGAAACATTTTTAAGGCATGTGTTTTTCCCATGATGGAAAAACAGACGCCTCCCCCCTTCTCCCTTCCTCTCTCCTGCTTCCCTCTCACCTAGATGAACAACGCAAAGTGTCCAATATTTGAGAAATGTAATTTTATTAGCGGTAAGCTTGTGCTACGGGTAGAGGAACTCCTGATTTTAATTTGGGAAAATTCCCCAGACCTCAATTCTTAGCCTGGAGGAGACCACTTAGAGCTGGGTTGGGCAAACTGGGCTATCCTTTGGTAAAGGGGAAGTAGCCAAGAGTCGCACATGGCTGAGCTCTGATGTGGGCTCAGGTCCTGGGAAGATGCCGGGGTGTAGGGTTAAGCGACCGAGCCCCCCATCAGGGCTCCGCGCAGCCTGGCGGGGACCAGACGCGTCCAGATCGGCTCCGAGGAGCTGCGCGTTCCAGCAGGGGGCGCTGTGGCTCCGGAAACCGCCCGTGGCCGCCGAACCCGTCTCGCCGGCGCTGGACCTGCCCGAGTTCAGCGTTCTCCGGTCGCAGAGGCTGGTAACAAGGGCCGGAGGTGATGTCGCTGAACCAGAAACAGAGGTCTTCCCTCCCACGGTCCCTGGGCGAGGAGAGCAGTTAATACGTTCATAGAAACGCCGCCGAAGAGGCATTTTAGGAGCAGGTAACCAGTCTTATAAAGGCAGCAAAAAGAAAGTCAGCGATGGAAATTAAAGCCCCTTTCGTCCTTTTTCCCTCTCTCCTCCGCCCCTAGGCACAACTCTGTGTCTCTCTCAGGGACTGCACTCTGACACGGCATCTGCGAAGATACATTTAGCAGGTACGTTTAGCCACACCCCAAGTTATAAAAGTTACCTGTGGTTGGGATGATGCCATCTGTCAGCCCCGGGTCACCGCTGGGTCCCTGCTGCTCTCACTTCAGGTTCCTAGGAAGGAGATGCAGGAATCCTTACGCAAGAGACTCCATTTTCCGTGTCCTCTGTGCTTGGCCGAGAATCTTAGGCAGAGATGTGAGGAAGCTGCAGACAAATAATGTAGAAACCACTCCAGCCCATGAAGTGTCTGAGAAACAGCGTGGCTCAGGGCAGAGATTTCCAAGCTGTCCCTAAGGATCTCTGAAAGTATTTCATGGGGTAAAAACGTCAGGCCACAGTTGGAGAAAGGCTGTATATATCGCCCCTGCCTTCTCCTCGCCAACTTTCATGGAAAGAAATCTTACTATATGTCCTAGAGGTCCTGCAGTTCAAACAATCAAATGAAAAACTCACTTAATCTTATCTGATCCAGCGTTTATAAAACTTATCTGGCCATGAATTTTTTTCCCCTCTTCACAAACACCTGTACTCTAAGCACTTGTGTTCTGTGAAGTACACTTTGAGAAATACTGAGTATGGAGAAAAGAGCAAAATTCTAGGAATGAAGAAAACTCTGCATTTCTAGTGGATTGCTTCTGAACCTAACTGCTGCTATAATTTTCGAGGAGTCATGTAGCCTCTCTGGACCTGAGTTTCCTTTTCTGTAAAATGTTCCCTTCCTTTCTCCACATTTAAGTGGCTCCTGGCTGGAAAGGGAAGGACAGATGTCTGAGTACATTCAGAGTTCCCAAAATTTGTGCTTCTGAAGATGGAAATTGATCACACGTGTATGTGGAAAGTAGGACTTGTCTGCAAATGGGCAAAATAAACAAAATCGTATAAAAAAGAAGCAACATTCCCTTTCCTTTGTATTTAGTTTATAAATCCCAAACCGTACTAGTCCTGCAGCTACTTGTGTATCTGTTGACTTTGCTTAATCTATGGCACAGCTGCATGCATCATTCTCTTTGCTTTCCATGTGCAAGACTGCAATCGTTTTTTAAAATTCACGTAATGAATGAATTTTAATTGTGGAGGACATTTATTCCGGACTTTAACAGGGTTCCTACAGATCGCAAGGACGTACTGTCTCCTCTGAGGACAGCATGACGAGCAGTAGTTAGGGACTGACATTAATGGAATGGTACAAGTTGTAAAGTGTACACCTGAAGGTTTATTTCTAAGTAGCTATAAAGGACAGTGGCTGGAGTGATTCAGGTCCTTCATGCTGAAAGGGCATTTCCTTTCTTGTTCAAATCCCTACCTCTCCTTCCCTTGGGAATGGAAATGACAAAAAGAAACAGAATTACTACCTTAAATGCGTTTCCCTGGGGATGGCCATCCGATGTGTGAGAAGCAAGATGGGGAAATGTGGTTTTGCATTATGATGTGACTAGCCGCCCACTTTGCTCCGGCCCAGCTGTGTAACAACAGTGTCTATACAATAGCTCCTGACTGAACACCTACTGTGTGCTGTGCTTTTATTCTCATCATGGGGAAAGTCCCCTTTCCCATGCTCCTGTTTAAGTTTTGAGTTCTACATGTAGACTTCTCTGATATTTCCAGTCTTTGTTGACGTCTACCAAATTCTAAATTGCTACAGGTTGGAATTACACTGTTCAGCTCTTGGTATATACTGCCTGGTTGCTGTGATTTCACATCAATATCTACTAGGAGATAAGCTTCGAGAGAGCAGAGGCTACGCCCCAACAATCTTTTCCTTGCCTGTGGTGCCTCTGTAAATACAATTCACCAAATCGTGGCAAATGACCATAGGCTCGGGAATCCTTCTGACTACAGGTTTCTGCTCCTTGGAGTAAGGAAATGTTGTTCTGAGCCGATGGTACTTGTTGTGCTGTAGGTTGCCCTGTCCATTCTCTTTGTTTCTGTTGCTTTCTGTTTGTTTCAGAATTAGAGGTCGGATCTGGGGTTTATTTCTCACTATTTGTTATTGATAATGTTGTGCCTTAAGACTTGTTGAACACAGAATTAAGTGCCTTTCTGGGAGGTCTGAATTCATCCCCAAAGGCAGCTTTCCCTAATGTGGGTCTTTCCCCCTGACTTTATGTTTTACTAGTTTGTGGCTGATTACCAGGGCTTGGGTCAGTGGATGCAGCCACAGATGACACCAACACTCTAGGTGGCCCAGGAGAGGGTTTGTAGGGCTGTGGTGTCTGGATTCCTTCTGAGAGGTCTGCAGGACGTTAGGGATGTGGGTGTGGGTTTTGCCTCTGCCCTGCCCACACCTCCCCTGGCATCCTCCTCCCACCTCTGAGGCTCTGCCTCTTCCTAACCTGGGGTCCCAGCCAGGTATGGGGCTGGTAAGTGTTTCCAGTGGGACCCCTCCTGAGTCTGTACTTACATGAAAAATTGACTGGGAACATGCTAAAGGGCTTTCTTTACAAAGCCTACCTGGGCTGGTCTTTGCCAG
>NW_003852443.1:12847759-12849448 GCF_000181295.1 Otolemur garnettii | reverse complement strand
CACACCCACAGGGGAGTGGAAAAGTCATCTGAAATCTGAGACTGAAATTAGGTCTGTGCCTCGGGAGCAACCAGGTAACAATGATGATGAAAATACACGTAACAGCTCCAGTGTGTCTAGCACTTGCTACGTGTGAGGAGTTATCTTCATATTATCTCATTTAATGCCCACAGAGTCCAGCCCCCAGGGGCCATGGACTTTTATCCCATTCTGCCCTGGAGCTTAGACCAGAGTTTCCTCATCACTGGCTGATGCTGCTCAGACAGAAAGCCATGTTTTGGCTGTTTCAAGCCCACAACTATTCAGTTTCATTGCTGTTGAGAGGTTTAAACAAGGTAACTTAAAACAAGTGTCTTGTATGGTGCCAGAGGATGGCTGGCAAGCTCACGGCAAGCACTAGGTCTTTCTCTCCTTTCCCCTGGGTCTAGGGATGTAATTACCTCCTACCTCCCAGGCCCTAACCCTCCGGGTTTTGGTAGTCCCTGTAGCATAGTGCTAAATGTTCCCTGAGTTCAGTGGAAATCAAAGCCAGGAATGAGGAAATCAATCTGCTCTCCTAAGCAGGTAGGGAAAGGAAAGACAGCCCCAGCAGTGATGTTGGGAAGGCTACTGGCATTTAAGGTGGGGCCCAGTGACACCAGGGTTATGGCCCTCGTCCCCAGCACTGCCTCCTGCTTCTTTACCTACTGCCCCGACTGCTCATGTGTCAGCGTCTTTGTCTCTGTTCCCCCTCGTGTTACTGTGGCTAAGGCTCCTGTGTACAGCAACACTCGCAGCCACCTTTGCAGTGCTGCCTGCCCTGCGCAGGTGCATGGATACCCTAACACCCACTCAGCTCGGAGCCCCAGGCTTCCGACTTAGCACATCTTGTACTGAGTTCATTATTCCCTCATCCCACTTAGCTGCTTTTCATTTTTAAGCTCACTTGAGTCATTTCCAATAATGATGGTTTTATTGTAAGGACACATATGTGGGGAAACCTAGTTGAAGCTGAGAAAGCTAAACCCCAAACCAGCTCTGGGAACATTAACAAGCAGAGGCGGCACGCTCGGTGGGGGCGCTGCTCACAGACACACACACACACACACACACACACACACCCGCCCCAGCCGGGCTCCAGGCGCTGCCCCTGCATGGCTGCTGAGTGGCCAGCCGGCCTGTGTGTGTGCCCCTGCTTCTCTTTATCTTGTAGCTTCTGCCAGTGGCTAGTTTCCTGGCTCTCATCTTGCTCACAGTTTCTGCTTCTACATAACTTCTGCTTGCCTCAAGCCCCCCCCAGTCTCTGTGCCAGCTTTAGATCCCGCTGAATACTGCCTCAGTCTCTTGGTATTTTTGTGGTTCAGGTGTGAGAGAACCTGATGTCCTGGCAAAACTTTTCCTGCCAGACTACCTCATGGGTCGTTTACCAGCCTATAGATGGCCTACCCTTGGGCCAAGAGCCCACTGATCCAATCTGTTAGCTGTGGCCAAGGGTAGGACCCATGGGCTGTCCCAGATGTCCCATGCTAAGTGAAATAAAGGGCCACGTGTTGCATAATTCCATTTCTGTGAAATGAGTGGAATAGGCAGGTCTCTATATAGAAAAAGTAGATTAGTCTAGGGCTTCTGGCTTGGGCATGGGGTTTTGAGCATGACAGTTGAGGGTTATGAGTCCCCTCTGGGGTGATGAAAATGTTCTTTTTTTTTTTT
>NW_003852443.1:12838234-12847557 GCF_000181295.1 Otolemur garnettii | reverse complement strand
GGTGTATGTGGCTGGCGCCTTAGCCACTTGAGCCACAGGCGCCGAGCCGATGAAAATGTTCTAAAGTGAGGCCAGGTGTGATGGCTCATGCCCATAATCCCAGCACTCTGGGAGGCCAAGGTGGGTGGATCGCCTGAGCTGAGGAGTTCAAGACCAGCCTGAGCTCTAAAACTGTTCTCTAAAACTAGCTGGGCATTGTGGTGGGCAGCTGTAGTCCTAGTTGCTCAGGAGGCTGAGACAAGAGGATTGCTTGAGCCCAGGAGTTTGAGGTTGCTGTGAGCTATGATACCATAGCACTCTACCCAGGGTGAGCAAGTGGCTCGGTGCCTGTGGCTCAAGCAGCTAAGGCGCCAGCCACACACACCTGAGCTGGTGGGTTCGAATCCAGCCCGGGCCCACCAAACGACAGCTGCAACCAAAAAATAGCCAGGTGTTGTGGCGGGTGCCTGTGGTCCCAGCTACTTGGGAGACAGCAGGAGAATTGCTTGAGCCCAGGAGTTGGAGGTTGCTGTGAGCTGTGATGTCACAGCACTCTACCCAGGGGGACAATTTGAGTCTGAAAAAAAGAAATCCCTCCCTGTCTCAAAAAAAGAGAAATCTTAGCAGTTATGTAAAAGATGTATGCCAGTGGGAAAATGAATGAGGAATGGGTAATCAGTACAACTCTGCCATTCTTATCTACTAAAGAAGCCAAAATGCAAATGACACTATGCGTCTGAGCCCATTACTATCAGAGCAGTTATCTGGGGGCAGCTGGCAACCTTCCAAGGATTCAGTTTCCACTCGCTGGGATTTGAGTCGAGTTGCCCATGGGCCCTGTGCTGGGATAGGCTCCTTAGGGTAAAGGCAGACCGCGTGCTTGGCAATGCTTTATCGATGCGGTGTTTCTAGTTATTTCTCTTCTGTACCAAGCCCCTTGGCTGCAAGATTTGGGGCAGTGGAGAGGGCAGGAGAGTAGGAAAAGGAGGAGAAGCAGGGAGAGGAATGGTCTTCTCAGAACAACGATTGATTTGAACCGTGAAACATCTTATTGATAAAAGTAAAGCCCAGACGGAAGGAAGCAGTTTGATATAGCGCACTATTTGAAAAAAATCATGTGCATCTGTTTAGCACAATATACAACATAATGACAGCAATCTTCCCTGTTTGTATCTATTCATCTGATTACACAGAGTAACAATTCTTTTAGTTACACATTTATTTACCCAGGGATTTTTTAATGGATAATAAGTTAGTAAATCAGATAGCATGTGTTCTGGATAATACTTTAGTAAACTGTCTACCGCACAAGACAGTTGCAATTCACATTTTAGAGAATATCCAATGTTCCGTTAATACACACAGCACAATGTGAAGCCATGAGCAGCTCTTCAAGAAAGACAAAGCAGATTTTAATGATTATTTAATACTGTTTGATCTAGACACATATTATGTTGAAAAGCTACAGATTTCAGTGCTGCAATGCACCACAGATGTAATGAGAAATGTGGATTTATTTGAAGTATAATCCAGTGGATTTCTTTTGATGCAGTTGCCACGGCTGTTTGTGCTAAAGTTTCTTGTCTTTCACCCAAAGATAGATACATTATGAGTTTTTTTCCTGATTTTTTCCAAACTTAACCCCCCAAACGTACAATATTATTTTATGGCAGAAGGAGGAACATTAAGGATAGTACTGAATTTAGCTCAGGCTATTGAAATATGATAATAAAAGCATAAATAGTTCTTTCTCCCTTTTTGAAGGGCAGATAGAAGTCAACAAAATTTGGGGTTCTCTTCAGAATGCTGCACAGGCCAGGAAGTTGGCATTTAAGTCCAGGTTTAAGGCTGGAATCGAAGATGGCAGAAGAGCCCTGCTAACGAGAAAGGCCCAGTCCTGCTCGACCTCTCACTCTCATCAGGCCCCGCTACCAGGGAAGGACAACAGGTGGCAGCCGCCTCTGATTTATCTAGCAATACCCGCTTGCAAAACGTCACTTCTCTGTGCCTCCTGACAAAGTTCACAGGCTTTTCAAGGCCATTAAGATGAGAACTGTTCTGATCTTAAGATCACATTATACATCTTACTCTTTTTGGGGGGGCGGGAAGAAAGTCTCACTCTGTCATCCTGAGTAGATTGCCGTGGCATCATCATAACTCACGGCAACCTTAAACTCTTGGGCTCAAGCAGTTCTCCTGCCTCAGCCTCCTGAGTAGCTGGGACTACAGGCACCCATCACTACGCCAGGATAATTTTTTCTATTTTTAGTAGAGATGGGGTCTCACTCTTGCTCAGGGTGGTGTTGAACTCCTAAGCTCAAGGGACTCTCCTGCCTCAGCCTCCCAAAGTGCTAGAATTACAGGTGTGAGCGACCCCATCCAGCTGTCAATTAGAATTCTTACTATGTAGTGAGTCCCAGACAAGGAACATTTGCAGGCATGCTCTGACTGTTCACAGGCAGAGTCTAAACCCTAAATCTGATCTCTTCGACAGCGGTAGGACCTTCCTTTCCTCTCGTGTGGCATGTGACAGTCTCACTGACATGGGCTCAGTGCTCCCTAACTCAGGGCTGAGGACTCACTTGTTCTCACTCAATGCTACAAGACAGCTGCATGGCCAGAGAATTCAGAGTTTTTGAAAGGTCAGTTCCTTGCGATGAAATGCAAAGATATTGCATATCTGAACAATGTTCCTGAAATAGCTTAGCAAAATAAAATTTGTTTCAGAGCACACAAAAAATTAAAGATATAAAGAGAAGGAACCTGGAACAAATATCTACTATTTCCAGTTATTTTCTCATCAAATAATTACAATTACTTTATGAAGTAGGTATTATCATCTGCCTTTTCCAGATAAGGAAGTAAGACTCAAGCTTGAATAATAAATCAGGGGCAGGGCCAGAATCTGAACCCAATACCAGCTGACTCCAGAGTTTGTACGTTTGTCTGCCCAGTGTGTCTCAAACTGCAGAGTAGTATCATCTGAAGGTTAAAAATATGACTGCTCCTGCTCCCTACCCAGAGATTCTGGAGACATTTGTCTGGGTTGGGGCAAGAACATGAGTATTTTTAAGACAACTATCTGGTGCTTCTAACAAACAGTCAGGTTAAGAACCACTCACTGGGTGAGTTTCCACCAAGTTACAAACCTACTGTAAGTCTCATACTTTTACCTAACCCATGTAAATCATAATGGATGAATACCCTGCCATTTATACTGTGGGGCATACAATGAAAAGTGGTGGGCACAATTTTCAATTCTTTCTATAAAGTCTTCACATATTAGCCATTCCAAAGTGGATTGTATTGGTCTCCCTCTTTTTTCCTTCACTCCGATTCAACAATTCAGTATCTTAGGTGGTTTTTGTTGTTGTTGTTGTTTTGTTTTTGAGACTCTGTCACCCTGGGTAGAGTGCTGTGGCATCATAGCTCACAACAATCTCAAACTCCTGGGCTCAAGCAATCCTCTTGCCTCAGCCTCCCAAGTAGCTGGGACTATCAGTGTGAGCCACTACACCTGGCTAATTTTTCTATTTTTAGTAGAGATGGGGGTCTCATTCTTACTCAAGCTGGTCTCAAACTATTGAGTTCAGGCAGTCTACCTACCTGGGACTACAGGAATGAGCCACTGGGCTAGGCCCTCTTAAGATGTTTTAAACAATTTTATTGAGCTGTATGCTGGTAGTAGGTACATTGTACCAAACATTCAAAGAACTCAAGGAAAAAAAATAATCCAATGAGCTTTATCTCTGTAGGGTCAAAAATTCAGTTAAAAGCCTAAAATAACATTTCCTATATCTCCTATAAATAGATAGATTATTTAATTTTACAGTCTCAAATTATAATCTCTAAACTCTGGTTTGGTTAGATTTTTGTTTCTGTCAGTAACAAATCTAGCTATCTGCCTGGCAAGTTGTTCTGGAGCTTCAGAGGCTATTCTGTGGATGAAAAAATGGTAAAACCTAAGTCTAAGATAGTAAATGTGGACTTAAATCAGAACTAACTTCTTTAAGGATATTTACTTTTTTGGTGCTGTGAGTACTTTCTTAATACCATCACTTTTCCCCAAGGCTACCAGGGTTATTTATAAGGAACAAAAATCCACAAAAGAAAACAAGGCCAACTTCCCACTAGACAAACAATGATTGTAGTCTAAGAGTTAAATGCATAAGCAATATTTTTATGGTTAGAAATATAAATGCTTGGCCAAGTGTAGTGGGTCATTCCTGTAATCCTAGCACTCTGGGAGGCCCAGGCGGGAGGATCACTTGAGCTCAGGAGTTTGAGACCATCCTAAGCAAAACTGAGACCCTCGTCTCTACCAATAATAGAAAAATAAGCCAGGCCTTGGGGTAGGTGCCTGTAGTCCCAGATATTTGGGAGGCTAAGGCAAGAGGATTTCTTGAGCCCAAGAGTTTGAGGTCTGTTGTGAGCTATGATGCCACAGCACTCTCCCCAGGGCGACAGTGAGACTCTATTTCAAAAAACAAACACACAGACGAACAAAAAAAAAATTTCTGCTTATATCTGTGGTCCTCCTTATCATTCTCTTCTAAAACAATAGCTCTGGATCATTTTCAGGTTTTTTTGTTTTTTTAAAAAACCATTTGCATCTTAGTTCAATGACTTGTTCTAATAATAGACTTTTATTTTAAACATATGGGGGTCGAAATTAAAAACACTAACATTTTTGCTGAAAATGCTTTAAAATGAACAAATATGTTTCTAAAACTTTCTCAGACTAGAATTTCTTTGAACTACTCTGCTTCAATATATGTGTATTTTTTTTTTTACCTGATTCTGAGCCCAGATTTCATTAAATAAAAGCAGAATCATTGTATGTGGCTTAATAAGGAAGAAGATAAACTAAAAATAAGGAGGCCTAATTCTAGCACAATGCTTTCAACATCACAGTGTCCAGATGGATTAAGAAGACAGATGCTGGAGCCGGAAGGCCTGTGGTGGGTCCTAGTCACGTGACCCCAACAGGTCACTTATCCTCATTTTCCTCAATTTTTCATCTGCAAAATGGGGTCTAATATTTAGCAACTTCCCAACAGACTTGCTGTGAGGATTAAGTAAGTTATCAAAGAACTTAGAGCACTACCTGGAAGAGCTCATATATGAGAGTTATTGTTCTTCTAGGTGGAACAGATGTTTAGATCAGTGGCAGAACTAGTAAAATTATGTGGTCTAATGTGGGTACTCTGTATTTAAAAAAAACCACACATTTTCTCTCTCACTGAGCTTTTCTAAGCAGGGAGGGCTCGGAAGGGAGAGGTAGGTGTAGGGAGGGTAGGGTAGTTGAGTGACTATTTGATATCCTCACTTCACGGCCATTTAGTTGTTTGTTTTTATCTCTGAATGCTGCCCTAGAAACTTCAGTGGATACCAAAGGCAGGCCCTGAATTATGTTCTGGTGAGTAGCAGTTTGTTTTTTTTGGCTAGTACCATGGGCTAGGATTTTAGCAAGAGAGCATGCTCTCAGCCTGGACTTAGAAATAAAAAGATTTTGTACATAGAGGCGTGAAAGGGCTATGCCACAGTGCCTTCCTTCCTTCCTCCCTTCCTTCCTTCCTTCCTTCCTTTCTCCTTTCCCCCCTCCCTTCTTTCCCTCCTCCCTCTCTCCCTCCTTTCTTTTTCTTTTTTTTTTTTTTTTTGAGACAGTCTCACTATGTTACCCTGGGTAGAGCGCCGGGGTGTCACAGCTCAGAGCAACCTCAAACTCTTGGGCTTAAGCAATTATCTTGTCTTAGCTTCCCAAGTAGCTGGGACTACAGGTACCTGCCACAATGCCCAGCTATTTTTTGGTTATAGTTGTCACTGTTGTTTGGCAGGCCTGGGCTGGATTCTGACCCACTAGCTCCGGTGTATGTGGCCGGCGCTCTAGCCACTGAGCACAGGAACCGAGCCCCTCCTTTCTTTATTTCTCATCCTCTTACTTTCTTCCTTTATTATCAGTGCTCTAGAAAACAATCTCTTTATATAAACTTAACTGCCAACTGATCAACATAAAGCATTGAATAAAAGCAGAATACATGGCTCGGCGCCTATAGCTCAACCGGCTAAGGCGCCAGCCACGTACACCTAAGGTGGCCGGTTCGAATCCCCAGCCCGGACCCGCCAAAACAACAATGACAGCTGCAACCAAAAAACAGCCGGGCGTTGTGGCGGGCGCCTGTGGTCCCAGCTACTTGGGAGGCGGAGGCAGGAGACTCGCTTGAGCCCAGGAGTTGGAGGTTGCTGTGAGCTGTAATGCCACGGCACTCTACCCAGGGGGACAGCTTGAGGCTCTGTCTCAAAAAAAAAAAAAAAAAGCAGAATACATGAACTAAGAAGCAACTAAAAAGTTAGTTATGTGGCTAACGTGGCACCTGGCACAGGCTCCCTGGTCAGTATTGGTGTTTGGGTGGGAAATGTAGCCCCCGTCCCCCACATCTAAACATGCTCATACACAGATCTCATTCCCCTGCTTCCTTTCCTCCCCATCTTAAGTTCTCAGCTTGCTCTAGGTGACCAAGTTTGTGCCATGAGCAGAAGCTGCTGGCTCTGGCATGTCTGGGGTGCCCTGCAAGGGAGCTTTGGCCTGCGATTTCTTAACCTTGTCTCAGCTTTGTGGGCTCTGCAGAAATGCATTTGTTATATCTCGGTCAGCTCTTAACTTTACTGTATTAGATTATAACACTCCCTCCAGCAAAATTAACTATTAGAATACAAATTATCTTCAAAAGTACTTCTTATGTCTTGTCTTTTAACTTGGAACACATTTTGAGTGCATTCAGTTAACCACAAGGCATTCCTTCACTGGCTGTAAGTTCAGATGTCTTGTCTTCATTATAAAACAGCCCTGTGCGAACCCCAAATTAACTCATTTTTCACTTTATATCTTTCAATTCATTTAGTATATATATATATTTATTTTTTGGCCAGGGCTGGATTTGAACCTGCTACCTTCAGCATATGGGACTGGTGCCCTACCCTTTTGAGCCACAGGTACCACCTTCAACATATTATTGTTAAATCATTCATTACAATTCTCATGTAATATTTCTTTAATTTTTACCTCTGCACCTTGGTATTCCTTCTGCCCTAATGCCAAAGCTAATTTTCCCTGTAAAGAAATGCAATGGGCCTAAACAATTCTCTTTCCACATGCATTCTCTCTTCATAGATTGTTTTCAGTGACTTCCAGTCATGGGCTTGTCACCTACAGCAGGACAGAGAAATTGAAGTGTCATTGCCCACATTTGCTTAGAGGGCTGGTACATTTTTAAAATTAATTTAAATGTAATGTTATTGGTATACATTTATGGGGTACAAGTATAATTTTGTTACATTGATATATTGCATAGTGGTGAAGTCATGGCTTTTAGTGTACGCATCACTTAGAGTAATGTTCATTGTGCTCCTTATGTAATGAGAGGACTGGTAAATTCGATTAGTCACAACTAAATCATCAGATTAGGACCCACGAAAAAGACCTTAAAAGTGTTAGATGAAACCTTCTTCATTAGAATATAGATTTGGGGACCTGGATGGATCTCAGAAATCAAATAGGTTTGTCTAGACATTTTCTAGATGAAGAAACTGAAGACCCAGAGAGTTACTCTTGGCCAAGTGCCACAAGACTAATTAATGGTAACGTTGGAATAAAAGACTAAACTCCTGTACATCACCTATGGTAGTACTAACATTCATTCATTCATTCATTCATGTCTTTCTTTTTCTTTCCTTCCTTTCTCCCTTCTTCCCTCTTTCATTCTTTCCCTCTCTTCCTTCCTTCCCTCCTTTCTTTTCTTCTTCTTCTTTTTTTTTTTTATCTGGTAGAGTCCTGGGTTGTCACAGCTCACAGCAACCTCAAACTGTTGGGCTTAAGCGATTTTCTGGACTCAGCTTCCCAAGTAGTGGGGATCATAGGCGCCTGCCACAACCCCCGGCTATTTTTTACAGATGAGGTCTCGCTCTTGCTCAGGCTGGGCTTGAACAGGTGAGCTCAGGCAATCCACCTGCCTCTGCCTCCCAGAGGGCTGGGGTCCCGGGCTCCTTCCTTCCTTTTATCTTTCCTCAATATTTGCTCTTGCCTACTAGGCGCTGTTTCATAACAAACAAGGGACCAATAGTGATTTATTTTCAGACATATGGGCTGACAGTAGAAGTGTATTAATAGACACAGAATGTATAGAACGGAAACTCCCTTGGGAAATCTGATTTGTGTGGTGACTAGAGCACACCTCCCTCATTGTAACGTATACACACCACTTTTACCATAGTACTACAGACTCCTGATCCAAAACAAGGCAAGAACGCCCAGAGGACAGTAAGAAAGTACATGTACACATTCAAACCCAGAGAGGGGTGGAACTGCCTCGGATGTAATCCAGCAAGTAGAATACTGACATTTTGGCAAAATTTCCAGGCATTTCCATAAATCTTTTTTAGATTCTTCTTCCCTCCAGCTCAGTGAGACAGTCACGTTTTTCAGGCCTCAGACAAACAATAGCATCCAAATGATATTTAAGAACAGGGCCCCCCCCCCCCCCCCCCCCAGCCCCAGCATGACACCCGGGCTGAAGCCCTCGCGGAGAAGGGCAGGTCACCATAAGCCCCCTGCTCCGTGCGCACCGCCTCGCGGCCCTTAGCAGCGGCCTTTGCCTCTTTATTTTACTTTGGGAGACAAGAGCTCTCCTAAAATGCACAAAGGGGATTTAGGACTAACATCGGCTTCTATCTCCCTAACCTGCAACATCTTTCATCCTAACAAAGGTGGGAGGAGCTAAGGGAAAGAGTGGGCGAACCCGAGGGGGTGGGAGGGGTGGCGCAGGGAACCAGGCCGCCGAGGGGGAGGGGAAGAAAGCAGCTTTTTAAAACTTGCTGTGCCCCTGCCCTGGTGTTTTCTTCGTTTGACAGAAGCACCATCTGTTCGCAGACTTGATATGCTTGCATTTGTTTTCCATTCAGTAACAGCTTATGTAGGAAGCAGATTATGAAGTGAGCAAATATGTCACTGACGGGATCAGCAACTGTACTTTGCCTGTTAAAACTGCAGAAACCCTGGAAAAGACCTGTCCCTACCCCAGCGCCGGCCCTGTGAGCCCCATCTGACTTTGATTGCCCCTTGGCTAGGGCCTCCCAGAGTTTCTGCACTTCATTTATGCTCTATCTTTAACTACCTTTAAATTATTCTGTATTAAAAATTGTTTTTTCTGGTGTGCAAGGTTTATGGGAGCATAAGCAATTGGAGAAGGGGGAATTTACTATTTGCCATTTCCCCTTTCTCTAGTTAACCACACAGAGAGGTCCGTAATACCCTGAGGTTTTGGCAACATTTCCAGGCATTCTCTTGC
>NW_003852443.1:12833826-12838159 GCF_000181295.1 Otolemur garnettii | reverse complement strand
GGAGATTGGTTCTACACAGTCAAAGAAATCCTGCCTTTGACTTTTTGATTTCTTAAAAAATCCCTGAAGATATGACCCAGATAGCAGGATTTTCACACTGGGCGTTGGTGTTTTCCGGTAACGTGATTCTGATGCCGAAAGTCTACTCATTCTGTCCAGTTGATATACGGATACTAAAGATAACATTCTCATTCTGCTATTGCTGGACATTTTAGTTATTTAAAAATTCTGAAAGAAAAAAAGTTTTTTTGAATAGTAAATCATGCTGGGGTCAATATCTTTGAGCATGAAGCGTTTTCTATATTTAGAATTTTTTTTTGGCAGGGGCTAGGTTTGAACCCCCCACCTCCAGCATATGGGGCTGGCGCCCTACTCCTTTGAGCCACAGGCACTGCCCTATTTAGGATTTTTTTTTAGCCTACAGTGTAAGAAGTGGAATTAAAGAATAAAGTTAGTGATATTTTGAATTTAATCTTCAAACTCTACCACTTAAGAAAAGTTTGCTATTTTGAGTAGGTAGATGAAAGTGGTACTACTAACTTATTGTATGTATACATTTTTACTCAGACTTTATTGGGTAGTTGTGGCACATCACTTAACTACACTTTTCATCTCTCAAAGAGGAAATTTAATATTTGCCTAAAGCACTCTTAAGATCCAGGGATAGAGGGCACCGCCTGTGACTCAAAGGAGTAGGGCGCTGGCCCCATATGCTGGAGGTGGCGGGTTCAAACCCAGCCCCAGCCAAAAAATATAACTGCCAAAAAAAAAAAAAAAAAGATCGAGGAATATCAATTGCTGTTAAACTTATTATTTCTTTAGGGACTCATTGAACATTCAAACACTCTTACAGAGAACACAAGTGACTAGATGAGATACTTTTAAAAACTCGGCGTACTGGTTGAGCATGGCTCATGTTTGTAATCCTAGGACTTTGAGAGGCCGAAGTAAGAGGATTGTTTGAGGTCAGGAGTTCAGACCAGCCTGAGTAAGAGTGAGACCCCCCTCTACTAAAAAGAAAAATTAGCTGGGCATTGTGGTGGTCTCAACTACTCAGGAAGTTGAGGCAGGAGGATTGCTTGAATATAGTAGTTTGAGGTTGCTGTGAGCTAGTCTGATGCCACAGCATTCTAGCCTGGGCAGAAGAGTGAGATTCTGCCTCCAACACCCCCCCCCAAAAAAACCCCTCAAAACCAAACCAAACAAAAAGAATAAACAGAAAGGGAAAAGATAGTAAAACAAGAACGTTTCTGGTGGTAAAATAGGAATTCCTTGTCCTTAAAAATGAAGGCATAAGTGTTCGTTCTTTTAGGAAGTATGGCTTTTGCAGAGGGCACCCGGAGTTACTGACTTGTGAAACAGTACTGAATCGGGGTGTTATCCAGCGGTGTACTGATAACCCTAACAATCACCTCTTCTGAAAATAGAAAGCTTGACATATGTATTTGTCAACGTCCGTGGTGTAAATAGTCCCACCATTGCTGATTTCAGGCTACCAGTGTGATTTCACTCATGTGGAGTTGGAATGAGAGGTGCAGAACTGACTCTCATGAGCTGGTGTGAGTAGATTCCAGGCTAATTTCAAGTTTCTAGGGATCAGGAGCCTTCTCCTCTCATTTGGCTCATTATCCTCCTGGACATCTCAGATTCTTTATCTGATTTTGGTTCCAGGGTCAGCCCATCCCTCCCTCTTCGCCTTTTCTCCATCCTCAGGCAGTTACTGCATATTTACCATGCGTCAGACATAGCACGACACTTCATAGCTACCAGGTCCACTAAGACAAGGTCCCTTCCTCAAGGACTGTATTGACTAATGGGAACATGGATAAGTTACCAGGCTGGCTAGGTGTGCCAGGGCAGAATGTAAGTGAGAGATACAGGCAGGCCCCAAATGATAGGGGAGCCCAGAATCACCTTCGTCATCCACTAATGCCTAACCTTCCTTTCCTTTTCAAGGAGTTTGGAAAAGCAGGCACCCCCCTCACTCCATCCACCCTGGCCCTGAGAGAGTATAAGTCACTGCTGTGCATCTTCAGAAGCGCAGTCTCTGTTGCCTTCTAGCAGGCACCTTGCAGAGGGCATTCCTGACTTCTCTAGTCCCTTGGGTCCCCAGTCCCTTTCATCTCAGTGGACATTTCTCCTTTACCACAGGATTGAGCCCAAACTGAAGAAGTTCCCACATTTACTCTGCCCTCTCTTTAGGGGTTTTCCTTCCCTCTGGTTATTCCCTCCCCCCTTTTTTTGTAAGACAAAGTCTCACTCTCCCTCTGGGTAGAGTGCCATGGCATCATCATAGCTCATAGTAACCTCAAGCACTTGGACTTAAGTGATCCTCTTGCCTCAGCCTCCACGGTAGCTGGAACTACAGGCATCTGCCACTACACCTGGCTAGTTTTTCTATTTTTAGTAGAGACAAGCTCTCACTCTTGCTCAGGCTGGTCTTAAACTCCTAACCTCAAGCAATCCACCCGCCTTGGCCTCCCAGAGTGCTGGGATTACAGGAGTGAGCCACCGCACCCCAACCAGTTATTTCTCATTTTTGTTCACAGTCAGGTAAAGAGCTGCCCACTCACTTCACCAAGGCAAACTGACCTGTTTCCCTCTCCCTTACAGCCTCCCTACACCTCGCAGAAGCCCTTTCTTCTCAATTTACTCCTCCTGCCCTTGGCCTGTTCGGTCTTTTCCTCTCCCCTGGCTTCTTTCTCCTAACTCCAAATATTCAGGGGGCATTCCCCTGTCTGCCTCCACCACCCTTATTACGTGGTTCCCAGCTCAGCTGCTCAAATGACCAGATGCCTCCCCCTCTTTCTTTGGGGACCCTGTCTTGTTCTGTTGCCCCAGCTAGAGTGTAGTGGTGTCATCGTAGCTTACTAGACCTCAAAGTTCTGGGCTTATGTGATCTTCTTGCCTTAGCCTCCTGAGTAGCTGGGACTTCAGGTGGGCACCACTATTCCTGGCTAATTTTTATATTTCATGTAGAGATGGGGTCTTGCTCTGTTGCTCAGGCTGGTCTTGAACTCCTGTCCTCAAATCATCCTCCTGCTGGGGCTTCCCAAAATGTTGGTATTGTAGGTGGGAACTGGTGGGCCTGGCCTCATTTAATTTTCTGAATCTCAGTTTCCTCATCTGTAAAGGAACTTGTGGTACTGAAGATGCCTCACAGTACCATAGTGAATGAGGTAATGAATAATAACCAAATAAGGTCCATTCCATTTCTGGAATGTTCTTGGAGTGATCAAAGGTAAATGGCCTTTTCTTTGTTGTTTTTCTCTCATCTCTGCAGCATTTGACATCTTGCTGACACCACTTCCTCCTGAGACTCTTTTCTCCTGGACTTCAGGCATTGCCTGTGTGGAGTCTCCTCTTCCATCCTGTCCCAAGAGCTGCTTTCCTCAACCTGACTCCTGGTTGTGGGAGTATCCCAAGGGATGCTACTTCTCTTCCTGGAAGAACCAATATACTCCCTGGCTTAGGCTCTAACTTCTGTGCAAATGATTTACAATCTACATTCTCACTTGCCTAGGGGCTGTCCCAGTATTCCTGGGACTGTTCCAGGGCAGGACTTTCAAGACTCAAACTGACAGTCTCCAGCAAACCAGCTACCTGTCAGCCTAGTCCTCAGCTTCTACCTGTTTTGTGAGGTCTCTAACTCTCTACTAAGTATGGTTATTTGGGTCACCTGTCATTGAATTGAGCTGTAGCGTCTACAACAAACCTCATCATCTCTTTTTCCCTTCTCCCTCTCTGAATGGGCTCTATTCCTTCTCACTTTTGGTAATTAATTAGGTGTGTGACCCACTCTTCTGTGCTTTAGTTTCTTTATCTAAAAAATGAGAATCATAACAGTTTTCATAGGTTTGTGAATTTTAAGTGAGTGATTAATGTAAGCAGTTAGAATAGTGCTGACAATAGTAAGAACTCAGCAATTGTTAACTATTAATATTATTAGTATATGTTCGGGGCAGTGCCTGTGGCTCAAAGGAGTAGGACACTGGCCAGAGGTGGCAGGTTGAAACCCAGCCCTGGCCAAAAACTGAAAACAAAAAACAAACAAAAAAACCCCCAACAACATTAGTATATGTTCGTATTATGGAAACATCATTATCTGAACTCCCACTTTCAAAACATGAATTATCGTTGATTCATTTATCACTTCCTTTCACCATTTCTGGACATTTCCCAAGAGTATGGATTGTTAGTTACGCCTCTCACGTCCATGTGCTTTTTCCTTTCCTTCCTCATTGCCACTTCCTGGCCCTTGGTAGTCGCACCTACATGACTGTCAGAGGGCACCAGCCACTTTTTCTGCTTCTGGTGTCCACATTGGGATCCA
>NW_003852443.1:12830904-12833598 GCF_000181295.1 Otolemur garnettii | reverse complement strand
CCTCCTCCTTGGGCCCGCGTCTATTGCTGTGATAGCGTGTGTGAGATAACACACCAGAGGGCACTTCAAGGCTGAGCCTCATGTACTTCTGCAGGTGTGTAACTGTTACAGTGTGTTCCAGGCTGCTGTGACCCACATGCAAAGCCATCCGGGCTCTAACCCCATTCCCCTTACCTTACTACTTCCTCCAACTGTCCCCCCAGAAATATTCCTGGTGACAGGTGCCACCAGCAGGCCTGCCACCTACTGGATTGTCTTCCTTTCTAGGTCCTCAGGCCCAGATGAAGTTCCAGTTCCAACAGAAAACTTCTCCCCTTCCATCAGCTCACAGGACTATCACCCCCTCCTCTAATCTCCAGCAGAGCCATCCATCCTATTTCTGCAGCTGGACTTTATCAGTTACTGTCTTGGAGCAGGGTTCCCCAAACTGCTGTTCCCGGGAACACTAGTGCAGCTGGGTGAATATGAGCCCTGTCTCCCAGCCTTTAGTTTGGTGATGAACATTATGAATCTCCAAGATGAGTATCTAAAGAGCAGCATTTTCTAAACCATACACACATTTGACCATAGAATCATTTTTTAAAATATGGAGCAGTTACAAATGACTGTTGTTCTGTCATTTACTCCAGGAAATGCTATCTTATATGTTACTTGAATTGATGATACATACGGGTTTGGTTATTTACAGTCACAAACTCTTTGAGGTTAAGATCTTAATCTTTGGCTCAGCGCCTGTGGCTCAAGTGGCTAAGGCACCAGCCACATACACCTAAGATGGCGGGTTCGAATTCAGCCTGGGCCTGCCAAACAACAATGACGTCTGCAAGCAAAAAATAGCCGGGTGTTGTGGTGGGCACCTGTGGTCCCAGCTACTTGGGAGGCTGAGACAGGAGACTCGCTTGAGCCCAGGAGTTGGGGGTTGCTGTGAGCTGTGATGCCATGGCACTCTACCCAGGGTGATAGCTTGAGGCTCCGTCTCAAAAAAAAGATCTTAATCTTTGTTTTCACTACAATAACTGTATGGCCATTTTGTGCAAAATCTAAGAAGCCATGAGCCTTAAATTCCTTAAATTCAAACAGTGGTTTGAACTCCAATCTTCCTTCTTTTAATAGAGGGATTAGGAACAAATTACCCAGTTCACCTCTCTTATGAGGCTCATACCTACCTAAGTGAATTACTCTGAGGATTAGCTAATGTAATGTATGTTAGGCTATCAAGCACACAGTCTCAAACATGTAAGAAGTTCAATTAGTTTTAATTTTCTTCTCCTTTCAGGTAGTTCATTTTGATAGGTTTGCCCTGGTGTTTTGTTTTATTTTCTAAATAGACTTCTAAGAAAACCCTTCAAATCACCCAAATGCCTTTTTAAAAAATGCAATGCTATAAATCTGGTCATCATACATCACCAGTTTTTACCATCAGAAGAAGAAAGTAGAGCCACGGTAAAGTTAGCTCATGAGTTGTTTATACTCATGACCTCCGCATAGATACATTGCAAGTAACCATCGAATCAATGTATTGTTGGTACTGCTTTAAATGTTTTATGTAGTCACGTTTTTCAGTTTCTTCTTGTGTACCTGTTATCTTTGATTTTAATAATTTAAACAAAGATGATAGGAGATTGCACGTAAGAGATTTATAGGATTATTTCAGGGCAAGAAAGACTAGAGAGAGGCCTGGTATGGTGACTTGCCTGTAATTCCAGCACTTAGGGAGGACGGCTTGAGGCCAGGATTTTGAGATCAGTCTGGGCAACAAGGTGAGACTCTGTCTCCACAAAAAAAAGAAAGAGAGAGAGAGAGAGATATTCGAGAGAACCAACCAAAACCTGGAGTCTCTCTCTCATACACACCCCATATACTGACTGAGGCCACAGAGGAAAATAGTGCTCCATACATGTAAAGACAGAAAAACCGCAAGAATGCAAACATATGGCAGATTCAGTAGGCTTGTTTGTGCCTGAGACTGGCAGGCTAGTGAGCTGGTCTATGGTTGTCTCTAGATGATCTTTCTTCAGGGGCTCCTTTCTTTTATTGGTGGCTGATGAGATGAAATTATCTCCTTCTTTCAAAAGCCTGCAAGGAAAACAAAGAAACTCCTGTCTGATGGTGACTGCAAAGTACTCTGTGGATCAGAAAGGACAGAGTCATACAACCCACCGTGGGGATGAGGGGAAACTTCCCGTTTCTCTCTGAAAAGTTCACTGTAAGATCAACTCATGAGTAAGCTGGATTTTACCATGCACACGGGCAGAATCACAGAGTGATCACCCCGTATCCCACTGGGATCTAGATATCCATATAACTGTCTTTTACAAGAGAGGGGGAGATGAATATAGATAATTCTGTTTGGGGGCAGTAAATGGTTGCTAGGGAGAAGGAATAAATACTTAAAGGAATGATTGGATGGGGAGAAACAGATTGACTTGTAAATTAACCCGAGAGCTAGGTATTATGTTTAAAATGATTTGGGCCAGGTCTGTTGCACTGTTGATTTTCTTTCCTGCACTATATGAGATCACAGGGAGGGGAAGGGAAGTCCACTGATTTTTGATTGGTCAGTTCCTTTTATATAGATAGAGGGAAAACCCCTTACAATGCCTTTTTTATCTCGAAAGGTCTTTAACTCAAAATATTCTTTATACCAAGGAGTCGTATTTTGGGGTGAAATTTCCATAGCTTCAAATTGGGACC
>NW_003852443.1:12819133-12824156 GCF_000181295.1 Otolemur garnettii | reverse complement strand
AGTTCAAATGTTTCCGGCAGCTAGATAAGAGGGGTCTGCTGGCAGCTCGGATATAACCTGCTCCAGTGCTCTGTGAGGGCAAAGGGACCCACGCAGCAGATGGGTTAGTCTAGGAAGGTTAATACCTCCTTCCCCACCTTGCATCCAGTCACTTGTAATCCCCCAGGTCTGTGACCCTATTCACTCCAGTAGGCAACTGCTCCCGGGGTTTACGACTGCCAAAATCACCCGGAAATCTGCGTCCGGCAGGGAGGCCTTGCATATTTAAAGTTGGCTGTGAACGTTCTCTTAATTCCAGCCCCTCTCCTCTGTCACGGCTAGATTCCTGTGCAAGTCAGAGGCTGCTAGAGCTGATCAGGAACTCAACCCTGGGCGACAATTAGAATTTATACTCAGGTGTCAATCCCTGCCTCTGCCCACCCACTGCCTTTGTCTCAGCATTCCCCTGAGGGTGAGGTGCTCATTGGGAAATCTGAGTCCAGTCCAGCAGGGGAAGAATTTAGGCTTTGAAAGTTGTGGCCGTTTCAGCCTCACACCTTCTGTCCTGTCTAAATTCTTCTGCAAGTCAGAGGCTGCTAGAGCTGGTGAAGAGCTCAGCTCTGGGCCTGAAGCAAATTAGAGTTTACACTCAGATGTCAATTCCAGCCTCTGCCCACCCACTGTCTTTGTCTCAGCTATACCCCTGAGGGCTGGTGCTAATGGTCTCTTTACTTACAAAAGTTACCAAGTCCATTTGGCCTGCAGCTGCTGTCCAGAACCTCTGGTTGCCCAGAGAGATGGGCTTGCCTATCTGGAATGGCGTCAGTTTGCAGCTCAGGATGCCACTGTTGCTGTATGGCTTCCTCTGAGCCAACTTTCTTCTCCTCACTCCTGTGCCATAGTCAGCACAGAGTAGCACCAGCCCTTTCCCCCTCCACTTCTCTCAAGTAGATGCCCAAGAATCTGGACTCCATAGGTAACAAACCTCCAGACCTCAGGGTGGCGGGGGTGTGAATCCTCGGAGGTCAATGTTGTAAGTGGGGAATATATACAGTTTTATATGGTTTTACAGTTTTATGCCTGGCAGGAGGGTGCCGTGGCATGCCAGCAGGGGTAGGAGGTCCAGTTTTTAGGGGGTCTCTCCCGTGGGATAGAGTGGGAGGATGTTAGAACTCTGCTCGCTTGTTTGCATGGAGTAAACTGCGAGCCCTTCTTGTGGGGGAGGGGACTCCCGTCCACTTGGTGGTGGATTTTGTACCTTTTGATTGTATTTTTGGGGTCGCAGCCTGCCTCAGAAAGGTTGAAGTGTGCTCTTCAATCTTCTCTCTTGGCTCCACTCCAAACCATCAGCTCCCTTGCTAAACTCCTGTCCTTTAAGCCTCCTTCTGGATGGGAGCTTCTGTAAAAAGCTGGCTGCAGTCTGCCATCTTGGCTCCACCCCCACGACTCTCCATTTCTGTTCTTTCATGATACTTGTACCTTTTAGTGTTCTTACTGGTTTAACCATCTGTTCCTACCAAGAAGGTAGAGATCGGTTCTTGTTCTTATTTCTATTCCCCATGTCAGGTACTTAGGTGCTAGGTAGCCATTTGCTGGATGAATGGGATAGATGGATGAGTAAGTACCATTACCATGAAGTGGGTGCCTCTATATGTCAATCCTTGAATTAAGACATCAAAAGTTCTGACAGTTTCTGGACCCTGGATTAATTCTGGGGCGTTGGAGAAGTGCTGAGTAGATCTAGGAAAGGTGGATTCTTTTGGAACTATTCTGGAGCCACCACACAGTGACTAGGAGTTTGTTCAAGTCTGCATAGGACACCTGCTGACTGACCATCAGCTTCCCCTGATTTGCTCAGGTGAGAGGGAGCCACTGTCCTTTGAGGTTTAGGATGCCAGCTTGAGAACTCCAAGTGTGGGTACCATGTGGTGGCAAAGCACCTTGACCCACAGAGATACCAACCTGGCCATGGCAAGGTAGCCACAGTAGAGGAGAGTGGACTCTTTGTGCCTGTGTTCTCACTTTCCTCCCCAAACTTCCTTGAAGGGACTGAGACCCCCATGCCCTGGAGTCACTCATGGCCATATCATCTCTCCTTAGCCATTTTCTCTTGGCAGAGTTATTCTTACTGGTTTGTTTCCTCCAAATCATTTCCTTAATCTCATGGTCCCTTCACCCCCCAATTCCATTTATGGCATTTGGGGTCTTTCTACCTGGACGTTTAGTCTTTTGCATAAAGAATATGTGCTTTTTAAGAGCAAGGGCCGTATTTATCCATCTTTGCCCCTCTAGGGTACTCCACACTGTCCCTGGAGGAGTGGAGTTGGATGGTTTTTGGACAAACTCTCCTTCTCACATTTGGGCTTCTCTAATTTCTCCATTCAGGTCATCTGCACAGATTTCTCTATAGAGATTCATTCATGTGACAAGTCTTTGATATTTTTATTTCCAAGAAAATTCTATGTGTAATAGCTTAATAAAAACTGTGATAAGAAAAAGGAATCTATGCATACTATTGTGGTCTCATGTACAATGCATGTGCTGCATCCATGTGGAGAGTGTCCATCAAGAGACATCAATCATGGGACCCGCTCTCCCTTGTGTGGACTGTCCAGCATATTGACCGCCACCCCAGGGTCGGCAGCTCCCTCAGTGCAAAACAGAAATGCCAGGATATTGAAGAAGATCACAGTATGCCACCCCAAAATATGTCACTTTGGTGTAAGGATTATTTTGAGTTGAAGGCAGTTGAGAAACAGCAGACATGAAGAAAAAAGACCTCTACTTTCTTGCTATTTGCATAAAAGCAGGAAATAAATTTCCCCTCATCAGGGTGTCCCCTCTACTCCCTCACACTGGGAAGGGTAGAATGGCTTTTACTCACCAGAGGGCAGCCTGGACACTCATGAGCCCTGAGAGGGCACTGAGAGGACTCTGCACAACAGACCTCACTAACTAGTTCTTCTGTTAATTTCCTCCATATGTTTACCTCTCCACAACTTACCACCTCTAGAAGCTCAAAAACCTTTTTCTTTGTTTTGTCACTGCTCCACAAATTCATCACCCTTTGTTAAAATGGTATATAAACCTCTGGGTCTGTGAGGGCCCCATGTGCGTAGGAGATAAACTCTTTCTCCTATTCCTCTGTATTTTGTCAGTCTACTTTGCAGGGCCTCATCTCTGAACCAAAGAGAGTAGAAGAAAAAGATTTTTTTTTCTCTCCCTGACAGTAGTTAACTTTTAAAAATATTAACTGCAAACAAATCTTGCAGATTATAAACAAAATAAAACAAAACAAAGAATGCTAGCTTCATGAGGTGCTCATTTTTTACTATTAAAAATGACCCCCATTATTGCAGAATATATGCTCATTCCAGAAAAGTCTGAAAAGACCAACCAAGAGAAATAAAAATATCCCTTTTTTCACTCTTCTAGAGATAACAACTTCAACACCTTTGTGCATATAATTGCACTTTTCATTCCACATATAATACATATGTATGAATAAAAATAATGTGCTGTATATTTTATTTTGTAAACTATATTTTCTCTTAAGATTATATTGTTCTGATATAGACACTTTATTCTGATTAGACACTTCTTCAAAATTATTTTTAACACTGGTGGATTATTTTATTGCCTGAGTATATTATAATTTATTTTCTCAATCCCCAATTGCTGGAATTTCTGGTTGCTTTCAATGTTCATAATTATTAACAGTGTGGCACTGAACCTTCTTGTTAGATCTTTGCATAATCCATCATTGCTTTCTCATGATAAACTCTTAGAATGGAATCTATATTTTAACATCTTTTGAAACATACCAACAAATGCCCTTCCTCTCTGCCTTCAGTTTGGAATCCTTTCCTCATAGCCATTATTCAGTCAATAGAGGCCAGTGACAGACTTCAGTGAATAAAATCTTCTGGTCCTTTATTCTTTCTCAGAGTCACCTGTTTTGTGATTTAAGGGCTGCCTTGAAATAATTGAGAAACAAACACACACATTTTTTTAAAGCCAGGAAAAGAAGAAAAACCCACAGGGGTACCCTAGAATCAATGTAGTTGAACATTATGTCTCTTTAAACATTATTTTGAATGCTGCATATTACTATTTAAGATGTAAATAACTCATTACAGGCCCCAAACTGCATGGTTAGTGGGCTTCGAACACAATGCCTTACCTATGGCTTTTGAAATATAGGGACACCATCGCTATTCACTCAGGTCCCTTGCTGGTAAGTCTGGGGCAGTCAATGCAGTCAGAAGCTGACCGCAGGTGGGCCTCCCACGGAAGCCCCCACAGCACAGCCGTGGAAGGCAAACCTTGGACACAAAGTCCTTATGCTCAGTTGACTCACAGCCCTACTTATCTCTACGTGAGGTCAAAGTACCAATGCCAAAATTTCACTTTCCCCAATTTTCTATTTTTGCTAATTGCATTCACCTTGCTCCTTTTCTTTATATCCTCTGCACGTTTGACATTTTAAAATGGTGTTTTAGCCTCTGAATTTAAGCAAATTGGTCCCCAGAACTCCCCAGTGAGGAGTGAACTCCGAGTTAATAGTCACAGCTTCCTAAGTGTTAACACTGCTTGGTTTTGCCCTGCTGCTTTTGCCTTGGCTCCAGCTAATTTTAAATTGTATTTACAGAGTTACTTGCTTGTTTTCTGTAATGGGTCAGAATACCCAGTTCCATCTGGTCAGCTATGTCACTACTATTCTGTACATAGGACAGTGAAATTATAAAGTTAGTTTTAAAAACAGAGAATCCATAGTAGCTTTGTGTTTGGACAGGAGCATGCCAGAAGTGAGGACTTCCTGGGCCTTACCTTTTAGAATGTCTTCTTTAAAAGAGCAAATATATCTTTAGAACTCTTGGAGAATTCCTTTCAGTTTTTTTTTTTTTTAATGTTTACTTATTTGATACCCTGTGAATGAGAGGATATAGAGCATGGCAGCTGTTTTGTTTGTTTTGGTTTGTTTTGGTCTGTTTTTAAACATTGTCTCTATTACCCTGGGGTGCCATGGCATTGTCATAGCTCA
>NW_003852443.1:12817607-12818632 GCF_000181295.1 Otolemur garnettii | reverse complement strand
CTAGTTTTTTTTTTAAAGAGACAAGAGTCTTACTTTGTTGTTGCCTTGGGTAGACTGCTGTGGAGTCACAGCTCACAGCAACCTCTCCAGCTCTTGGGCTTAGGCGATTCTCTTGCCTCAGCCTATCGAGTAGCTGGGACTATAGGCACACACCACAACGCCCGGCTATTTTTTGGTTGCAGTTTGGCCGGGGCTGGGTTCGAACCTGCCACCCTTGGAATATGGGGCCAGTGCCCTACTCATTGAGCCACAGGCACCACCCTAGTTCTTTAGTAGAAAATAGGGTCTTGCTCTTGCTCAGGCTGGTCTTGAACTCATCAGCTCATGCAATCCACCCAGGTTGGCTTCCCAGAGTGCTAGGATTATAGGCAGGAGCCACTGTGCCTGGCAGCTGTTGTTGAGAGGACTGATCACAAAGAGCACAGCACAGCACACCTTGGGTTTACAGGGGTTCTGAAAAACAAGATGAGATTCCTTATTGACCCTGAAATAGTAAAGGCAGTTGTCTCCCAGTGTATGTGGGGAGTTGAAGAACTGTCCTTTACATATTCATCTTTTTACTTGCCTTTGATCTCTCCTTTGGAATTTCTTCAGCACATTCAGAAACAAACACTACCATTTGTACTGTCATTCTGAGAGTGAAGAATATTATAGTTACTTATATCAAAATGATATTTTCATTATAGCCATTTCAATTTCATTATTTATCAATGGGACATGTATCCAAAGATACCGCACTATCACTGGTGTTCTTATCACAACCATCTGAGATCCCACTTTGTTTAAACAGTCTTGTAATTTCCACGTACATTGTTGGGTTGTTTGTTACCTAACCCAGTTGTCTAGTCCTGGATCACTTACTGCTCTGCTTGTCTCCATTTCACGGCCAGTGTCCTGCCCTGTTTTTCTCTGCCCTGCTTCCTCCTGATTGTGGACACAGATGCTCCACAACCCCTTGTGGAAGCTGGGACCAGGCTGTAACTTTTGAGAGATTGGGAGTAGGGGAAGTGAATTACACCCCAGGG
>NW_003852443.1:12816757-12817574 GCF_000181295.1 Otolemur garnettii | reverse complement strand
TCCTCTTCCCCTCATGTATAACATGGTTATGTTTCCTCACCAGGGTTCAAACCCAATCTCTTATAGATCAAGAGAAAGGAAAACGTTCTTCCTTCAAATAGATTAACCTTCTCTTTTCCTGCAGAAGAATTGCTTTCTTCCAAAGATGATGTTTCCTTGGGCACATTCATTTTTTTTTAGGGAAACCCCATCTCTGTGCCCTTGCTCTGTGCACATAAAAGATGCTAGAATTCAATGGTCTAATGTCATGTATTTCCCAGACTTTGGATCAGTTGCTCAGGTCTGGGTTTTTTGTAATGAGGTCAAGGTCAGGCCTTGGCAGTTTGGTTTTGTCTACCAGCCTGGGGGCATTTCCCAAAGCCTATCCAGAGTCCATGTTCTCTTAATCCATATTTAGTAAAAAGATACTTTTCCTAAAGAAAGTGTCATCTGCAGAAACAGAGGTCCCATCAAAAGCCATACCCAAATGACCTTACTAAAAAAGACATTTAACATCCCAGTCAGAATCGTTCGCATTCCAATTTTTCCCAAGGACACTGGCCTTGGCGCTCCACCAATAAGTCTGGTTGTTGTTCACATTTGCACATCTCCTGATGAGTCTGACAGCCGGGGGAGGCTGTGCTGGAAAAGAGGCCTTATCTCCCATCACTCTCTAGCTGTGTGCCTCCCCACGCAAGCTAGGAAGCTTCTATGAGTCAAGTGAGAAATACTGAGTTAAGCAAGATTTTTTTTCAAAGCAAAGAGTCCTCAAGGTCTTTACTTTGCTCTGTACATTATGCCTCTCCCACAGGGAGTTGCTTAACCTTTTTTTTTTTTT
>NW_003852443.1:12811456-12813750 GCF_000181295.1 Otolemur garnettii | reverse complement strand
CTATGTTCCCTAAGCTGGTCTCAAACTCCTGACCTCAAGCATTCCTCCCACCTCAGCCTCCTAAATTACTGGGATTACAGGCATGAGCATCCAGGCCTAGCTTCAAAGTACTGTTTCTAATCACAGATACCTTACTTTAACCTCTTGGAGACCTGTGTAATGATCTATCTTTAAGAAATATGAGGGAAGGTGCCAGGTGAGATGACTGAAGCCTATAATCCTAGCCCTCTGGGAGTCTGAGGCAGGTGGATTACCTGAATTTAGGAGTTCGAGACCAGCCTGAGCAAGAAAGAGGCCCTGTCTCTAAGAAAAATAGAAAAACTAGCTGGGTGTGGTGGCACACACCTATAGTCCCATCTGAGGGAGGCTGAGGCAAGAGGATTGCTCAAGCCCAAGAGTTTGAGGTTGCTGTGAACTATGATGACATCACAGCACTCTACTGAGGGTGACAGAGTAAGACTCTGTCTCCAGAAAAAAAAAAAAAAGTGAAGGAAGGACTAATGCAGAGAACCTACATGTGCTAATTGAAAGTTGGAGTGTAGTGTCTCAGTTTACCATAATGTATATGCTCCCAAAATGTACACAGATTCATTCACAAGTGTTCCATTTTAAGGTGTGGGAAAACAAGATACCTACCAGAAAAGCTGAGTGAGATATGTTTGTCTTAGGAGACCACAGCGGGCAAAGCTGAAAGGCAAATGTGTAACTCATCAATCAGATTACTGACCTCTGTCCCAGTGTTTAAGAGTTCCATCTACAGCCTTGTTTGGGGGTAGGTTTAAGGAGTAAGAATTAGCATGGTGAAGAAAAAGAGAGAAAGGTGGTGGGAAAGTCAGTGGACAGATTCCTCCTACAGCAAATTGGCCATTCACAGAAACATTTTGATCTGCTCAACATGAAGATTTAATATTTACATATTGAATTTATAAAACTAATCTATGAAGAACAATAAAGACGTCATTGTACTTACTGTCATTTCCTTTGTGGCTTTATTTCCCAAGCTTGCCAGTGACAGAGACTAGTGAAAGCAAGGGAGATTAGCCTCTGTTGCCAGGAGATTGTGGGCAGTGGGTGTGTGTGGGGAGGGTGGGAAGGGATCTCCCTGTTGTTGGAAACGGAATACAACGCACTGGAGAGTGCTCAGTGTTAGTAATGGTCATGCTTTTGGTGCTCATAGCACACTTTATTGAAACCTCCAAGACTGCATGCAACGCATTGCATCAGAATTTCTTATTTACATTCTTCAGTACATTTGTGAGCAACAGGAAGACTTAATGCAGAAATTTATAGGTCTGGAAAATCTCAAGTTTTCTACCCCATGGGACTGTGAAGATATGTGCATGGGAGAGGGGTGGCGGAACACAGTAGGTAGTGAGGACACCACATTGAACAGAGTGTGACCTCTGTGTTGTTAGGGTGCTTCAGCTTTCAAGTAATGAAAGACACCCCCCCCCCCACGCACACACAAATAGTGATTTTAATCAATAGAGCTTTGCTTTTCTCACATATTAAGAAGTTGGTTGTTGGTTCGCCAACAGTATATACCCAAGACGCTCAGCCTTTGCTCAAGATCACTCCTGTAGCACCAGCCATCACATCCACATTCAAGTGCCTGCAGTTGTTGTCCCCAGTACCCATTTATTCATTCTTTCTTTCATCAAATGTTTTCTGAGCACCTGCTCTATGCCAGATACTGAACTAGGCACAGAGAGGAGAAGTAGGCTAAAGGCAATAATAAGTAGAAAGGGGGATATCAGGTGTTTCTGTTCTTATAAGAAAAGCCAAAACCTTCATAGAAGCCTTCCAGAGGCCTCCCTTATGTTTCATGGACAAGAAACGGATCCACACCCCCTTCTAGTTCAATCACTGATAAAGGGTAATTGGAAGATTGCAGACTAAGACTAATCATAACTCATTTTCTGAGGCTGGGGGAGGGCTATCCTTCCCCAAGAACATAGTTCATAATTTCTGGACTTCACCTGTCATGGCTGCTCCCTAGTACCCATTCACTCACTCATTCATTCATCTAGTCAACAAATATTTACAGAGCACCTGCCATGCTCCAGGTGCAAGTTAGGCACCAGAAATAGACACACATGACAAGGGATTCCCAGACCACCAGAGAATGAAAATAATGCAAGTAAATAATTGTAAAGCTATGTGAGAAAATGTCATATTAAGGCCATATTGGGAGTGGAGAAAAGCCCAGAAGGAGTTATGAATTTCTCAACCAGAGAATAAGGAATGGATTGAGATAGATGAAGAGTTCATAGACAAGAGGATGTTACAGCAGG
>NW_003852443.1:12806221-12811085 GCF_000181295.1 Otolemur garnettii | reverse complement strand
ATTTCCAATCTGCCACCCTCACTTCAGTAACTTTACTGGCATGACAGGCCCTACAAGGAGGACCGTCTGTTTGCGCCAAGAGCTTTCCAGTGCAAGCTCCACTGCTCCTGAGAAAGCCGAAGGGCATTCTCCATTGTATTCCTGGGGGCTTTCAAAGGAGGAGGGGCCAGAGCCCATCTGCATTTTAGAGATGTCCAAACAGTGCAGGCAAGGAGGCCTTCCTTGTTCCTCCAAGTGCTAATCCACAAAAGAGCTGTTGGCCTTCTTTGTGAACCTAATCCTTCTGTCCACAGCGATTAGAGGTCTCAGCAAACAGTGCTTCAGAAGCAGGTTCTTTCTGAATTAGCCAATGAGCCAATGTACAGCAATCTCTTTAGAAAGCGTGAGGCTACGGCATCTGACCCTACAGAAACCAAATGACATAATCCAACACTGCACAACTCTATTTGGGGTCTGACTAGTCAAGACCCCTTTCTGAGGGAGAAGGATCTACTGTTTTAGGATGTGTTAAGGGAAATAGCTAGAGATTATCTCTGACAGCTTTATTTTAAGCTAAAGACAGTGTAACTTAAAATATATTCTTTAAAAAGTAAATGAAATGTGTTTTGGAGAAGGGGTGCCTCAAATTGGATTAGATATTGATGCGGAGGGTCCTACACACATTGCCTGGGCCCAAAGAAGAAATGCCAAGTTCACCAGTAACGTCCTCAGAATTAGAAGTTACCAAGAGCTGGTGGGCAAGAGACTTCCTTGGAGACCAGGGAGTTCGCAGGCACCACCTCTTCCCTCTGCTGCATGAATTACACTTCCAAACATGATATATAAAGATGAACAACGTCTTATACAATCCCTACTTCTGCAGACTTGTTTTCCTAATTTTTTAAACAGGGAAACTGAAAACAACAACGAGTGAACATTCCTAGAAGTCCAGTTTTATAAATACAGAAAATGCGGACCATTCTAAGTTAGGCTATATCATGCCTAAATATTTTTTTCCCTCTTACTGTTTAATTATATATGTTTGGCGTATTATGAAGAGTAATTTTGAAATAAATTTCTAATTTTAGAGTGGTTTTAGTTACAAAGATTATACTATGGAGAGTTCCTGTCTACCCCCCACCGGTTTCCCCTACTGTTAACATCTTACTTTGTATGGTACATTTGTCACAACTAATGAATGAATGCAGATAAATTATTATTAACTAAAGTCCATACTTTCTTCAGATTTCCTTAGTTTTTGTTTGTTTGTTTGTTTTTTAGAGACAGAGTCTTACTCTGTTGCCCTGGATAGAGTGCTGTGGCATCACAGTTCACAGCAACCTCCAGCTCTTGGGCTTAGGTGATTCTCATGCCTCAGCCTCCTGAGTAGCTGGGACTATAAGTGCCCGCCACAACACCCAGCTATTTTTGGGTTGCAATTTGGCCAGGGCCAGGTTCAAACCTGCCACCCTTGGTAAATGGGGCCGGTGCCCTGCTCACTGAGCCACAAGCGCTGCCCAAGATTTCCTTAGTTTTTACTTAAATATTTACTTAAATATTTACTTAAAATTTTTACTTTAAATATTTACTTAAATATTTACTTAAATATTTCTCTGTTCCGGCATCTTACCCAGGATACCACATTGCGTTTAGCCAGCGTGCTTCCTCAAGCTCCTCTAGACTCTGACATTCTCTCCGACTATCCTTGTTGCAGGATGATCTTAAGAGTTATAAAGAGTACTGCTCAGGATTTTGCAGAATACTCCCCAGTGAAAACAAACCTTTCTCAGATTAGACTAGGGTTATGGTTCTGTTGTTTGTTTGTTTGTTTGGGGGCAGGAGGGTGAAAACCACATAGAGCAAGTGCTATTCTTTTTTAATTAAAAAAACATTTTTTTTTTTTTTTTGAGATGGAGTCTCACTGTCGCCCTGCATAGAGTGCTGCGATGTCATCATAGCTCAAAGCAACCTCCAATTCTTGGACTCAAGGGATTTCTTGCCTCAGCCTCCCACCACGATGCCTGGCTAGTTTTTCTATGTTTAGTAGAGTTGGGGTTTTGCTCTTTCTTAGGCTGGTCTTGAACTCCTGAGCTCAAACAATTCACCTGCCTTGGCCTCCCAGAGTGCTGGGATTGTAGGTGTGAGCCACCATGCCCAGCAGTCAAGTGCCGTTCTTATCACACCATATGGAAGATAAACATTCTCAACAGGACTTACCACCGTTAATATTCACCTTGATCGGATGGCTGAGGAAGTGCTTGGTCAGGTTTCTCCATTGTACAGTTACTGCCCAGCTCCCTGTACAAGGTACTCTGTGGGAGGCAGTGTTCTTCTCATAGGTACTCTCCGAGGTTTTTTCTTCTTCTCATCATGTTAAATCTTTTCCTTCCTCTCAGGTTTTGGCAGTCTAGCTGAAGCAGGGACCCAACATTCAGCGCAAGAAATAAGAGAAATATCTGCTTTCTATTCTCTTGCACTTGGAAACTATAAAAAAGCAAAGAGAAACTTTTTGTCACTTACTGAAAGATAGTGGAAGTTATCAGTGCCTTTTAAGGAATTGTGTGTGTGTGTTTGTAACAGGCTGGAATGTGCTGGCGTGATCATAGGTCACTGCAGCTTCAAACTCCTGGGCTCAAGCGATCCTCCTGCCTCAGCCTTCTGAATAGCTGTGACTATAGGGCACTCACCACCACACCAGGCTAATTTTTAGAATTTTTTTTGTAGAAAAGGGGTCTTTTTATATTGCCTAGACTGATGTCAAACTTCTGGCTTCAAGAGATCCTTCTGCTTTGGCCTCCCAAAGTGCTGAGATTATAGGCATAAACCACTGCGCCTGGTCAAGAGAAGCATTTTAAACAAATTGTCCTGCACACGTAAAGTAATAACATGGAATTTACTCTAAGGCTGGTAATTGGATCACTATGAGGGTTAGGTATTCATGGGAGTGACACTGGGCCAAGTGATGAGGTCATTATCTTTGCCGGTCAGAGCTGGACCTTGACCACGGTGTTGGAATGACGTTTTATATTTCTTTCCTCACTCTTTGACTATCTCTGTAAACCAATCCTTGGTACCCACTTTGCCAAGAAGCCATAAGACTTTGGGTCAAATCATTTCACCTTTTAATCCGGTAGTTCCACACTATCAGATGGGGGTGTTATTGCTGCTTTTTGGTAAGCTTAGTGCACCATTGGCAGATATTCTTGGAATTTGTGTGTGATGCTGGATTAAAAAAGGGAGTTCAGGTCTACAACTCCATAGACACAATTCTAAAACAAAAACAAAGTTCTTAAATTGGAAGTTATTGCATAACTCCCTGGGCAGCAAAACCTGATATGAGGCCACTCATCATTTTCATGCATCCCATTTAGTAAAAATGTTTACGTGCTTAGCTGTAGAAATGTAACTGGTTGTGGAGCGCTACCCAGACCCCAGTGGGGATATTATGTAATATATGATACATGTTTGGAATTACAATTCTAAATTCTTGCCATTTCTGAGTTCTGAAATATATCTACTAGGAAGAAATTCAGATAAGAGTCATAGATCTTTATTTCTAGATATTATTATTTTCCTGCCATTAAGTAGGACATCTCTCAACCACAGGTACTTTTTCTTCCTTACATTATAGAAAGGATCACAGCAAACGCCCGGATTTATGATTTCACTTACAGTATAGTTTCAAAAGTCTTCAAGCTAAGAGGTAGATGGGAAACATGCTAGTCAGTCACATGGTTGAAGTGGGGCCCAAAGCACATATGTGGGAGGCCATCCACGGGTGTCCGGCTAACTCAGAAAGTCATTTGACTTCTATACCCACATTTTACCTCCAGATTGTGTAGCCTCCATTCCTAGCTGGTAATCTCTTCCTCATGATTAAATCCATTTGATGGTACATTTTTAAATCAGCTTTAATTAAACACTTGCTGTGCTTTAAAAATACTACTCTTCCTTATCTATGTAATTTTTCTTTCCACCCTATTACCTTTTTTAAGCTGAAGAATTTTTGTATGTGTGTGTGTGAAAACAGTGTGTAAAAGTTTGGCCGGCCCATTATCATTCAGAGGCACATTTTTCCTCCAGTTATTTGGTTAAATTCACCTATGGACAGCCTGGGAAGCATTACAAATATTTTTAAACCCTATGTAAAGAACTATCCTAATTAAGTGCAATGCATCCCTTAGAACTTCAATGAGCTGTAAAATCGGCTCTTCACCTTCAAATGCCTGAGAGCTAATTTCACATGATATGCTAGCAACAGGCAGCCGGAAAGTTGAAACCTGAACAGCGTGCTAGAAATACAGACAAAAAAGTTTTACGTTGTTTTTTTTAAAACAGAAAATTTTCCTCTTTACTCTCAATTTTATGTGACAAAACTATGTATCATTTGATCTCTGAATTTTATTCCTCTTCTTTTGTATTCCAGATGATTCTGGGTACAAGTAACAGAGGCACGAAAGAGGCTACTCTGATTAATAATTTGTGCTTTTTAGTGAACGTATGCATCAAAAATGTGGGTGGAAATTTAAAGGCCACAGAGGACCTATTAGCGCTGTATGTTCACAGGAGGATTGATTGGAACTAACTGCATGAGTTATGTGTAGAACATTCTCCTTGAGTGGAGTTCTATGCATGTCCTGAATATTATGCTTTGTTACAGTTTATCGGCCCCTGTCCTATTTGTGAGACCAGAGTAAATTGCTCTCTTTTAGGGGAGTATTAACTATTTCAATCTGCCCTGATGAATCATAAAGCAAGGAAATACACACCTCTGTATTTTTCTGGATTTTTACATACTCATTACTACCCACTATTGGAGTCTTTAGGAGCCTTTATATATTCAGAAATTTCCAAGCTTGGCACCTGTAACTCAGCAGCTAAGGCA
>NW_003852443.1:12791092-12805832 GCF_000181295.1 Otolemur garnettii | reverse complement strand
AAAAAAAAAAAAAAAAATTTCTAAATGACAAGGTAAGGTCACACACAGGTGAGAGAAATCAGTAGGTTTCAGACAAATCTGAAATCAACCACATCCAGCTAGAAACAAAACTTTCCAATCAAATTATTTCCAGCTAAGGTTTGCGTGAAGAAAAGGAAATTGCATTCAAACTATGGTGCCTTTCTAGTCCCTCATGTTTTGCAAGGTTATATCACACTTTCCACATGTGAGTGTGTGTGTGCACGTGAATAAACTAGGGTATTTTAGCCAGAGATGGTTTTGAAGAATAATGCTCCTTTATCAGGAAAGATGATGGTGGTAGCCCACTACCAGAAGGCCATGTGCTTTGAGTTTCTTTTGTTGCAGTGGAGATGAGCATTTCTCTAATTTGTCCACAAATCCTCTCCTGTTGTCCCTGAGCCTGTGAAGGTTCTTAATGAAGACTAGAGGACACAAAAATAACTTTGTGACTCCTTGGAGAGGTTTCTGGGGCAGAGACTCAGGTAGTTCTACAGAAATAACAGAATGTTCAAGGAAGAAAAATCTAGAAGAAAATGGGGTTGGTAAGAAGCTGCACAATCATGTAAAAAATTTTTTTTAAACTTCTTTCTTTATCCAAGTATTAGATTATCATATATATTCAACCTCTTTTACTCCTTTGTGAGGAGTTCTTAGCTTGTCCCTATGAAGAGTCCCTTTGCATTTTGCTAAAGGTACCCTCTATTCGCTTCATACATTGTTACTCTTTTTTCAGGTGACATGAATTCAGGCAGGGTAGGAGTCAGAAACCTGACATCTCATCATAAACACAAGAGCCATCCCATGTCTGGTCTAGCCACTCTTTTCTTTGGAAATTTATACAATAGAGAATGTTCTGCACAAACCTAAGGGCAGAATAATAATAGAAGTGGATTTGTATCCCCCTCCAAATCTGGAGTTAATGATGAAGAGGCAAGCTGTAGGTCTGCCTGTACCTTCTAACAGCAGACTTCCATCAGAAATGTAGAACCTGTATCTGAAAGCATAAGGGTGGTGGCTGGGCATGGTGGCTCATGCCTCTAATCCCAGCAATTTGGGAGGCTAAGGCAGGAGGATTGCTTTGAGGTCAGAAATTTGAGACCAGTCAAAAGTTAGATAGCTAACCTCTCTACAAAAAAAGAAGAAAAGAAAAAAAAAGGAAAAGAAAAAGAAAACAAAAGCCAGGCATGGTAGCACGGGCTTGTAGTCATTGCTATGTAGGAGGCTGAGGTGAGAGGATTGCTTGAGCCCAGGAGTTCAAGGTTGTAGTGAGCTTTGAAGCTATGATCACACCACTGCACTCCAGCCTGGGTAACAGAGCCAGAGACCCTCTTTACACACACACACACACACACACACACACACATATAAAGGTAGGATTCTTATAGTTAAAATAGGGCATAACTTACACATAATTTGGATGTATTTGCATAAAAATACATGCTGACATTAACTAAATTTAATTCTATCTTTACAGAATAAAACTAAACAAATCAATACTATAACTGACTACAATATACCCATATTTCAGTAGCAGGAAAAGAAATATAAAATATACAGCAGACTTTGAAATGAGCTAATTTGATTATGTCACCACAAAAAACCTTTTCACAGAAAGGGAAAAAAAAACCTGGCTAATTTGATAGTAATGATTCAAAATGGAGGGTTGCTAAAAATAACATAGGTTTTCCCCAAAGGGGCAAGAACAGTAAGTAAAGCATTCAGATACCATATTGAGGTAGCTGTGAGAAATGTATAGTTTGAAAAGCAATGTTAAGGTATCTGCTCTTTTATAGTATATCCTGGAAAAATGTGAAATCCTCACTTTCCAGCCAGCAGTTTCAGCACTAAAAAAATGCACACATGCATACACTTGTGGCCTGGATGACCTCCTCCAAACGCTGTCATGGTCTCCGTGCTGTCCCTATCCACTTTCATCAGAAAGGGACATCTAATCATAATTGGGAGGCCGCAGCTTGTACACTTTGTCAGCCCAGAGAGATGAGGATGGAGAGAGACTCACCTCTGGACTTTGCAGAGGTCAGTTTGGGCAGCATTGCCCAAAGACCTCCAGTTTGGTCCTGGATCAGAAGACCTGTGTGGCCCTGCCTGCTCCCCCCGCCACTTTGACAGTTAGGTTTAAGGGCTGTGAGGATGCACGGCTTGCCAAGGGCATTCAGTTAAAACTGAGGAAGGAAAGATCATTGTCCTCATGCATTAGTTTCCTAGGAAACAAAATGCTGGAGCAAAGTGCCACAAATCGGGTGGCTGAGATGAATAGGAATGTATTGTTTCCAGTCTGGAAGGCAGAAATCTGCATTCAAGGTGCTAGCAGGGCCACTCTTCCTCTGGAGGTGCTCGGGAAGGATCCTGTCAGGCCTCTCTTTGCTTCTGGTCGTTCCTTATTGGCGAAAGCATGACTTCCATCTTCACACGACCTTTTGCCTGTGTGTGTGTGTCTGTGTCCAAAATTTCCCTTTTTCTAAGCTCACCGGGGCCTGTTAGGCCAGGGGCCCATTCTACTCCAGACTGAGCTCATCTTAACTAATCTCTAATTACATCTGTAATGATCCTATTTCCAAATAAAGTCACTTTCTGAAGTACTAGTTGTTACCCAATGTACGCATTTTTGGGGACACAGTTCAACCCATGACACTCATCAAATAGATCTCCTCCTCCCTCCGGGCTTCACCTGCATTCTGACCAGTTCACTGTGTTGGGCTGTTTCCAGCATCCCCGTCGGCAAAAGTCATCCCAAGGAAATGACCCCATGCAGAGGAAAGGCAGGTGAGGGACTCATCTCCTCGCTAAATTTTCCACTCGATTCTGAAATCATTTTCCTTCTTGGTGAGGGCAGAGTGAAACAGCAATAAAGACTTTTCAAACGTATAATGTCAATCTTGTCAGCAGAGGAAACCTTCATCACGGCCCTTCCTTCAACTTGATCATCTCACGGGTTTCACTGTGATTTCCTGGCTTCTGTAGTCCAATTCCCAGTCAACTATGGAAAAAGACATCAAGTGTTACTGTGCCTTATTCTTGATGTGGCTGTAAGAAACTAGAGGCATTTAGAGTTAGTGGACCAGGGTTAATACTTATTAGGCAACTAAGATGAAAACAACTCTCTGGGAGCTGACAGGTGGGTGCTCCCTGGGCAACCCCTATCTCAGGGGAGCAATTTTTTTTTTTTTACTTTGGTGACATCATCTAAGTTTAAAGTGACAACCTTCTCTTCAGAACTTTCCACTTTAATTATCCTCCATGAAGACCTTAGCTTCTCCTCTTATAATGCGTAGAAATTGTTTGAAGGAATCTGTAACTAGATTTCAAACTTTTATTGAGGGTTTGAGGGCTGACAGGAACCCCCTTTTAAGGATTTTTTAAATAAAATTATGTGTCTTATTTCTTACCCTTATGCAACTGACCAAAAAGAAGAGTAGGCGTGGAAAAAATGGCCACACACGAGAAACCAAAATAAAAGCAACCAAATTAGAGAGATTATATTAGGAAGAGAAGGGCCAAAAGCCTCTGAGAAAGGGAGGGGCACAGGAGTAAGGGAGTGTTAGAAAACAGGCTTTTTGGTGGTGCCCGTGGCTCAGTGAGTAGGGCGCTGGCCCCATAGACGGAGGGTGGTGGGTTCGAACCTGGCCCTGGCCAAACTGCAGCAACAACAACAACAACAACAACAAAAATAGCCAGGCATTGTGGCAGGTGCCTGTAGTCGCTGAGGCAAGAGAATCGCCTAAGCCCAAGAGCTGGAGGTTGCTATGAGCCGTGACGCCACGTGACTTTACCAAGGGTGACAAAGTGAGACTCTGTCTCTAAAGAAAAAAAAAAAAAGAAAGAAAAGAAAACAGAGGCCTTTTACTGAATAAGGGATCATTCAATTTCAAAACTGTAACCAGATGTAACAAGTAGTTGTCATTTCCCAAGTCTCTGCTCAATGTGAAGTCACTCTTTGTAAACAAATCCTTGAGGTTATGAATAAATGCAATCCAGAACATTCAATAATTAATCCACAAAGTGCAATCTAGAGCATTCATCCCTAATCTGAAACACTCTATCCATGGTGGCAGTGTGGGAAAGTGTCGTTCGACAAGGATGACCACATCATAATTCTAAGGAATCTGTGGTCCCTTCAAAGGATGAGGGAATCTGTGTTGTTGAGTTCTTAAAAATGAGAGGTGTGCAGCCAGATCTAACCTGTTTGCTTTCTAGTTTCTCTATTCTCATCTGGAAGCATTGGGCTTCCCAGCTCACTCAGGTTGCTGGCAGAAATCAGTTTCTTGGGGTTACAGAACCAAAGTCTCTGTTTCCTTTCTGGCTATCAGCTGGGGGCTGCGTGCACCTCCTGGAGACGGCCCCCTGCCCATGTTCCTCCTCACTTGGCTCCCCCATCTTTAAAGTCAGAGACGAGAACTTCTCTGTGTTGAACCCCCCCACTGGTGCTGCCAGTCTGACTTCATTTTCCTCTGCAACCAGCCAGAGAAAATGCTCTACTTTTAAAGGACTCTTATAATTAGGTCCAGCCCACTGGGATAATCTTTCTATCTTAAGGTCAATGGGCTTGGGACCTTAATTACATCTGCAAAATCCTTTCATGGCAGTGTTTGATTGAATAACTGGAAGAAGGAGTGTACAGCCAGGGCTGAGAATCTTGGGGGGCCTCCCAGCCATTCTGCCCACCACAGCTTTCTTCTTGCGTTAGTGGTACTTTTGCTGAAACTGCAACAAGACGGTTTGCTATTTGTATAGACGCATCTCTCTAAACAGCAAAAAGCTATAATAAAATCACATGATATATTTTCAAAATTGATATCACGTTCCTAAGAATCACCTTACCCTTTACAAAAGAGTAAGTTTTTCATACTTTTGCATCAAAAGGGTGACTTTAAAACTAGAGTGGTAGGCTTGGCACCTGTGGCTCAAGCGGCTTAAGGCGACAGCCACATACACCTGAGCTGGCAGGTTTGAATTCAGCCCGGACCCACCATACAACAATGATGGCTGCAACCAAAAAATAGCTGGATTTGTGGTGGATGCCTGTAGTCCCAGCTACTTGGGAGGTGGAGGCAGGAGACTCGCTTGAGCCCAGGAGTTGGGGGTTGCTGTGAGCTGTGATGCCACAGCACTCTATCCAGGGCAACAACTTGAGGCTCTGTCTCAAAAAAACCTCAAAAAACTAGAGTGGTAGTGGATCTCCAAGATTTGGGGAGCTGAGAGTGAGCTGAGATTTGGGGGGCTGGATAGAGGCCAGTGCTTAGTAGGAATTTTGGGGTTTTGTGTGGTCCCCTATCAGATAAGATTCAACTTTCTGACTGAAAAGTTACTCTAATATGATCCTTTTGATTTTTGATTTGAATTTTTGTAGCAAGAACATAATAAACTATCAAGGTTTAACTTTTGCTAGCATAACAATGAATCTTAGGAAGAGAAACTTAAATAAACAAACAAATAAAAGAAATAAAAAACACCTTACACAATATTTTGGAAAATACTGTCCATCACCAGTGCCAATATAAAAACAACCAATAATTACAGTACCCAGAGTTAACTGCTGTTAATTTTTGTTTATTTGTTTTAGTCTTTTTTTTTTCTTCTTATATATAAACAGGTTTATTAGTCAGGGTCCAATCAGGAGACAGAAGCCTCACAGTAATTTGAACAGTGAAAATTTATTATAAAGAGCTAGTAACTATAACATAGGCATAAGTAGGAAGGTAAAAAGAAAACTAAAGAATACCCCAGGGCTGAGGAAGAATACTTTGGGAAGGCGAAGCTTCGAAGGCATGCCTCCTCTCAAGACAGATTCAGAAGGTGAGGGAGATGTGTTTGCAGCTCCCCTGAAAGGTGAAGTTCTTGGGGTTGCCTGAGATAGACTGGTTCATGGTTTCTGGGCACGTAGGGAACAATCTCCACAGAGCAGGTGCTCATAGGCCATGGGGCACTGACAGTCAGCTTGCTGGCAGGACAGGTGGAGGCCTGGGGTGGGTGGTGTCCCTGTGGGAGGGTGGTCCCCAGCTGGGGTGGTCTGAGTGCTTGCAGAGGGCTACGCACTGCGGATGCTTCACAGGGCAGAGGCCTCTGGCAGAGGTGCAGTAAGAGCAAAAGGAGCAGGGAAGGGGGAGCACCAGCACCAGAGTGGGGAGCCGCTTCCTCCGGCAGTGTCTTTCCCGCGCCCTCCACGGACAGGCTGAGCCTCTCAGGAGCTGCAAAGGGAACATGTTCTAAGGATCCAGCCCATTAAGGCAGAATGGTGATGAGAGAGGTTTGGGGCTGAGAAGGAATAGGTTGCCAAATTGAGAGTTAATGTAGATCTCATTCTGTAACCTGTGCTGTCCAAAATATACAAAGAATAAGTCCCTCTATGATAAATATTCTTCTACAACGTAATTTTTAATGGGCAATGTGCTATTTCATACATGGGTGACCCATATCTTTTAGCCCAACATCCAGTTTTAGACACTGAGGTGATTTTAAATGTATAACTATTATAAACAGCGAGGTAATAAATATTCTAGTAGGGAATGTTGGCCATGTTCTTCCTTCTTTGGGATTCCTGGGTCAAAGATCATACTCTGAATAGATTTTTGTGCATGCTCTGAAATTTCCCTCCATAAATATAGCATTGTGTGGGGGTTGTTCTGAAAGTATCCAGCCATACACATACCTATTTTTTTTTTTTTTATTGAATGGTAACTGTGTACATTGATGCACTTTGGGGGTACAGTGTGGTGTTTTCATACACAATCCAAGACACTTCCATCAAACTGGTTAACATAGCCTTCATGTAACTTTCTTAGTTATTATGTCAAAACATTCATATTCTACTCATAGAAAGATTCACTTGTACCCTTGCAAGATGAACCACAGAAGTGAACCCTCGAATATACCTATTTTTTTTTAACATTACCCAGCTGGATACTTTTTGGACACTTCTTCTATTTTGAAGCAACACGTTTTAGTAAAATTTCTGCAATTCTTTTTTTTTTAATGTGTAGTCCTTTAAGAAAACGTGCTAATTAAATGAATCTCATGATGATAATGAAATAGTGTTGGAGAAAACAATTCTTATAACGACGTTTAATGAGTGATACCAAAGAATTATTTAAAAGGATAATGAAGTGGCCATTAGTACGATACCAAAGACAGAGCCATGCTCAGAACTCATAAATGGAGACCTTGATTACTCCAAACACAAATTTCAAACTGTAAACACAGAACTTATTGTGATAGAGCATTTTGTTTTTTTGGAAAGGAAAAGACAAAAACTTAATAGTCTACTTTAAAAGGCTCATTATGGTTTAAAAGAAAAAAAAATCAGTCATAATCATATTTACGCTTCACTTCCCCCAAATGCAGTGGGGAAAAAAGACTAGAAAGAAAAATGGTATGAAATGAGGAAGGAAGGAGAAAGGAAGGAATGGAGAGAAGGAAGGAAAGAAGATGAGGGGAAAACGAGAACAAGAAGGAAGAAACATGAAAATAAAGAAGCAGGAAAGAGAGCATTAAAGACAAGAAGAAAGAAAGAAAATATGAGAGCGCGCATAGACAAAGCAGAGGCGGAAGGAGGGGAGAGAAACATTTTTAAGCAAACTCCATCCTTAAGATGGTAACATATAAGGGGCTAAGTATCAAAACATCTTTAAGAACCAGGAGCACATAACTTAAGAAAGACACACTTGCAGGAAATAAGCCTTAATCGCCCAATTTGCCAGAGGAGCAGAGATGGTAGTGTTTGACGTGGGCTCCTGTCGTCAGGGAAATCAACACAGAATCTCACGCATTTCTGCTCCGCAACAGTCTCCAACGCTTTGGTTTGTTACAGAATGCCTCGAAATAAATGACACAAGTATTTCAACAAAGGAGGTTTGGAGTAGACACATGGAGCATGTCCACCACGGGGAGGTGGAGTTCGCTTGCTGTCTGGTTCTGGCTATGTGGCTTCTCAACAGGCTGTGGGCCAGTCTGTTGGCCCTCCAGGCAGGCAGGGCTGTGGAGGAGAGGCTGGTCTCCCCGCAGGAGTCCTGTGTTCACAGTGCTGGTAGAATGTTCTCTGGAGGCCACAGATTTATTATGTCAGGAGGGCAGAGCAGCAGACTGAAGATGTTGGAAGAGGTCCAGCCCTCTCTGGGCTTAGAGCGTGGTTGTCGCCTAGAGCTTGTTCCTACAAGGTGTTTTTTTTTTTTTTTTTTTTTTGGTATAAAGAGGTCCAGCAAAGGAATTGAAATGAAGGCAGCAAAACTCAGGTGTAGACAGCCTTTCAGAGAATCCAGTTCCCGCTACTCTTCTGAAAGCAACCCACTGCTACTCCTCTACCATTTCCCTGGATCTATTTGGGAGCTGGCAAACCGATTTGATAAAACAGTGATAGATTTGTCAGATTAAGATAGTAATTTACTTCCATTAATTTGAGAGACATCAGTGTCTCACAGTGCGAAGAAATATGTCCACCCTGGTGGGATACATTTAAATTCATTAGATTTTCTGGCTTTCATCTGAGACACTGAGACTTTTTCTTCTCAGCCGATAAATCCTTTCAGTTTTTACTTCAAATAAATGGCACTAAACAAGCACTCATCAATTTATATTTTTCAGTTCTCCGAACAGTCTCCAGTCGGATAAATCTGTTTAATTAGCAGTGGGTTGATGCTTTCTTGGCCCACTGCATGTCCAGTTACCAAAATAAAAGAAAGGCATGGAAATCGGCTGGTTGCAAAAAAACATACCTCCTACAATGGCAGGGAACAAGAAGAGACATTCTCCCAACAAATGTTAACCCAGGGGAAAAAATTTGAATATATACAAAAGATTAAATTAACAATAGATGAATGGCAAATGAGAAAGCTGCCAGTGACCAGACTTTCTCAGGAGCCAACCTTTAACAATATGGATTATTTTGGATAATTCACGGTTTGCCACTCTCTTTTCTTTGTCTCCTCTGTAATAGCCAGGGCACATCTTAGACAGCTAATTAGGGCATTATCATATTCCTTAACTAAGTCCGACAAATTGCATCGCGTTTCGTGGTAAACCAACCTAGGGCTCTATCATTAGCATTGTCTAATTGTTCCAAATAATGTCTTCGCTTTTTTATGGCATCAACTTTATTTGTCAATACTCAAGAAAGAGCGACGGTCGCCTTTCCCGTAGGGCTGTGTGAATGTGCTAGTCACTAGGTAATCTTACAGTTAATACAGGCCACAGCATGGTAAAATGTAAGAAAATGTAAAGGTCAAAAACATGTTTCTATTATGAAAAAAATGAATGATAATGACATAATTTTTTCAGCTCATCAGGCTCTTTGCTAAGTGCTGCTGTTATTGCCAGATCAGTAGTGTGTAACAAAGAAATGCTTTCTGCAGCCTGCTTCATTAGTCTGCCCTGTAGGACCTCACCTCCAGACCTTCCACTAATCTGTTGGCCAGCTCAATAGTCTTGTTAGTTCTATTCACGTCTTCCTGACAGCGGATTTTCTCAGCTGTTAGCCCCCCCAGAGGCCGTGGTTAAAGCAGCCAGGTTTGCGTCTAGTTCCTTTAAATAAAAACAGTGAGAGACAACTTTGGACATTGTCAGAACAAGTAAAAAAAATCGCCGCCGACTTATTTTATATTACAGAAAGTTAAATTATACAGTGTGCCCAGAAGTAAACACAACTGCGTTGGGAGATTGTGCCAATTCCCTCAATGTGAAGGAGCGGTGGGGAAAATGGAAGAGAAGGATATTCCACAGTTGATGTAATTTTTGTTGTTTGTTCAAAATAGCACTGAGGGGGGAAAAAAGAACGTATGGACAAATTCAAAATCCTAGGGGGAAATGGAGAATGTCATTTTCTCAGACTAGCCGAAGTCATGAAGATTTAATACAAATGATTGGTGTGTACCATTAGTGCCAATGACACACTTAATACAGAGTGTCCCAAAACATGTTGCACTGAGAGCTGCCGGCGAGATGAAGCCTAGGGGAGGCTTTTAAGGTGAGATTTGAAGAACTGTGGTGTATCAGCAGCTCAGAGCAGGGAGCCAGGGCTGGGGAGCAGAACTTCCATCTAGGGCATGATGCCTATTGAGTGACCATGGAGATTACTAAGGATAGGTGGAAAAAATGTCCGGGAAAATGGTGTGTCCAAGAGACTTGGTTGTTTCTCTGGGGTGGGGGAAGGTGAGAAGAGGGAGATTTGGGGGCGGGCAGAGCCACATTTAAGAAGAATCTTTGTTTGAGTAGCAAAGAACAATTTTTTCTGTGTGCCTATGTGTTTCTGATTTGCTGTTCTTTTTCACAAAGTCATCTGCTCATTGAATGTTTATAAAGAACTTCCATGAAGAAAGGAAACTGTTTGTGTTCTCACAGAGTTTGGGGAAGGCGTCTGTGGATATAGCACTATGTAGAATTTTGATCACGACATTTTTATGAAAAGCCATTAACACTGGGAATAATTAGTAAAAACCATGAAAACTCTCCTGAAATACGGAACTTACATGGCAATCTCAGTCTCTCTGGGGACTGCTGAGCTGTTATAGTCTTTTTGTTTTTTGGAGACAAGAGTCTCACTATGTTGCCCTCAGTAGAGTACTATGGCATCACAGCTCACACTACCTCAAACTCTTGGGCTTAAATGATTCTCTTGCCTCAGCCTCCCAAGCAGCTGGGACTACAGGCGCCCGCCATAACACCCAGCCATTCTCTGTTGCAGTTCTCATTACTGTTTAGCTGGCCTGGGCCAGGTTCAAACCCGCCAGGCTTGGTGTATGTGGCTGGTGTCATAACCTCTGTGCTATGGGCACCGAGCCTGCTATAGTCTGTTTTACACCTAGGGAAACTGAGGCTGAAGGGCTTGACAAGAAATGGGAAAGAATTGTTTACTGTACCTTAGGAAAGAAACTTACTCAGCATTCCTTGGGCCTGTGGAATTATTTCTTAGATTGGCCCTGACCTAGCCACCAATTAAACTTCCTCCAGCCAGTTTCGCAGACCCCTCTGGGCTTTCTTTCCAAACAGCTGGCTCATGGCTGCGCCCCACAGAGCCAATCGAGACCGTTAATCTGAACGAGGATAAAGACAGATCCTGCCAAGTCTGCTTAGCATGTTGTCAACCTGCCTTGGTAGCAGCACAGCTGGCGAGGTGGGCAGTGGTTCCCCAAGGAGAACATTGTCCTTTCTCCTTCAGGAACCTTCGGATTAAATAATCTGTTAGCCAAACATGAGTTTGTACTAACTGCTGTACTAGTTTGCCTGGGCTGCTGTAACAAAGTACCACAAAATAGCTTGAACAAGAGAAATTCCTCGTCTCACGGCTCTGGAGCCTGGAAGTCCAAGGCCGAGGTGTGGGCAGGGTCGGTTCCTGCTGAGAGCTGTGGGGAGAACCTGCCCCCGGCTTCTGTCCTGGTCCCTGGTGGTTTGCTGACAAGCTCGTGTCCAGTCCTTGGCTTGGAGGAACATCACTCACACCCACTTATGCCATCACCTTCAGTCAACGTTCTCTGTGTGCCTGTCTCCAACTGTCCCTTTTCATGAGGACATCAGCAACATGGGTTTAGGACCCACCCTAATGACTTTATTTTAACTTCTGCAAAATGTAAAAGACTTATAAACCCTATCTCCAAATACAGTTACATTTTGAGGTTCTGGGGGTTAGGACTTCAAGACAGAATTTTAGGGGGACACAACTCAACTCATAATAGCTACCAAAGCCTGGACATTTTGCCATAAACTTGAAGTGGAGGGTGGTATGTCCACCTGATGAGGAGGTGTGGCCCCGACCTCACATGCTCACAGTTTACTGAAGGGCAGTGTTAACATGCAACTAAGGACAAAGAAAAGAAGGGGCCTTATAGCCAACGAGGGCCCTCCTGAGTCGGCGGGCCCAGCTCATGTGTTGGCGGGGCGGGGTGGGGAGGTTGCAGTGTCCCAGGCTTTCACTTAAATTCTCCCTGTATTAATGGCTTTGAGGGGAGAGCTGTCCAGGTCCTCCTGGAAGTTGTCACAGTGGGTGTCCCACCAGCCAATGGGTCTTCCATTCTCACTGCCTCACTCTAAAGTGGGCGGGTATACAGAATACTTGATGCTGGGTCTAGAGGAAGAGAGAGGGCCAAGGATAGGTGTTGTCCAGAGGGAGAGAGAGGGCCAAGGGCAGGAGTTCCATGTCAGAGGGAGAGAGAGGGCCAAGGGCAGGAGTTCCATGTCAGAGGGAGGGCTCCAGCTCCAGCCCAGGTGACTTAGGAAGCTGTGGGGGGCCCCCAAGGTCCCCACAGTGCCACAGCCACCAAGGAAAAGAGGTCCCTGGATGCTCCTTCCACTATCTTCCTAGTCTCCAGTCTAAACCCTTCCTGCCTGCCGCCTCTTCCCCAGACAGACAGAGAGGAGTGGTGAGACTCCTAGAGGAACTGTCTCCAGACTTGTGTCTCTTTACTATAACCAAATTTCAAAGACTTGTGATTCAAATATTCTTTGGAAGATCAGAGAAAGGAAAAAGATGGGAACTGGAAAAAAGAGGAAGGAAGAAGGCAGGAATCCAGGGATGGGGCACCCATGGGAGAGAGAGGAGCGAGAGACGAGACTTTCACCAGAGCAGCTGAAGCACAGCCCCAGGCTGTCATTCTGGGCTCACTCAAATCCATTTCTCACACCCATTGACAGTGTTCCAAAAACATGGGCTGGTCCTCCTTTAAAACTTCTTCAATGCACCTGTCCTCTCTGAGATAAAAGCAGATTCCTTGGCACATCCAGCTACAACCTACCTCTGGGGTCTGGCTCTTGTCCCCTTTCAAACTTGGCTCCTTCCTACTCCCTCTACTCCTGCTGCTCAGAATTACTTTCCACTCCAAAGATAAGTGATACTATTTCACACCCTACAATCTTGTAAATGCTGTTTTCTTTGCTTAACCTCTCAGGCTTCCAGGCCAACTCCTTGTTCTAGAGTATGTCACCTCCTTCACAAAAGCTTCTCTGGACCCCGGACAGAAGTCGTCACGCTCCACCCGCCACTGAGCTGGCACAGCCCTGGTGCTCATCATAGTACAATACAAACCATGTTACATTATAATGACATGTTTCTCATCTGTCGCCCCACTTGACTGTGAACTTCTGCAGGAGGGAAGCTTTGTCTTACTCATCTTGGAGGCCCCAGTACCTGACACCTGGCCTGGTCATGTAGCTGACGTGTGGTAAACCTGCTGAATGAATGAACAAATATTTATTTGTAAAGCTTAGGAAAGAGAGAGGAAGAAAGGAAAAAATGGAGAAAGAGGGCAGAAAGACTAGGTGAGGGGAAGTAAAAGATGGGAGAGGGAAATCAGAAGCTTCTGGTCCTCACAGCTCTGAGAACCTCCTCTCCCCAGCCCCCATTCATTGAATAACTTGCATTAAAGAAGCTGGGGAAATGGACGTGAAGGATATAGCATCTGTCCTCGAGAAGCCCGGTTTGGGCAGTACTGGGGGAGGGGTGGTTTGAGGAAAAGATGACAAGTATTAATAAAAGATCAACCAATGAACAAATCAATGTTTACCAGCCGTCATATGGGGGAAGGGACAGAGGGTGCCACCGCCAAGCCTGCAGGAGCACGTGTATTTTGTTAACTGAGCAGGTTTGTTGAACAAGGGTAATGAATGCAAAGCTAAGAAACAAGGGCTAAGGGAACTCTTGGTGTTTGATTTGCAGAGGGAAATTGTTTAAAATTACAATTATTGGCTCGGCGCCTATGGCTCAAGCGGCTAAGGTGCCAGCCACATACACCTGAGCTGGCGGGTTTGAGTCCAGCCTGGGCCCACCAAACAACAATGATGGCTGAAACAACAGCTGCAACCAAAAAATAGCTGGGCATTGTGGCGGACACCTGTGGTCCCAGCTACTTGGGAGGCGGAGGCAGAAGAATCACTTGAGCCCAGGAGTTGGAGGTTGCTGTAAACTGTGATGCCATGGCACTCTATCCAGGGTGACAGCTTGAGGCTCTGTCTCAAAAATAAATAAATAAATAAATAAAATTAGAATTATTAATCCTTCCCATATCTAAAACTAACAGGACTTGCCCAGTATTGCTTGAGCTATAAATCTGGTTATTTCTAGATTATTCACAAAGATAGTTGAGGTATGTGAGGTTGGCCAAGGAATATAGGATTTAGCATCCTGAGAAATTTCTTAAGGTTGGATATTGTTCATTATATGAAGAAGAAAAAGTTAATTTGCAAACTTTCTTCCCTGGCTCCTTGCCCCTCCCCCCGATTCATGTGGGTTTTTGTAAGGGAAGCAAAGTAGGCGAGAGGAAGGGGATAGTCCCAACTCCTGCCTTCTCTTCCCTCTCACACCCAACGGTCCCTCGCTCCCAGTGCGTGTTGGACTTTGGTGGCCAGAGCTGCCCACTCTGGCGGTAGAGGTGGCAGCACTGTCCCGTGTAGGCGGAGCAGCAAGAGCTCACGTTGTCCCTGAGAAGAATTGGGACTCCAAGTTGGTGTGGTTTTCTTTTAGTTTCTCTTTTCTGATTCTGTTTTGTTTGACTATATTCTTTTCTGATCTGAAAACAAATGTGCTAAACAGATTAAAGATAATGTCATTGTTCTCCATTTTTCCATGTGGCTGATAACAAGACACAGAATGTGCATATCAGTGGGATTAATATGAAAAAAATTAAGTGTCCAAATTCCTTTCTTTTCCAGCCTCTCTCCCTTCCCTTCCCTCCCTCTCTCCCCCCCTTCCTTCCTCCCTCCCTCTCTCCCCCCCTTCCTTCCT
>NW_003852443.1:12781420-12791070 GCF_000181295.1 Otolemur garnettii | reverse complement strand
CTCCCCCTCCTCCCTTCCTTCCTCCCTCCCTCCTTCCCTCCTCCCTCGCTTCCTTCCTTCCTTCTTTCCTTCCCTTTTTTTCCCTAAAGCATTGCCCTTTTCAAAGCAAGGGGAGATTCAGTATAGTTTCTGTGCCACAGTGATCCAGTGGTGTCACATCACTATGGCAATTGCTGCCCAGGGCAGGAATGCGGAGCAGCTGTAATTGTGCAACGCCTTATTGCTGGTGCATGTCAATCAGAACCTATGAATTGAGAAAAATTTGCTCTGTTCATTCTGTTAAATGATGTATCCAATTAAACCTGTTAGAATTCATGATCTTCAGTCAAGGTTAAATGAAAGTAGTTACTCCTGTCAGCTAGGTGATTAAATGCTGCCTACATCAGGCACATTTATGTGCAAAATTAAAATTTTGGTATAAAGCATGAATCTTTATGCATGCCAGTTAATTATCTTGCGGTTCCTCTACTTATTAAATGCCCACTGCATTTCTTCTTAATCATCAGCTTCCTTTCAAAACTTATTTCATACTTCACATTACACCAGATTTCAATGTTTAAATGAAATGCCTTACCAATGAAAACTTCCTCTTTTTGAGGGCTTGGCTGTACCGTGCTACTGAAAATAATCACTATTAACATTTTCTCATTATTATGTGCAAAGATTTCTAGAAGCCAAGCTGACGCATGCCGAGGCGTTCTGGAAGTGATTTACCATTCAGGCTTGACCATGGCTTGGTTCTAACCTGAGTTCCAGCTTCCTGCAGGCCCCTCTGCCTCACCTCTGTGGGCGGTCAGCGTGCAGTGCTGGTGCGATTGTCAGCCCTCATTTCTTTTTCCTTTCTGATTTACTTGGAGTACAGGCAAAAAGAGTCCAAATGTAATAATGAAATGATTTGCTACTCCACATCAAAACGACATTAGAAATAGACACGGGGAAATGCTGCTTCTTCCTTTAAAAAAAAATAAGACAAAGACCAAATCCCGTCAAGTCTCAGGCATATATAAATGTCACTTCCTCTGCTGGGCTATAAAATGAATGAAAAGTACAAGAAATGGGAAGATTCCACAGTTCTCATGGTTCCCAAATGCAGCGTTATGAGAGCCATAAGATGGTAAGATGTCATGAAACGTTCTGTCAAATACTTGCTGAGAAGTGTTTCACATCCTAGAATTTACCTTTTTTGACCTTTTTAATTTTTACTAAGAAATTCAACCATAGAATTAAAAATTATGCCACATCCCATCTCCTACTGATATTATTATTTCAGATGTTTATTTCTCTCTTTATGAGGCAGATGATAACTTTATACATTTTTATACTTAAAAATAAATGCCTGTTCTTTAATTGATTTACAATAAATAATACCAACAGAACCAATGTTATTGAAATTAATTTCCATTTCATTCAATCATCTGTGTTATGTTTCATAAATTCCCATTCTTTTATAACTACAAAGCATTAAAGAGCTACGCGGAAAATACCTTTAAAGAGGAAGGTTTAAGTTCTCCGTGTAGTTGTTACAAATACTTAGACAAAAATGCCTCCCACACTAGACAGTTATAAAAAATTGCTCTTAAGTGAACTTGGAAAAGGCTGATTTCCATGAAAATGAAAATAGATTTATTAACAAATGAAACGGAAGAAATGTTTTTCACTGAATATTAATGAATTAGCCAGTGGTTGGTGACACTGAGCAGCTGCCTATGAGGGACTATGTTAGAAATTCATTTTCACTGCGAATGTGCTCTCAGACATACCCTCTGTCCATAATGATGCCCTGTTATTCTTCCTGATTCTCTAGCTCTGAATAATACATACAATATCCAAATGTCAACTTTAAAAAGAAATATGGAACTCTAATACCAGTGGGTTGAAGAAATGATGAAACTAAAACTCAAGAGAATGTGGGTCCTTTCAATTGTTGCTAAGACCAGACTTCTGATGTGTGTGTGGGCCCAGATCTTGGGAGCTAGGCAACAGGGTTCTCTGTGTGGCAGAGGTGGTTCAGGGAGCCTTAGGGTCCAAGTCCACCTTAGAGTCCTCTAGTTTATTCTAGCCTTAAGAGGTGTGCAGGTGTTTGGAGAACACTCAAGGAACTAAAAGTAGACCTACTATTTGATCCTGTCTTTCCTCTACTAGGTATATACCCAGATGATCAAAAATTATTTTACAACAAAGACTTTTGTACCAGAATGTTTATTGCCCAATTCATAATAGCCAAGACATGGGAACAGCCCAAGTGCCCATTGAGTCATGAATGGATTAACAAATTATGGTATATGTACATCATGGAATACTATGCAGCCATGCAAAGGATGGAGACTTTACATCTTTTATGTTTACCTGGATGGAGCTGGAACATATTCTTAGTAAAGTATCTCAAGAATGAAAAAAAAAGTATCCAATGTACACAATACTACTATGAAATCAATATATAACCACCTACACACTCATATGAGTGGCAAAACATAACTATAGCCCAGAAAGTAGAAGGGAAGAGGAGAGAGAGGGGAGGGGAGGGGGGATATGAGAGGAGGGAGGGTATTTGGGGGGACCTCACCTAACGTGCATGATGCAATGGTACATTTCAAAACTATTAAAAATTAGTATAATTATGATGGATGTGTTATTCAGTTCAATGTAAGCATTTCACATGGTATATCAAAATAGTACACTGAACCCCATAAATGCATCAATGTACAAAGTTATGAATTAATAACAAAAATTAGAAAAGAGGAGTGCAGGGTAGATGGCATCTCACTTGGTTAATCCCCTTGCTCTGACCTCAGTTCCCCCGTCTCACCTATTCCTCAGTACCTAGTACTTGGATTCAACCCCATTAAATCTACCCCTGGAATCAGATCTCAGCTATCCTGAGAGATAAGGCAGGATAGAACATGAGGACTGGAATTAGGGTTGAGCCAGGCAGGTGTTACTGGAGGCACCCACTAGTAAGGACTTTGTAAACAGAACGGAAATGTAAGGGATGGAGAAAATTCTGTTTAGGATGTATAGAAATCTGTTGATAGACCTTTTAAAGTTTGGGGAGCTCTCTGGTGCAAGGAGCATGTTTGGTAACCACTCATCGTGACCGAGGAGCCACCTGAGGAGCTTGGTGCAGTGCAGGGGGTGTCACTATGTCCTCTCAGACTCTTTCCTGTACACTGATCATCATTTTTTTTTTCACTAAATGAACTCTGAATGATCTTTAAAGGACATGGATTTCAAGTGGTCTCGGATAATGACCTGGCTCCCAGGTATTCTGGCTCTGAGGAGGTGAGTTGGGTGGGATTCTAATAAAGGTAAGGCTGGAGGTCTCCTGAGTTCTGTCTGCAGAGCTAACAGGCTGGGGGAGAGAATGCACACCACAGTGGGATGAAAACAAAGTGTGAGGTGAAGTGGCCAGCCGGCGAGGAGCAGAGTGACACAGACCTCTTTGAGTTAATTCTTATAAACTGGCCTCTCTCTGTGTGACCGTGTGTGTATTACGGGTTAGATGTCAGAAAAGCAGTATCTTTCCTGAGATATTTTCTTTCTTTTCTTTTTTCCATCTTTTCTTCCTCCCTCTTTCTTTCTTTCTTTCTTTCTTTCTTCTCTCTTACTTTCTAAAAAATCATTTTAGAAACAGGGACAATTTTCTGTTCAAATTGTTGCTGTCCCTAAGTGGCTTAAAAACACCCAGTGGGAAGGACAACAGCCCTCTCTGAGGCAGAGTGGCCTCTGTCTGTGAGAAGTATTCACCTAGGGGCATGCTTTTCTGGCTTGCTTTATCGCTGGCTTTGCAACTTGGAGATGTAACGTAGCTTGAAATCAACCGTGTGTTTAGCCCTGCTTTGGTCAGCCCACCTAGTGACAGATTGGGTTGTTTTGTAGCCCTGCTGCTTTCCCAGGTCACACAATGGCATGGCAAGTAGAAGGACTGGGTCCAATTTAATCAAAGGGTTTTGATTGTACAAAGCGTAGAGCCTCATTCCAACAGGGAAGCCTCTTCTGGGACAGGGGAAGAAAGGGTTTGGTGCATAGCACATACACTGGTTTAAAGCTCCACGCAGAGAGATTGATTCACCTAAATCTGCCTGGCAGCAACATCAGCAGCCCAGCACTGTTGTGGCTGGCCGGCCCCGGGGATGGCGGGGACCAGAGGAAGGTCCACCGCTTCCTTTCAGGGAGCTGTGGTCCGGGTTTGAGGTCTGCTGCTTTCGCCATCGCGTGCTGCTGCCGTCGCTTTGGTTAAGCTTCAGGTGGGGGAGAATTAAACAGGAGTAGGCAGGGCTGCATCTCGGAGCTGGTCCGCAGGCTGGGGTGCCACTTTGCACCGCGTGCCAGAACCACCTCACAGGCACCCTCTGGTAGCAGAGATCCATGTTTTTTATCCTGACAGCCTGTTGACCTGAGGTCAGAAAGGTGAGTTAACCAATAAGTGCCCCCCCTTGCTCTCTACTTAAAATAGAGATCAACATATTTTCTACTTTGCCGTCCCTTGGAATATAAATAAGATGACTTAGGTAATGTCTCCAAAACAAAATCACTTCCTGTTACCTCTATCAATGTGCCGTGAATGATTTCCCAGCATGTGAGAAGTATTCTCTGAATGCGGGTAGAGAAGGGAAAGAAGGCCTACATAAAACAAAGTAGACATCAGCAACTTTCTCGGTGGTCTCTGCTGCACCCCCGAGTGCGTGGCACCTGCAGTGATGGGCGGTATGGCTCCCTGCGCAGATATCAGTTGTTTTAAGACTTGCTGTGTGTGGCTCGGCGCCTATAGCTCAACCGGCTAAGGCGCCAGCCACGTACACCTAAGCTGTCGGGTTCGAATCCCCAGCCCGGACCCGCCAAACAACGATGATGGCTGCAACCAAAAAATAGCCGGGCGTTGTGGCGGGCGCCTGTGGTCCCAGCTACTTGGGAGGCGGAGGCAGGAGACTCGCTTGAGCCCAGGAGTTGGAGGTTGCTGTGAGCTGTAATGCCATGGCACTCTGCCCAGGGGGACAGCTTGAGGCTCTGTCTCAAAAAAAAAAAAAAAAAAAAAAAAAAAAAGACTTGCTGTGTGCAATCTTCCTCCATGCATGAGAGCGTTCTCCGTGCTCTTGAGTTTGCTGTATTCAGGGGTACCCGGTATGTGGAGACATAGGGAACAGTTAACTGTGGGTTTGGTTGGAAATGATTTATGTTTCATCATAAAGATATTTACTAAAATATCTCATATCTCCTTTTATTTAAGACGTGCACAGTATGGCACTGGTTACATAGAAATCTGCATTCAAAACTAAGGGAAAATGCAGATCAAGGCAGTTTCTTGATGTACTGTCTTAAGGGTTTTCTGTCCTCTTGACCAGCATGACCTGGTGAAAGGGGGAGGAGTTTCGGCTATTTCTGTATGTTTGAACAAAAATTAGTGGTGGGAAACTGTTTAGGATATAAATTAAATGACAAAGAAAAGGCAGAAGGCTGTTTTAAAGAAATGTCAATATACTACAGTCGTAGGTAATAAACCCTGGAAAGAACAAAGAATCGGCATCACGGCGGTTCATTATAAAAAAGGGACAGCTGACCCGTTCAGCTGATGATCTTCATTACTTCTTTCTGTACGATGCTGTGACCCAGGAAAACATAGAAAAGCATCTTTCCTCTTCAGGAGTTTTCTTACACCCGGTTCAGCCCTTAGATGTCAGGTGCTTTTTGGCCCTAAGAGGCAGCACGGCGGTGGGTTAGAGTCTCAGCTGGGAAGATCTAAGCCGGGATTCACGGAAAAGACAAGAAATACTTGGAAGAATACACGGTTTGGTGGCAGCAGCCTCTCAGCCACCACTTACACAACTCACCCCCAAAGAGAGACTTCCTGATCTGTGGGGTGAGGGAAAACAGTTAAACAGAAGATCAAAATAGTTAGAAGTTAGCAGCCCTCTCTCCCAAAGGAGTTTGGCATTGCCCTTTCTGCTGACTCTGTGAGAGTGTGTGTGTGTGTGTGAGAGAGAGAGAGAGAGATGGAGGGAGGGAGAGGGTCCCTCAGGAGGCCAAGGGGCTCTGCTGTGCCTCCCTGCTCCCCCTTGCCTGGCCCAGGAGGTAGCGCAGAGCTGCAGGTGTAACCACAGCGGCCCCTCGTCCCTGTGGGACCTGGGCAGCTGGGCCTGAGGCCACTTCCTAGAGCATTTTCAGGCCCTGAGAAGACACAGAGCATGAGCCCTTTCCTACACGGCCCACAATAGTGCATCAAGAGCTGGTGTTCAGAGCTGACGGACCTGAGGTACCCTGTGGCTGGTGTGAGGGAAGCAGCCACAGGTACAGAATGAGTTGTATGGCTGGGGGCCAGATGGACAGACCACCACCATGTAAAGACGAGGGCACCCCATTTATAAAGGTGCCAGGTGGACAGGGTCTGAGGACCAGAGGCCTCTCTCAGGTGCCAGGATGCCCTGTGAACTTCTGGGGGTATAGATGATATATGTCTCTTCTGGGAGAATGGGAGATCCTACACTGACCAAATTGACCATGATTTCACTTTCTATGAATTGGAAAATGATGAATTGGAAAATGTATTCCGTTAGAGGACAGATTGAAGGCTTGAGACAGAAATTCAGAAATTCAGTTCAGTTGCAGAAAAGTAAAGAGAGTTATAATTTTTGAAAACATGAATTGTAGATTAAGAGAAGTTAAGAAATATCTTGCCCCTCCCCCAAAAGAAATGTCTTGCCCATTTCAATACCAATTCAAAACTGAATTTTAAACTTGAATATTTGGAGTAGAAGAGACACAGTTAAATGCTTAAATTTCATCTGAAAACCTTGTACTGACCTTGTACATGGTTAGTACCTCCTCATAATTGTAATCCAAATTTATCCCTCATTCCCCTTTCAATTTTAAATTTAAAAAAATATTTATTTGTTAAGCTACTTATTAAACACATTGCCTGAAGATATTTGTCTAGATGCAGAAATGATAATTACTTAAAATATCTTTCCAACCTCAAAGAGCTTTAAGCTTACAGTTTTGCAGAGTATATAGATATTTCACTCAACACATCGATGCCAATAGAGTAAAATTAAAACAAGGTGATAAAAAAATGTTTGAATATGACTAAATTCCGAACCTTAGCTTAGAGCTCATGCATATTTAATGTGCTAACATTAAATGATGAAGTTCATTAGGCATTATGAATATGAGAGGCAGCGCAGTGAGATTAAGTGCACAGGCTCTAGAGTCAGGCTGCCTGGGCTCAGAGCCCCATTCCATCACTCACCAGCTGTGTGGTTTGGGGAAAGTTACTTAACCTCTCTGTCTTTCCAGTTCTTTCTCAGTAAAATGGGGATAACAACAGGAGTTACCCCATAGGGACTGATATGAGAATTAAATGAGTGATTACAGAAAGCACTTGTTACAGGGGCCAGTAGAGAGAACGCTAGATGTATGTTATGTATTTACATATCTGTGTGATACATAGCAAAGCATGTGTTTTTTAAAAATGTTCTTTCTGGCTCGACGCCTATGGCTCAAGCGGCTAAGGTGCCAGTCACATACACCTGAGCTGGCAGGTTTGAATCCAGCCTGGGCCTGCCAAACAACAATGACAGCTGCACCCAAAAAATAGCCAGGCGTCGTGGTGGGCGCCTGTAGTCCCAGCTACTTGGGAGGCAGAGGCAGGAGAATTGCTTGACTCCAGGAGTGGGAGGTTGCCGTGAGCTGTGATGCCATAGCACTCTACCCAGGGTGACAGCTTGAGGCTCTGTCTCAAAAAATTAAAACAATAAAAAAATAAATAAAACGTTCTTTCTTTGCTATAACCTAAGAGAAAAATTGCATTCAGTTGATGTGGCAGTGCAGGACATAAGAATATCTTTTTTAAAGTCTTTTTATTTAACGTAACACATGAATGACATTAATCACATACACTAAAAGAAAACTGGACCAAACAATCCCCTTAATATTGTTTTAGCGGTTTTCTGTCCATCACGAAGTCCCGCAGCCTGGAAACGGCCACAGACATTAAGAAGCACCAGGTTTAGTTAAATATATGTCTTTTTGAATTAGCCGTGTGATAAGAAGGAGCTGGATGATAAAGGACGAGAGAAATGCTAAATATGCATCATGACAAACAGTGAAAAATTAAGGATTGTAACTAACATTAATTACATTCCAGTAAGATGAATAGGCTGCTCATCATGAGTGAGAACGTACACCTTTGTCTAAGTTCCACATCCACCTGTGATGAATGTGCTAATGGGGGTAAAATACATCACAGGAGCATTTGAATGAACAGCACCCTAATAGATTGACACGTGAGTATGAATAAAGCATTTAATCATATAAACTGCACCACACCCAAGAGCAAATTTTACCGTGTTGCCCACATCGCATCTCAGGGAGGGTAGAAAACACAAGAGTCTTATTTTAAATAATATTTTGAGGAAACTGTCCGCATTGTATAATGTCCTAGAAAAAGGGATTTACTTACGACATGCCAGTGAACTTAACTAAGGTGAATAAAAAGATTTGACCTAATTCTGATGAGATAAAAGGAAGTTGAGTACTGTATGGCTCAAGCTATAGCTTCGTGTCTAATCTGTGAACGTTGATTCCCGGTGTCCGTGCTGCCAACGCGATGTTACCAACTCAATACCAGACACGCAGTACACTGAGGTGCGGTCAGCCTTCTGTGTGGGGGACAGTTCTGTGAAAAGTCAAAGATACCCTTTTTGTTGATACCTGCTATCATTTCTAAAGCAGTAGAATAATATCTCATAAATAAGGCAGTTCATGTTGTTTTGATGGATATGGGATTCCTAATATACTAAGCAATATTTTTGAAAGCCACACCCACTGTGATGAAGTGTTTTTGGAGGAGAGCAACTATGCATGTATCACGACAGTGGGGATAACAAGTATAAGTTTATAATCTAAATTAATTCCTCTTAAAGAAAATATAACGCTATGTGGTATTTTCAAGTAATCCTAAAATTGTGTATAAATCACACTAGACATTTTACTTATTTACATATCATGAGTTAAAACCATTTGATTGTATAATATTAATAGCTAGAAGCCTTTTGAAAAGTATTGTAAATCATCAATCATTTCTTCTGTCACTGAGCTACCAATACATGTCAGGTGCAATGGCAGTGTGCACACAGGAATGTGGGCACTGGAGACAGGCTGTGGCCCTCAAGGAACAAAGGGACTTGTGGGGAGAACAGAAGTACCAGCATGTGTGCTGAGATCTCAGCTCCAGACCTAAGCTGTGCAGATCTCAGTATGGGGAACCCTCTTAGCATCATGGGTGAGGATTGCTTAGGAGGAGGGCAATCAGTTATAAGGGGGTAGAAGAATCTCCTTGACGAAAAAAGGGGCTGGGAGAGAATTAAAAAACATTTAATTGGTGGCTGGGCATGGTGGCTCACACCTGTAATCTTAGCACTCTGGGAGGTCGAGGCTGGTGGATTGCTTGAACTCAGGAGTTCGAGACCAGCCTGAGCAGCAGCAAGACCTTGTCTCTACTAAGAACAGAAAAACTAACTGGGCATCATGGTGGGTGCCTGTAGTCCCAAGCTACTTGGGAGGCCAAGGCAAGAGAACTGCTTGAGTCCTTCCTCCCTCCCTCCTTTCCACCCTCCCTCCCTCCCTTCCTTCCTTCATTACTTCCTTCTTTCCTTCCT
>NW_003852443.1:12742817-12781193 GCF_000181295.1 Otolemur garnettii | reverse complement strand
GGGCTGGGGATTCGAACCCGCCACCTTAGGTGTACGTGGCTGGCGCCTTAGCCGGTTGAGCTATAGGCGCCGAGCCCCTGTCTCCTTCTGTACTCTGGCTAAAGTGTAGTGGTTTCAGCCTAGCTCAGAGCAACCTCTACCTCCTGGGCTCAAGCTATCCTCCTGCCTCATCCTCCCAAGTACCTGGGAATACAGGCATGTGCTACCATGCCCAGATAATTTTTCTATTTTTTTGTAGTGATGGGGTCTTGCTCTTTCTCAGGCTGGTCTCAAACTCCTCACCTCACGTGATCCTCCAGCCTTGGCTTCCCAAAGTGCTGGGATTCCAGGTGGGAGCCACTGTACTACGCCTAAAACAAAAAGTTTCAAAGATCTTAAATATTTTTCTACTCTCCATCTCAGTACTTTACACATAGTGGACAAGTTCCCACTAGGTGCAGTTATGATCGTTGCAGTAACTAACGACTCCAAAAGTTAGGAGTGTAAAATGCTCATTTTATGTACGGATTCTGTGGATCAGAAATTTGACGTAACAGAAATGGCTTGTTTCTTTTCCTTGATCTCTGGCGCCTCCATGATAACTGAGAAGTAGGTAGGGATAACCTAATGGCTAGGGAATCTTCACTCACATGACTGGTGAGTGATGCTGGCTGTTGACTGGGCTTTAGCTGGACTGTCAGTCAGAATATCTACATGTTGACTTGTGGCTGAACTTGCCCAGAGGTGGACTCACTCACTCCTGCATCCCTCTATGTGTTTGTTGACTGGTATGTTTGGTGCTGGCTGTTGGCCAGAACCTCAGTTGGATGGTCAGCTGGGAAACTACACAGGCCCTCTCCACATGGGCTAGTTGAGCTTCTTACCACATGGAAGCCGGGCCCTATGAGCAAGTCTCTCGAAACAGCAAAATGACTGAGTGCTGGGCACTTTACTGATCTAGCTGATCTAGTTTTAGAGTAACCTGTTGTCTAGGAAATCACAAAGACTGATTGACACAGTCCCCTCCACTTGATGGGAGGAGTGTCAAGGTCACATTGTATGAAGACTGTGTGGGAGAGGAGCTATTGTTACAGCTACTCTTGGAAAACTCAATCTGCTGTAGCACTTAGTATCCGTTAAATGAACATATGACTTTTATTTTATTTTATTTATTTATTTTGAGACAGAGTCTCACTATGTTGCCTTCATTAGTGTGCCATGGTATTACAACTCACAGCAACCTTAAACTCTTGGGCTTAAGTGATTCTCTTGCTTCAGCCTCCCAAGTGGCTGGGACTACATGTGCCTGCCATGACTCCCAGCTATTTTGTTTGTTTGTTTTTGTAGTTGTCATCATTGTTGTTTTAGCAGGCCTGGCCTGGGTTCAAACTCGCCAGCCCTGGTGTATGTGGCTGGCATCCTAACCACTGAGCTATGGGCACCAAGTCACAAATGATTTTTTAAAAAATTAAACATTTGAAACTAATGGCAGATAATTAAAGACTAACTTAGGGCCAGGCATGGTGGATCATGGTGGTTCACACCTATAAGTCTAGCACTCTGAGAGGCCAAGGTAGGTGGGTCACTTGAGCTCAGGAGTTCAAGATCAGCTTAAGCAAGAACAAGACCTGGTCTCTAAAAATAGCCGGACATTGTGGCAGACACCTGTATTCCCAGCTACTTGGGAAGCTGAAGCAAGAAGAACACTTGAACCTAAGAGTTTGAGGTTGCTGTGAGCTATGAAGCCACAGCACTCTACCAAGTTTAACAAAGTGAGACTATCTAAAAAAAAAAAAAGTTAACTTAGGTCTTTTAAAGATAAAATTATAAATTTTTTTGGAGATAGTCTCAAGCTGTCATCCTGGGTAGAGTGCTGTGGCATCACAGCTCATAGCAACCTCCAACTCCTGGGCTCAAGCGATTCTCCTACCTCTGCCTCCCAAGTAGCCGGAACTACAGGCACCTGCCACAACACCTGGCTATTTTTCTTTTTTTTTTTTTGGTTGCAGCCGTCATTGTTGTTTGGAGGGCGTGGGCTAGATTCAAACCTGCCAGCTCAGGTGTATGTGGTTGGTGCCTTAGCTGCTTGAGCCACAGGCACCGAGCCAAATTATAAAATTTTTGAGGCCATTGCAATTTCTTTTTCAAAAAATATCTCACTGTGATTTAAACACATCTACCATGCTGACTACTAAGACCAGCATGTCCCTGGGTCTGTTAACTAGAACAGTGTCATGGAGAAAAGTTTCATAATCAGGTAAAATACATGAAATGCTGTGTCTGTGTACTCCTGTGTCAGTTATCCATTGCTGTGTAACAAACTACCCCCAAATCCCTGGCTCAGAGCAGCAACCATTCTGCTGCTGGTGCTCTGTGAGCCAGGAATGTGCGCGGGGCTCAGCAGGTGCAGCCCATCTCAGCTCTGTGGGCTGCCAGGCAGGCGCTCAGCTGCAGCTGGGTTCTCAGACAGTCTCACACTCAGATTTAAAAACATTTCTTTATTTTATCCTTTCTTTTTTCTCTCCAGAGATTCTTTACAGCCTTATTTGGAATCGGTGCTCCAAAGACTGCACAAACAGCATTGATTCAAATTCTGCCTCTATTGTATTTGTCAGAGCATCAGAGACAACTGGTCACACATGCCAGTGTGCTGTGTAGTATCAGCCACAGCTGAGACAACTGTCCCGACTCAGGGTGAGAGCTGAGAATGGTACAAACTACACCGGGCACTCCGGGGTAAGCACATGTGGGTCATGCCTTTGCATCTGCGTGTGGGCATGAGCCCATGGGCCCCATGCTTATGAGGTTGTCTCAGAATGGCATGCTTTCCCCCATTCCTAGGTTTCTGTGAGGGGAGCCCAGAGAATGCAATGCCTGGCCTCTCTGGGCCCTTCTGCCTACTCTGCCCCTAGAAAGATGGGAGATGACTTATTTGATTAGGAAATTTGAGAGGAACAACTGGGCTTGCTTCATTCTTTTCTTCCTTTTGGGGGCTACCCTGTCCTTGGAGGGCATGAGTTTTGCTCTTCCCCGCCTGGAATATATATCCTTCTTGGCAGGACCTCCCTGTAGTGCTGCCCAGAGCTGAGAGCTGGGGCTGCCAGCCCTGGGCTTCAGTTTTAACAAGTTGATTTTCCTGAAAGTCCTAATGCGGTCTGTGTCTTCCAACTTGGCCTCCATTTCTTATAAAGATAATATTTTGATTTTCACTATTGTTCTTTTATTTTCAATTTCTTCAGACCTGGGCTGAAAAGTCAATATCAATGGAGGGGACCACCTTATAGGTTGGTGTCTGGGCCCAAACCCTTGTCCCCTTTCTTTGTAGAATGATGATTTTGAGCAAGTGTTATAATTTCTCTGGGGCTCAGTTTCCTCATCTGTAAAAAATGGAATAATAACAGTACCTACTTGTTAGACTATGTTGAAGATTAAATCAAAAGCATTGATGGTACTGTTAATACTGTAAGACAGTTAATAAACTTAGCTATCATGTATTCATTTATTCATCCACTCCTCAAACTATATTGTCTGTGGATTTTTCTGCATGCTGTGGATAAGAAGACAGAGACAGGGTAGTTACTTTGGTGTCATTCAGAGTTTAGTAGGGGAGAAAGGCAATGAACAAGTAAATAAGTATACACACAAGATAATTTCAGAAGATGATAAGTATTATGGGGTAAAAAATCAGGGGAGGGGGCGATGGGGTATGGAGAAGGACTGCTTTCACCAGGGTGTCGGGGAAGGTCTATCTTTTTGCAATTCTCAGGGCTGGAAGCTGTATAGCCAGCTGAGTGTGGGCAGGCAATGTTAACAAGGGCCCTGAAATGAAAATGGATTGTTAGTAGCAAAAAGTATAATTGCCCCTGCAAAGGCAATCTGCAAAGCCTGTAGCAGAACATCCTTTTGCCTTCCTCATGGCATTAAATGCCATTATTAATCTCAATGCAGCTGTGCTGTGTGCACCTCCGGCTTCTTGCCCTCAACTGCTCCAGCACCACCTGTCTCCTGTTCCTTGAATGCCTCAGCACACTCCCCGCTCAGCTCTGCTCCCTGAGTGCTCAGCTCTGCTCCCTGAGAGCTCAGCACTGCAATGTAAAATTGGACAGCTATGGGAGGCCTTGCTCTGAAGGTAATTTATGAACAAAGGTTGGAAGGAAGGGATGGAGATTGACATACAGATATCTTGGGAAATGTAGTCTCCAGATGGAATGGTAACAGGTGCAAGGTGGGCCAGTGGTGGAGTGAGGTAGCCAAGGGGAGAATAGTAGGGGAGGAGGTCAGAGAGGGTACGGTGGGGGGTGGGATCAGATCCGCATGGAGCCATATACCCAACTATGAGGGCTTGGCAGGTTCTTGCAAAGATTTGGCTTTTACCCTGAGTAAGGGGGGAAGCCACTGGAGGGTGTGCAGCAGAGATAAGACTCACACCTAAAAGGGTCACTGTGCCTGCTGTGTTGAGAGGAGACTGAAGTGGGGACAGGAGTAGGGAGGGAGACTAGCTAGAAATAATGCAGGTGAAAAATGACAGTGACCTGGATGTTGGTAGTAGTGCTGGAGAGGGTGAGGCGTGGACAGAGTCTGGACACACTGTGAGGGTGTACTAAAACAGAGGGCTTGCCAGCGGGCTGGATGTAGGATGTGCGACAGAGGAGACAAGGAAGACATGAAGATTTAATAAGTGAAGACTGGAATAAATATTTACTCAGGTGGAGAAAACTGAGGGCAAGTTAGGCTTGGTTGAAAACCAGGCTTCAGTTTTGTTCACGCCGAGGCTGAGATTTCCTTGAAGGCAGAGATATAAAATAGCAGTTGGACGTAATAGACTAGAGTTCAGTTCTGCAAACAAAGATAAGATTTGGAAGTCCTCTTGAGCCATGGGGTCTCTAAGGCCATAGGGTAGGAGGAAGAGAGATGAGCATGAGTGTTCAGAGGTCAGGGAGGTGGTGACTAGGAGCCAGTTAGGGTACTGATCGGAAAATAAGGAGAACGTGGTGTCTGGGAGCCAAGGGTTGCAGTTATTGACAACAGTAAGGTTGAGGGTATGAGCATGTAAGCGGAGGTGGAGGAAAGACCACTGTAGCCAGGAGGACGAGGGGCTGAGTGTCAGGATGTTGGTTGGTTCCACAGTTGATGACGGGGGCTGGTGAGGGAAGCAGAGAGCCACATACCAGTATCATCCCTAACGCCACAGAGTGGGGCAGGCAGAGGCAGCAAGGAGAGGTTTCAGAGGCTGTAAAGTTTGGTGATTTGCTTTAAAAAATCTGGGGTTTTTGAGGAAGAATAGACATCTGAGGAGTTCTATGAGGGGCACCAGAGGAGCATTTCCCCCTCCCGTAGCCTTCAGGTGCTTGGGGAATAGGAGAGGTCCAATCTTTGGCTGAGAGTGCTGCCAGAAATAGTATCCTTGGAGCACAGCCTGGCCTCCCTTGTCAGGATGATACAATTAGAAGCAGAAAAAGATGTAGGAGAGTTCTTAAGGGTGCAGTGGACGGGTTTGGGAAGAGAGGAGGGTTTAGGTTCATTAGGTAGTATCTGTTTTCTTTTTTTTGAGACAGAGTCTCACTATGTTGCCCTGGGTAGAGTGCCATGGCATCACAGCTCACAGCAACCTCTAACTCTTTGGCCTTAAGCGATTCTCTTGCCTCAGCTTCCCAAGTAGCTGGGACTACAGGCACCTGCCACAACGCCCCGCTATTTTTTGGTTGTAGTTGTCATTGATGTTTGGCATTAGAACCAGCCAGCTCTGTTGTATGTGGCTGCCACTGAGCTACAGGCACCAAGCCTAGGTAGTACCTGTTTGCTGAGAGATGATCTGCTGGTGACCCAGGTAAGGACGCATTTTGAGAGGGTAGATGGCAGAGAAGGAACAAGTGGATAGCTGGTGTGAGGCGTTTGGGATTGGGCCTCCACGCAGCTGACTTAACTGAGGCTAGGGATGTTAGGACAGCTGGGAGGCAGGATGATTGAAGAGCAGCCTGAGGCTGGTCACACCCCATGGGGAGGCTGCTGGAGGGTAGAGTAATCTAAGAGATTAGTGAGAGCTAATTATAATAATGCTGCAGTCATCACGTGGAGGGATGTTTATCAGCAGCTAGCCAAACTGATGAATTACTTTTCATCCTAATAAGTGTTGACAAACTCACACTGAACTTGAGCTGATAAAAAGAAGAGATATTCAGGGAATTCTAGGAAAAGAAAGAGGTGAGCCTTTTATGACTTCAGAAAATGGCCACACTGTTCTCCATCTGATTTGCATGATGACTATTGGCCAGCAAAGCAGGGCTGCCCTGGTCTTCTGGCTATGCCTCATGCTGCTGAGGCTGGTGAGCAGATAACTTTAAAGGCTCACCTGACAACAGAGGGTTGGGATGGCCAAGAGTTGCTTCTTTTCCGTTGCTTCATATTTACCTTCATTTCCAGGCCTCGTTCACTGCACTGTAGGACTCTATCATTCAGGAGGGGCACAAGTGTCCTTCTCCATATTCATCCTATGGGTTTGCAGAAGGTGCCCTGGCTGGGCAGTGACTCTTTTCCTTATGTTCCGTGAGACCTCAGCCAGGTCACTCAACCTCTCTAGACCTCAGGCTCCTCACTTGAGTTCCTTTCCCCTTCTGAGATCCTAAGCCTTGAAGTTACTGAACCAGTGGAAGGTGACAGTATAATCTACTGTGATATCTGGGCCTAAGAGAGCCTGGTATTTTGATTCAGAATGAGAAATTCATTATTTGCAATAAGTTGGTTGGTGGAAATTCAAAAACAGAGCAAGCATAGGCCAGTTCATTTTGAGCATAAGGCATTCCACTGTGGCTGTTCAGTGACCTCTGCTGAAGCCACTTGCTTCTGGGACTCAGCCAGAAGGAAAGAGGAACTAGTGAACACAATGGCTCCAGGGGGGGCTAAACCATAAACGAACAGAACAGTCTCAGTGGGGAGCCTGCTGGAACCCACCTGGCAACAGTCACTAGCACACCCAGGTAACACGCTCCCCCTCCTACTCTAGCTAAAACCTTTAAAAGATAAGCACTCTTGCTCTTGGGGGCTGATGCCTATTGAGTCTCAGCCCGCCTTCACCGAGGCACCAGATAAACTTTAGCTATTGCTTCACATTTGGCCTTGTGACTTGATTGAGTCGACTGCTACCTTACAATTCACTCTACTGTTAATCATCTTATAAAAACTTGACTAAGTGACATCACTTCCCTGAATCCGTTTATTTTATTTTATTTTTTGAGACAGAGCCTCAAGCTGTCCCCCTGGGTAGAGTGCCATGGCATCACAGCTCACGGCAACCTCCAACTTCTGGGCTCAAGCGAGTCTCCTGCCTCAGCCTCCCAAGTAGCTGGGACCACAGGCGCCCGCCACAACACCCGGCTATTTTTTTGGTTGCAGCTGTCATTGTTGTTTGGCGGGCTTGGGCTGGATTCGAACCTGCCACCTTAGGTGTATGTGGCTGGCGCCTTAGCCACTTGAGCCACAGGCGCTGAGTCCCTGAATCCATTTAAAAATTGTACAAAACAGGGTTGATGTTTGCACCTATCTTGGTTTCTGAAGAGGGATTTTGATACTATAAGAATCTTAGCAGGGGCAAGTATGGAGGAATACAGAGGCTTTCTTATAGGTACCATGAATTGGCTTAATGTCAGTGATTGTTGCCTGAACTGGCAATCAATCAGGAGAAAGCATCTGTTTCTTCTATCAAAGTGCATTTGTTGAGGGACAGAATTACATTGGATACGGGGGGAGGGGAACAACGATGAAGTAGAATAACATAGTATCCGGCAGCTGGGGCTACATGAAGTGATAGCACTTGTTTAAGGTCCTGCACTACTAAGAAAGAGTTAGGAGTTAGGATTTGAACCTTGATTTGACCCAAGGACAGTGATCTTTCTAGTCGTCCTCCCTACCCCCTTCTATTTGTTATATGTTAGATAAGTGACAGGCACCATATTAGGAATACTGTTGTCCTGGCAGCATTTGGCACTAAAAGGGTATGTTGTGGCACCAGGCGTGAGTTGTGTCCCATGACTTAGAACAGGCTGTGCTGCTCTGACTGTTGGCTTCATCTTAGAGTCTCAGGACAAGTATCACAAGCTGACCCAACCAACTGCAAGGCTTCTTCCTGTGATAGGGTGACTGTTTGGGGTAGTCTCTTGTCAGTGGGTGTATGGTATTCCACACATTCCCCTCTCTGACAGCCTGTGGGAATGTGGAGTAAAAAGTCAGGGCAGAGCGGGCTGTGCCTGTGGCTCAGTGGGTAGGGCGCTGGCCCCATATACTGAGGGTGGCGAGTTCAAATCCAGGCCCAGCCAAACTGCAACAACAACAACAAAAAATAGCCAGGTGTTGGGTGGTGCCTGTGGCTCAAAGGAGTAGTGCACTGCCCCTATATGCCAGAGGTGCGGGTTCACACTCAGCCCTGGCCAAAAACTGCAAAAAAAAAAAAAAAAAGCCAGGCGTTGTGGCGTAGTCCCAGCTACTCTGGAGGCTGAGGCAAGAGAATTGCCTAATCCCAGGAGTTGGAGGTTGCTGTGAGCTGTGTGACACAACAGCCTTCTACCGAGAGCAATAGAGTGAGACTCTGTCTCTTAAAAAACAAAAAACAAAAAAACAAAAGTCAGGGCAGAGGGAATCATTACTCTAAGCCCACTTGGGCAAGTCTTGTCTGTCTCAAATCCACCTCTTATGGGATGTGTGGATCTAAAAATTCCATGCAAATAGTGTTTTGGTGTCATTTATTTATGTTTTTCTTTATAAGAGGATCAGGATCACTGTGATTCATCACATGTATCCACACAAACCCACACTGTAATCTGGCCAAAGAAACAACTGCCCAACTTTCATTTGACAGAAGTGGAAAGAGAAATCCAAAGATTTTACCGGGAACTTGGAGTGTCCCAACTGAAATATGGGCTTCCTGACCTCAGATTTGTGGGGTTTTATTTTAGACAGAGTGATCTCTTTTTCATCATCCAAAAAAGTAGAAAGTGGTATAATATAGTTGTTTAGAATCTGGTGTCTGAGGTCTCAGTGAATTTGAGGTGATCTCAGGCAAGTTATTAGACCTTTGTCACCAGTACATCTAACTTAGTGTTAGTAACTACATAATAGAGTTGTTTTTTGTTTTTTTTTTTTCCCAGAGCCTTACTCTGTTGTCCTGGGTAGAGTGTTGTGGTGTCCTAGCTCACACCAACCTCAAACTCTTGGACTCAAGCTGGGACTACAGATGCCTGCCACAGAACGGGCTATTTTTTTTAGAGGCAGGGTCTCGCTCCTGCTCGGGCTGGTCTAGAACTTCTGAGCTCAAGCAATTCATCTGCCCCCGCCTCCCAGAATGTGAGGATTACAGGCATGAGCCACCACACCCAGACTTTTTTGAGGATTGAATGAGATAATGGACCTACGTATTTAGCTTGAAGGCTTCCAGGGAGTAAGATTATACTTAATATTTTCCACACTACTTTATTGCATCTTCCAATGGAACTCATAGCTTAATGACCTGGAGTAAACCAATATAAGGAATTAGTTTCTTTCACACTAACTATGAATATTTCAGGGACGAGCATTCATCTTTACATCTTCAGTGCCTTGACTAGTGCTTGGCATGGGCTAGGCATTTAATGGATGTTAGGGATGAGGTGGGGCCCTACCCCCTCTGCATTGCTACAGTGAATTTCCCACATTCACTTTCTAGGTAAGTTCCCAAACAAGCTAGGAAGGAATCTTATGGCAAACAAACCATACATTTCTATATAATTCCATTCATAGAAGGAAATAATCCTGGACACAGGTCTTCAGTGAATTAGCATTTAATTATCCAACATCTGAGCCCAAATGCAAGCAACAGCTCCAGTCTAGACAAATTAAGTTATGTAACTGTATCTGTTGTGCTGAAATCTGTACTGTTAAAACATGTATATGTGATGCAGTTCATGGGCTAGAGGCAGAGCAGTATGGAAAGATGGGGATGGGGAGCTTGGGCGTGGAGGTGCTCATTATATAAAGGTAATAACATTTCTATTCAGCATCACAGAGCATCCGGTTCAGCTGAGATTGCACTCCGGGAGTTCCTCTTCCACACAAATGCAGAACACATACAGCCAGAGAGGCTGCTTAGAGATAGAGGAAGCTTCCCAGCAGTGGGAAAAGAAGTCCTTCTTAGGCCAGCAAGTAACGTCCAGCAGACCATTAGAGCAAAGCTTGGGTTATAAATACAGTTGACAAATAGACTATCCTTTACCTGAACTTGAAGCTATTGCAGAGACCGAGACTTTCCTTCAAATCCTAACAAGGGCCACCGTACCGGGAACTGTCAAGGGCTAAGAGCAATACAGGCACACAAGGGCACTTCCTGGGAGCCTGGACGACAGATGAGACAGAGGCTGCTGGCCCGATTGAGCCAAGATTATTTCACAGATGCTGAGGATTTCCACTTGCTCCCACTGAGGGGAGCTGGGAATGATGACCAGAAGCCCACCATCGAGCCTTGCTCTGTACTGATGGGCTCAAAACTTAATGAATTAGTTCTTGGTTCTTATTTGTCATTCCCCAACAATCCTGTTCTTTTTTTCTCTTAAGTTGTTTTGTTAAAGGACTCTATCAGATCTTATAGGAGAATATCCTTATGCTTAAAAGACAAATACTGAAATATTTAGCAGGGAAGTCAGGATGTTTGTAGATTACTATCGGCACAGGTACACACCCAGAGCAAGCAAATATGATCCCCATCTTTTGAACTGACCTGGAGCTCTTCTTCTAACTTCTTATATGTTAAAAAAAATCTCGTACTAAAAGTCGAAGGTGAAAAATCACACTCGATCTTGGTACAGATAGGTATCTAGACTAAATGTACCTCACTGGCCTATTCTCATCAACATTCAGCTGCTCACAGTAGTAAAGCCAGATTGGGAACAACCCTCACAGAAAATTCCCCTACAAGGGCTTGTTCCTGTTGGTTCTATTTGTCTATTTGTTTATCTATCCAACAAGTATTTGTTGTGCTGGGCACAATTCTGAGTCCTGACTGTACAGCAGGGAGATGACTCCAGGGCACTTATATTAACTGCTATTTAACAAAAATACCCTTTAGAGAATAAGCCTTTTGGAGTTTATATAGATTTATTTTTAATAATATCTTCCTTTAACCATCCCTCCCGCCCCCAGTACCTTTACATGTTCTTCTTAAATCTACGTATTACAAGAAAAATGCCTGGAGCTTCTCTGGAAGAGCATTTATAAGGTGAAAGGTTTATACCATCTGAAGAGAAACCAGAGTATGGAAGAGCATCTGTTTATAAAATATACTTTATTTCTTCCTTTGTGTTTTTCTGGTTTCTATAATTTGGGGTACCATCTTGGGGAGATAGGAAGACCAAAAATTTCAGTGCTAGAGGTATCAGAGACAGGAAAATAGGAAAAGTCTTTAGCTGAGCCAAGTTTAAACAAGAAAGTGTACAGAGGTTAGGCTGGTAATCATTTTAAACAGGAGGATGAGCTAATCAGACAGTAAGAAAGAACCTATTTGCACTACTTATGAGGTTTATTAAAAATGCCCTGTGTACTCCTTTCAGAGTGTCTTTAGCCATATTTGTGGTATCCAGGGCAGGGGCTTCCGGGCAAGGTCGTCTTTAGATACTTGTGGCTCCTTTATCCCTTACTCCTGAAAAGCAGCAACCCGGGACACTTAGTACCTGCCTGCTCTTAGTCTGCTGGAATGTCACTGTCCCAGGGCATACAATGCCTTTTCAAATGACATCTCTGCTTTGCCAGATTCCATATCCCAAAGAAGCTTCTGAAGGTGCATCTTACCCTGCACGCTGCCTTCTATGCACTGTGCCTGTTGTGGGCCACAGGCAGATCTACCCTTTGCTTTGAACAGAAGAGTTTTAAATAGAAGAATATGGGAAATAATGATTGCTGTGTTGGGTTTATGTGTTTTGTTTGCAAAATAATGGGTTTTAGGTTAAATCGAGGCAGGTGTGTGAATGTTCTGGTGAAGTGCAGGCAATCTCCCTCCCTAACAGCAAACCATAAAAAGACTCTGATAATAGTTGTTGCTAGCATTGATAATTGTAACAAGGGTCTGGAATATCAATCAAAGGAAAGACAAGCATTCTGATGGCGTTAATCAGAGCTGGCTCCTCCTGCAGATCAAGCCAAAGCTCTTGGATTGCTGCCTGTCCCCATTGTTTCCTGTTGGTGGTTTGGACACAGATCCCTTTCCCTTCCCTAGCGTGGCCATAATGAAATTGGGGAATTAACTCAGAGCAGAGTTGTTCTAGTTTGGATGTGAAGGTAAACACAAATGGAGAAAGTTCAATTTTTTGAGATGAACAAACAGCCTTTGTTACTAAACATTAGCTGGCAAAATGCAATAGACGTGTACAATGGGCAGATATCAAGAGCGATTTCTCATTCTGGCCAAAGGGAAAGATGGTCACAGGCTATAAGCCTGAGTATAGTAGTATTTGCAGAAAGAGGTTTTAGGTTTTTCTAATTTCAGCAGCCAAGGCAATATATAATATTTTGTCTTGTGATTTTGAATAATACTCTGCTATCACTAACAGGAAGAGATTAGGGGAAACCTCTTGCTTGAATTTCTTCAATTATTATTCTGAACTTAACAACTTAACAATTTTATGCAATACTTAGAGATTCTGTGGGGACTGAGACTCTCTTTTTTGCCTCCCCCCCATTATTGGATCGATCCTCTTTGAGAAATGAATCTATTCAGGACTATTTGCTTATTTCAGGACCCAGTTGGATTAGTTACAAATGACAGCCTGGAGTATGACTTGGAGATTTAAACACTTCAAGACTGGAATTTCTCTAAGTCGTAAAAGGCTTAAATATTATATGTATTGAGGTAATTTATAATTTTATGTTAAAAAGAATAAATGAAATGATGAGGGTAACTTTTCAAAGGATTACACATTAGTGAAAGATTTTTCACAAAGTAGAGTTAGAATAGAAAAATCTGGCTGGGCATGGTGGTCCATGCCTGTAACCCCAGCATTTTGGGAGTCCAAGGTGGGAGGATTACTTGAGCCCAGGAGGTTGAGGCTGCAGTAAGCTTATGATCATGCCACTGAACTCCAGTGAGGGCAACAGCGAGACCCCCATCTCTAATAAAAACCCCAAACCCCCAGAAAACCAGAATAGAAAATTCTGGCCATTCCATTGGTACCTTTATTCCAACTCTCTCTGTCAAAGTGGCATTTCTTCTGGAACCATTCACAAGAGGTATTAGAAAGAGTTTTAGAAGCCAAGAAGCAAGAACAAAGCTTTTTACCTCCACATATGTCACATATACTGTGCATAAAAATTTTCCATGGGTTTAAAGCCATTAAAACAGGGAAAAATTCATATACCAGAGGTATAAATATATCTACATTTATATACCTACGCAAAACCAAAATAAATGGTACATAAATAAGAGATTCAATCAACTGGCTGATTTGTCTCAATGCTGCCAAATAACCATTTTGATTAATTTTTTTTCATTGATTAAAAGATACTTTGTAGTGACTAAAGTGACTTGTGACATTTTATGGACATTTCATACATGGAACTGCTACAACTCCTTGGAAAATGAATTGGTCAGCTTCTGCCCTAATGGGTAACAACCTGTGTTAGGGGTATTACCCGCAGACAAATTATTATCCTATATAGCATAAGCTGACTAAGTCATTTTCCAGGGAGCAATAAGTCCTAGAAACTATTATAATATTAATATTAACTAGTAGTAAATGAAAATGTGTTGCATTTCAAGGGCTTGAGTTTCTTGTGCCTTTGATTTCATAATAAGGAGCTCATTTTCTCTAAGTGCTAATCAATAATTGCCTTTAAAGCCAAGTGTCCGTTGGACCCTTGCTCATGACTTTGCTCACTGTTCTTTTCCACACTGACAGAAGCCTATCTTTAGACATGAAACGTACACATAACTCGTATTCTGTATAGACTTTGGAAAAAGTAATTAAATCGTTATGAAAAAACCCTGCCCCTGCATGATATTTACCTTAATTTGAAAAAGACAAGGAAGGTCTAGGAAACTGAAGAAGAGGTAGAAATGGTTTATTTGGGTTATAGTCCGTGATGATCATAATATAGAATCTTGCCTTTCCAAGAAATGGAAGATTAAAATAATTCACACGGCTCAGGTATTAATCTTAATGCTCCGTCTTTGCGGGCCTTTTCGTCTCAGTCCCAACGTGGCTCCATCCTGACCGAGTTTGCTTGGCTGTCCTCTTTGGGCAATCAGGGCCTCCACGCCTTTGTTTCTCTGATGAGGTTCTGTTTTCTGAATGGCAAGTTTAGACTTTAAATCTTCCACCTGAATTATTACAAGAGAGATTTGGTAATTAAGTTCTAACAAGATTTAAATGATATTAAAAACAGTCAGTTAAAAGGAAACAGCCTTAGGCTTTGTTGTAAATTTGTATAATTATTTTTAGTCCTCTAGAGGATGCATAATTATGTTTCTGTATTTATAAAAATACTGCCTCTGAGGCACCAAAATGAATTTTACTGTATGCTAATTTACATATTAATGTTATTCTTTGTATGTCAAAATTTCTTTGGTGGAAAAAAGAAAAGATTTTCTAGGAAATGTTCAAAGTAATCATGAAGATTGGTGTGTCTGGGAAAGTCACTGCTCAGGGAGAAAGTTTGATAGTCCAAGAAAAACAAAAGAAACTTGAAGTTTAAACTTGTGAACATTAAACCTCAAGTTTAATTCTATCTTAACTTCGAAAGGTAGTGTGGCACAGCCAGGAATAATATCCAGAGACATCCATGGAGTACTTACTGTGTGCTAGGTCTGAGATCAAATCACTTCGCTGGCTTCATGCAATGATCATAGAGGTAGGTTGTATCACTTGTTTTTTCCACTCAAACATGGGACAACTGAGGCACACTGAGATCAAGCTAATGGCTCAAGATTACACAGCTGGGATTTTAAGCGAGGCAGTTTGATGCTAGGGCCTTGAACAGAAGCCTAAGGAAGCACTGTGGACCTCTCTGTATTGTGATGGAGAAAACATTTTCGCCTGAACCCCTGCAGAAGTGTGACTTTGCCTACTTCCCCCTGGTCCATGGGTGCTGGGGACTGGAACTCCACACAGTCTGGGGCAGGCTATTGGTTTTCTGTTTTACAAGCAGATCGTAAGCTCTTCGAGAGCCAGAACTGTGTCTGTTTCTTTCTCTACCTCTCACAGCATTTAGGATTCAGAATTAGAGGGGCTGCCCATTAGAATGAAATCAGGGAGTAATGAGTCTCAGGAAACTTCTAAGGTCTTTCCTCCTGTGATAGGTTAGTTCTTTTTTTTTTCAGTTTTTAGTTTTTGTTTTTGATGGCAAAATATATGTAACATAAAATTTACCATCTTAGCCATATTGAATGCACATTCATCACTATTTAAGTGCATTCACAGTGTTGTTCGATTACCACCACTATCCAACTCCAGAACTGTTTCTTCTTCCTAAACTAAAACTCCATATGCACTGAGTAATAGCTGCCCATATGCCCCTCCCCCAAGGCTCTGGCGACCACTATTCTACCTTTTGTTTCTATGAACTTGACTACTCTAGCTACATCCTACCAGTGGAATGGTTAGTTTTAGATTGAAGGTGATTCTTACTTGAGATGGAATCTGTAGTATTTTTAGGCAGGTGATACATGCTTCTGCTCTCTTGAACTGTATTTGAGCCATAGAAAGGGAGAAGATGGAGCCAGGAGGGTCAGAGGTGCTTGGGTCGGGCTGGGCTTAATGTGTAGGCAAAGATACCTCTGTTTCATCCGGGTTCGGGGCAGACTGCACGGCTTGTGGGCAGTGAGTGAGCTCTGTGGTTGCTCCTGAAGGACCCTTGTGGGAGAGATGCCCAGTGGTCTGGGGCCCTCTGACCACAGTATATTCTTTAGAATTGACACACCCGGAAAGAGCTATATTTGAGCAGTGGGTAAAGGGGAGGGACACATTTACCAAACATGGCCTTAGGTCATGGCTCATATATGTATTAAGGGGTCTCTGGGTGCAATTTTATCTAACAAAGAAATATAGTTGAACAGGAAAATGTAGGAAGGAACTGGGATCGGTGTGGTAATACCGTATGGATGTTCAGCTATGAGTGATATAGAACAGCATTCCCCATCATTTTTGGCACCAGGGACCAGTTTCATGGAAGTCAGTTTTTCCAGGGACCTGGGCTGTGGGAGGGGTGGTTTCAGGATGACTCAAGCACATTACATTTACTATATACCTTATTTCTATTATTATTACATTGTAATAAATAATGAAATAATTTTACAACTCACCATAATGCAGAACCAGTGGGAACTCTGAGCTTGTCTTCCTGCAACTAGATGGTCCCATCTGGGGGTGATGGGAGATAGTGACAGATGAAGCTGTGCTTGTTTCTCACTGGTCATCTGGGTCTATGGCCTGGGGCTTGGGGACCACAGTTATAGAGAACCAATGAACATGGACTTTGGAAGAGATACAGAAGCTGGCTGTAGCCCAGGACTAGACCACACACCTGGGGCTGTGGAAGGAGCATAGATGCTCAAATCTCCTGGAAAAAGGCCATTTCTAAGGTAAATGAAGCTCTGAGAGGTAGATATTGGGCAGCTAGGGGCAGGACAAACTTTCTTCCTCTCTGAGGCCGGTGGTCAGTTTGGTCAGGACCCAAAGGCAAGCATGAGGAATTTTCTGGCCTCAAGGGGGAAAAAGTGGGATCAAGATTGGCATGTGGCAATGAGGCGGCCTGTAAGAAACCCTAAAGAGATGAACATTTTTACTGTTCTCTGTGTTGCAGCTTCTTCCATCAATCCTTTTCATGAACCTCTGTAAATTTACCCCAGACAAAGATTAGGGCCTGGTCTCCTTGGTGTCCTGGGAAATAGGAGCAGGCAGGTAAAAGCATGGGGTAAAATTTTCAAGGACAGAGCCAGTTCCTTCTCTGGTTAGAGTTGAGACGTCAGTGACAGCCATGCCTAGGGATGGCAGGGTTGTGGACAACTGAGACACCATTGTGGAGGCCAGAGAGGGAGGCCAACATGGAGGACCCCTGGGGGCCTGATTCTGCACAAGGTGAGGCTGTGGGCCAGGGATCCTTCCAGGAATAAGTAGGAGGTGCTGTCTGAGGGGCTGTTCATAGCTAAATGGTTGCAGTGCCTGCCTTGTGCCACTGCAGTTTGGGTTACCTATTTGCGCCCTCATTTCATGCTTCCAACTAAAATATGAATTGATTGGTTTATTGCTCTTTTATGGGTGAATGTAATATGATTTAAAGAGGTTAGGGGACTTGGCCAAAATTATAGCTTCAAGTAACAGAGCAGGCCTCTTAAGCCAGGTCTGACTCTAACGCCTGTGTTCCTTTGCACTCTGCAGCATTGCTGAGTCCAGGGTTTGAGGAGGTTGCAAGCCCTGTATCTGTCCTACCACCTTTTGAGACTAAGGTGAAAACTAGAAAGCCGGTCTCTGAGAAAGCGCCTGAAAAACCTAAAGTCCTCCTGCACTGCTCTGCAAGTATGCAGCGTCAGGCTGAAAGGGAGTCTCATAGCCAGTGTTTGGTGCCTCCACCTCATGTGGGGTTTGAGGAACTGAGGCTGGCAAGGCTACTTGGAGATTGATTCCAAAACCATAATCAGAACTCTATCTCTAGGTTCTAGTCTGTGCCTTTTTATTCTGTAATAAAGGAAGGGCATTCAATATTGGTTTTGTATATCTTTGAGGCCCTCCATTTCCACTTTCAACACTCCAGCCACATGAGGCACCGTGGAAGCATCCTGCTTTCAGCTGACTGTCATTTAATGTTGAGGCCCCCAACCCCCTGGGCCGTGGACCTTATTGGTCCCTGACCAGTTAGGAACTGGGCTACATAGCTGGAGGTGAGCAGCAGGTGCACCAGCCAAGCTTCATCTGTATTTAAAGCCACTCCCCATCACTTGCATCGCCGCTTGAGCTCAGCTTCCCGTCAGATAGGCAGAGGCATTAGATTCTTATAGGAGCTCAAACCCTACTGCACACTGCACCTACGAGGGATCTAGGTAGCATGTTCCTTAAGAGGGGTCTGATGATCTGAAGTGGACCATCCGGTGGCAGCAAAACAGGCCTGGGGCTTCCATTGATTCTGCGTTATGGTGAGTTGTATAATTATGTCATTGTACAGGGTGTCCATAAAGTTCACGTGCAATTTAAAATAGTGGCCTAACCCTAGACTTCTATTTATCCACGATAATGAACTTTATGGACATCCTGAATATTATAATGTGATGATCATAGAAATAAAGTACACAATAAATGTGATGCCCTCGAATCATCATGAGCTCATCACCCTCACCTCCACTCTGATCTGGGGAAAAATTATCTTCCATGACAGCGGTCCCTGGTGCCAAAAATGTTGGTGACCACTAGTTTATAAAGAAATCATGAGAAAAATATTAGCAGATAATACTTTCACCCCCTTCAATTTCCCTAGAGGGGAAAAGTTCCCTACCAGAAACTTTGCCTTTTCATTGAAGGCCATTAACATATCGAGGATGAAAGGAAATGCATTTTACAAGCACTAGAGCAGTCTGTTTGGGGCAGGGTCCTTCTATAATTGTACTGCATCTACACTTTGAGATTGAGCTAAAGAGTAGGAAGACCTTTGCTCAAAACTCTAGTTTGCACTCACTCATTACCCATACGGCCTTAGGAAGGTTACTTAACCTCTCTGAGTCTCAGTAATCTACTCTGCAAAAAATTTTAGTAACGCTTACCTTGGGATAGTAAGAGTTCCGTGAAAGTGATAAGTAAAGCGACTAAAATAGCTGCTTAATAAATGTTACGTCCCTCTCTTTTCTCTCCTGGCGCCTACATGAAGGCCTTTTGTGAAGAGCCGTACCTATTACAAACCCATTTCTTAACCTAGTTCTAATTGTATCTTTCACCACATAACATTTTATTTCTATTTGCACAGGAGGAAATAGAAGTCTAGGGTTAGACAGAATGGCCTGGTTTTTGGCTTAGTTATACTGCCCCCAAGTGTGAGTTCCTGAGGACCTCTTGCTAGGGTGACCGAATGTCCCAGTTTGCTCAGGGATTTTCAGGACAAGAGACTACAGTGCTAAAACTGGGAACCTCTTGGGCAAACTGGGATAAAATGGTCACCCTCTCTACTATGTCTATATCTAACACATAGCCTAATGCTCTTCTAAAGATAAATATCCCTGAAATCACATGCTGTGCTTCATGGCAGAGACGTAGAAACAGTAATTATCCCGTGCCTGTATCAACAAGGGAGACCTTATTCCAGCTGACAGGGACAGGGAGAATGAGCCTCATACAAAATTGCTGCCAGCCATTTTAATTCCCTTGAGTTGCCAACAATTTTATTTTGGAGTGTTTTATGAATGGAAATATTAATCATGATTACTTTTTGGCTACATAGAGTGCAGCAAAGAATGAAGGATTTCTGAATCTAACTTTTCTATAGTATTTGGCTAGCTTTTCTTTTTATGCAAAATTAAAATTTTGTTGTTAAGATAGAAAGGATTGTTATAACATCAAAAAGATTCTATAGCCTGTGCTGCCTCTCCTGATTCTAGGAAGTCACCTCTCATTGTTCACTATACTTGTGAATAATTGCTCATGTTGTAGACATGGAAATTTAGGTGCAAAAGGGTCCATTGCATGCCAGGAAGACAGATTCACTAGACTTGTGGCTCTAAGAGATGCTGGAGGAACTGAGGAATTTATAAACACCTGGTCTCTTAATAAATGAGGTCTAAGGGTACAATGCCCACTCTCTGGGTGAAGGACACACTTATGTGGGTAACTTTGACTCAGTCTGTACAAAAACAAAGTATGTAAATAAAACATGTATAGCTCCTAATAGTCTAAAAAAAAAGTTGATAACAGACTGGCATACTTTAATTAACCCTGATAAACTCTCACCAACCAGCCTTGTGCAGTAATGGTGCCGGTCAGGAGGGGAAAGTTAGAACTAAATCTTGAGCATAGCAACCATGAATTTGGCACCTATTGTGCTGGTCAATCTGGGAGGATAATTTTTATTCTTTGGTATTTTCAAAATAAAAATATAAAAGGTGAAAAAAATAAGGTAGAAAACTATGTGGGAGTCAAATACTATTTTTATAATTCATTTTCAAATCTTTCCGTTTTCTGGGTCCATTCCTCCTTTAGACACATGTGTACTGATAAGGTTGGATAACTAAGAGAACTTGAATGACAGAGAGTTATGTTTTCCTAAGTATTTCATGTAAGTGTTTTAGGTAACTTCACTTATGCTCTTCTTGTGTGCCAAGGCAACGTAGGTCCTAGCGAAAGTGCTCACTTGAGGAACACAAAAAACACTGGAAGTCGATGATTTCAGTAAATTCTCAGCAGTCAATATTTAAACAGTTCTTATTTACACACACCCAACTGGGGGCTCCGATGTTGGGCTATGGCCTCTCTCATTTGCTGACTTGAAAGATTTGTGTAAAGACAATCCTAGTCATCAACAATAAAGATTAAGATACATCAAATGCTGTCAGGGATGGATTTGATTTTTCAGAAATACATTACTAAGAAATTGATGTCCTGAGTTTGATCAATAGCAGCAATACATGTGCATGCTTCTGTACCCCTTAATAAGCCTGTGGAACTGGGGCTGGAAAACCAATCTATTTCAAGCCACCCAGAGGTAGAAAAGTCTTTCCCAGCCCCAAATGGCTCACTGTCAAGCCTGCACAAGCCCCTGTGTGCCCCAGGATTATCTCTATTCTGGACAGTGCTGTCTTGGGGTAATGGATCGCTGGAGCCCTGGGCTTGGTTGACACATTGCTCCAAAGTGTCAGAACAACAGCTGGCTCAGTTTCTCTACCCTGGAAGCCCAGCAACAGCTGACTGCTGTGATGGATTACACGTGTGGTGCAGCCTATCACTGTACTACATCAAGACCCAGCACTTATTTGAAGGTGAATTAGTCAAAACATGGAGTTCTTACAAGCTCCAAACCAGGAAAAAGAATCCGGCTGAATTATGAATGAAAGACAAAGTAACTGGCATGAGGCTTAGTGACTGTTTTTCTACGATATCATCCCCAGGAAGAGCACATCATTATCAGATGAGGTTTTATTGCCGCTCTGCTCTCTTGAAGCGTGATTCATCTCTTCCGTCAGTACCAGCATCCCCATCAGAGCAGCTGGACTATAGTTTGGACATACTTTTTCTGTCTGTCTTTGTATAGACTTTCTAAATCCATCCTTACTATAAACAACCAGATTCCCTCTGTCATAATTTCCAGTACTTGTTCAGTTTCTTTCTCTTCCCTTTTATACCTTTGCTCCAAATCCATACAGAACAGAATGAAACCATGAGATGTAGAAGTCTGTGCCACACTGTCCCACACGATGCAGTCGACCTTTTTGGCATTAGTTCATCAAATTATTCATTCAATACGTATAGACTTGGCATTGAACTTGTTAAGATGTTTTAATTTCATATAATAAAACCTGCAGTGTTTAAAAATCAAGGATATTTATTATTTCACATAGTGAGATGTCTAGAAGGGGCAGTTCTAGCTAGGGTTGTGCAGTGGCTCAATGATCTCATCAAAGACTCAAATTCTTTCCACCTTTATGTGCCACCATCTGTCTTTCTGCATATTGCTTCATGGTTTCAAAATAGTTGCTGTGGTTCCAGCCATCACATGTAGACATAATAACATTGATAAGAGGGAGAGACAGGAAAATTTTCCCACATTTTTAAGAGTGAGGAAGGCTTTCCCAGCAACCCATAGCAGACTTTCCTCAAGACTCCCTGGCCAGAGTTATGTCCTTTTACCATGTCCAAACCATCATTGATTAGGAGACAGAGACCACCATGAATATCAGGCTAGGACCTGCTGCCTCTCCTTCTCTAAGGACATGAGAGTGAAAGAAGGTGAATAAAATTGAGATTTTTGGAAGCAAAGAAGAAGAGATATGGGTATTTGCTGCCTGGAAATTGATGGTGTCTGCTATAGGCTTCTAGCTCTGAAGCCCAGGTGAAACCTTTCTTCAGGTTCTTAGCAGCCACTGGAAGGCAGCTTGACAGAATGATACACCATCCAAATCTGTCTTTGGGAATAATGAACTTCTTCTACTAACTTCTGGGCAGCCTCCTCGTCAGTCCTCTGCAAAACAAGATGGCCTTAACCAAGGTCATGTGCTTTCCAGAGTCATCCTGCATCCAGTGACTGATCAAAACATGGGTAAAGAGGCCTGGAACCCTGGCTGCACTGGGAGAGTCTCTGAAGGACCATCCATCTTTATGGCTCCTGGTGACTGCATCACAGCTCAGTGTCTCCTCCTGCCCAGTCCTGCTTCTTCCCCTCCCATCCACAGGTAAGGATCCCGAGGCGCTCTGTGTTAATTCTCCTGCTTGCTGCTCTCCATCTCAGAGCCTATTCTAGGACACCAGCAACATAGGGGGCCTGACTTTACCAGTCCCTTCAGACCTTATCACACGGAACTACCCAGAGAGGTGGCCATTTTTCCACTGGTAGACACGCAGTGATTTGGATTATGTCAAATAGGTAAAGGAGTTCTGAACCGACTAAAAATTCTGATCTCCTAAGAAGTCCTCCCAACCTCCTAGTAATTTCTTACTCACTTTAGCTTCCTGAGGAGGTGCAGAATGTGAGAACTCATTGAGCTCAAAGATGGGTCAGAAGCATAGTTCTCTTAATGTTATTGCTTTGGGCAACAGTGGACTAACAAATAGGTCATTGCCAATGTGATATGTCGTGACAGCACTTTGGTCCTTGCTACTTGAAGTAAGGGCCACGGACTTGCACATCACATCAGCTGGGAACTTGTTAGAAATGATGAATCCAGGCCACACCCCCACCCCGTCTGAATCAAAATCTGCATTTGAATATGCTCCACTTTCCTGTCTTCTCTCCTGCAGCTAAATAAAAAATATTCCCCTCATTTAGTTACCACATGCCCTGAATTTTTATTATGACCATTATTACTCTTGAGTTTAGATACTTCAAAAATAATTACAAAGGCTTTGGGGGGCTAACGTGTGCCTTCACTAACACTTTAACCTGAATTAGTTCATCCAGGACACCCAGCCTTCTTGGGTGCCAGCTCTGCGAGGCTCAGTGTTTTGTCAGACTTTCTCCTCTTCAGGAACATCAAAAGGCAGTTGAATACCTAATGGAGAAGGAAGGGCCAGACAAGAGGCTGGGGGTGGAAGGATGCTAGGAGAGGCTCCAAGTCAAACTTCACAGCTCCCTTCAAGGCCAGAAAAGCGTTTGATGCTTCTCATTGGCTAAATCTATAGGTGTGAGCTCCTGACCACAAGCACCTCTTGGCCCATGAGGGCATTCCACTTTCTCCTTGTTTGATCACCAAGACAAGTGGAAAAAGTCAGATCACGGAGCAGCTTCTCACTGACATTGTTTCAGGAAAGGCACTGAGGGTATCTGGCCTGAGAAATGCGTAAAATAACTTCATTTTTCCTTTGCAAAGGATAGAAGACAGTCCTGTTGCTGCCAGCTGTTTATCAGGAATGGTGACTGCTGGAATGGTGTCACCGTCCTGCCCCACAGCAGTGACTTCAGGAGAGTGAGGCACAGAGGCCAGGGAGAGGGCACTGGATGGTTGCCAGAGGGAGGCAGATGCTGGAGGGCCCCGGGGGCAAGCTCTAGGACCCTCAGCAGTGGTCAGTGAGGACATAGCCAGTCCCACATACCAGAAATCTGCCAACTGAAGGGCATTTAGGACATATGCCATTATGGAAAACTACCCCATTTATGGGGCCCCCTCACTTCTTGAGATCTTAGATCTTGTGCATCTTGCTCCTTGGGTCTCGAGAATCTTGATCCTTGAATCTTTTTTGCACCTTCCAATGAATGGTAATACCAACTCTGAGAGTAAGTTATGTTGTTTTAGTTTCCTCATCTGCAAAGGGGGAATAACTAACTTCACCTGAATGTAATTTTTAACAAAAGGTTCAATGTTAAGCAGTAATTTAAAAATCAGGCTGTAGGGTCTTATTTTTTCATCAGTGGATAGAAAGTTAGTAGAAAGAGCAGCCAGGAAAGAGGGTACTTGTTGGTAAGCTAGGAAGTAGTAACCTGGATCTCTAAAAGAGGGGTCCCAAGCACTGTGGCCTCTGGGGGCTATTAGAGATAAGTCAGGGGAGCAAGCACCTTTGGCATCACTGTTCCACCTTTCAGAGGGTGTCACCCTCACTGGTGTGAGCCCATCCAGTCAGTGGGAAGAAAGAGGGACGGTCATGCTCCTCCTCCTCACAGGAATAGTCTGTAAATTGCATTTGTCAATTCCCCTCATAACTGACTGGCCAACACTTACACACATGGCCATCTTTACCTGCAAGAGAGGATGGGAAGTGTAGTCTTTTCCCTCTAGGAGGCCATGAGATCATCACAAAAGGAAAGTTCTGTGTCTTTGAGGAATAAAGGTAAAAGTGACAATGGAGGCTCGGCGCCTGTGGCTCAAGTGGCTAAGGCGCCAGCCGCATACACCTAAGGTGGCGGGTTCGAATCCAGCCTGGGCCTGCCAAACAACAATGGTGGCTGCAACCAAAAAAATAGCCAGGCATTGTGGCGGGTGCCTGTGGTCCCAGCTACTTGGGAGGCTAAGGCAGGAGACTCGCTTGAGCCCAGGAGTTGGAGGTTGCTGTGAGTGATGCCACAGCACTCTACCCAGGGGGACAGCTTGAGACTCTGTCTCCAAAAAAAAAAAAAGTGACAATGGAGGACAGAGCTAGCAGCCACTTTATACCCAGCCCCATTCAAAATAATGAGACCACTTGAAAAATAACCAAAGAGACGAGAAACAGTCTCTCCTCTCATTGTCCTCCCATAGCTCATGACTAGTACCCAAACCTGGACACCAGGACTCTTTTTCATTTTGAGTCCAAATAAATTCCTCTGCAGAATTCATTCCATTCTGTATTTAGAATGCTAGATACATTCTACTCTCCTAGCATCATGTTAACATCAGAGTTAGAATTTGTCTAAATAGTAAAAGTCAAAAATTCCCCAGGGGACAGGACAAGATGCTCTTGAAACTGAATTAGTGGCAAATGAGGATGTTTGAGAATTGGAAAGTAACTGCTACCTCTTCTCTTTTAATTACGCTCAGACAGAGAAAAATGGAAGTTAGTGTTCTTTCAAGATCGTACTTAAACAATCAGCCTGTTTGGAGGCCAGCAGACACCATCATGACTCATAACACCCTAAGGTTTGAGCATAGTCTGTGCTCCCTGAAGAGTTAGCAGTCCTGGTAAGAGGAGCAGCAGTTCGAGGAATCAGTCTGACTCCTGCCCACCAGCCAAGCTTAACAGACAGGTTCTAAAGAAGATATTGACAGTTAGCTTTGAGACAGATGTCACTTACATGACTGTGCACAACAGGAAGAGCGATACAAAACAACGTGATTAATAACCAGTGGGGGCCGAATCGCTAGGGGCCCTGACACATGCGCTTCATAAAGATGAACAAAAGCTTCCACTGTAAATAATGCAGATTTAGCTGTGCACGTTGCTTGGCGTGTCCTTAGCTGTGGCAACACGTTGCTTCCTTGCTGTTGGAGATTTTAGAGGAGATGAAGCAAAGGGAGAAACAAAAGAGACACAGAATGAGGCAGATGAATATTAGAATTCTTATGTTTCGCTTATAAAGACCCATATGGGTCAAGGGTGGACGTGTTCAAAGCAAGGTTAAAGACGCCGGGTTATTGGCAGGGAGGGGGCAAGATGGTGATTATTGAAGCTATTTCACCCTCTCTAGCTATGCTTTAGGGCATCATTATGAATGCTAAGTGAATTTCCATACGACACTCATAGTTCTTTCCCTCTTCTCATCAGTTTATATTGTATAAGTCAGGGAATTCATGAAGAGTAAATATTATGTCAAGGCAAAAAACAATTATTGTGGGAACAACGAAAGACCCACCATGGGTCATTTGATGAATTTCCAGAGGGGTGAAATAAATGGGCTGTGCTTGGGGCATTTAATCATACCTGGGGGTGTATTCCTCATCACCGAGAAGCATCTTGCTCTGAGTCAGTCCTGCTTAGGTGGCTTTTTTGGGATTTAGCCTCAACCTTTCCTATCTTTATAAGGCAAATCTGAAATTTAATGTAAATAGAAAGACACTTGGAGCATGGAGGGTGGGGTGCTGTTATGGGTGCTTCCCGAGGGGCAGACAGGCTGATGAAACAGACACGAACGCTTCCAGGATTTTCCGTCTCTTTACTCCTTCTTTCCTCCCATACTTTAAAGGCATTGACATGTATCAGCCGCTGGGGAGATGGACTTGAATAAGCAGTGATTTACGTGCTCAGCACACTCAGTCAAATGGAGGGAACAGATCTAGAAACAAACAAATGATGTTATGCTGAGCAACAGGGTAGAAGGAACACGTTCAGAATGTTCTCAGAGCATAGAGGATGGCTGAACTGTCTCTGGAAGTGATGTTTGGGCAGAATCTTAAATACAAGTAGAAATTTTCTGGGTAAGTAAGGAGTGAACGTTTCCTTCTGGGAGAAAGAAACATCAAGTAAAAAGGTTTAGAGGCTTGAAATAGTAAGATGTATTTAGGGAACATCAAATGGGTCAGTGCAAAGCCAGGCAGGGACATGGATGGAAGAGAAGTTGACAATGAGGCTGGTGGGCACATGGCACACGTGTGTAGTCCCGGCTACTTGGGAGGCTGAAGTGGGAGGATCCTTTAGCCCAGGAGTTTGAGGCCAGCCTTGGAAACACAGTGAGACCCCCATCTCAAAAAAAACTATGAGGCTGGCAAGGGACACTGATGCCCTGATAGAATCTGGTCATTTCTTTTTTGATCTTATGGGTGATAGGATTGTGGCGGAGGGAGATGAGAGGGCTGACGGAGGCCCTGCACAGTGACAGGCAGGGCTGCTTCTCACTTCCCATTTCCTCCCACCTCACAGGCAGGCATGATAGGGAAAATAGTTGAGAGGTCTAGGAAAAGAGGTCCAAACTGGGTAAGGGTAGGTACCACTGGCCTGGTGACACAGAGGCACTTGCCATACACATCAGTCAGGGTCCAGCAGAAAGTGAAATCCTCTCTGGGTGGTTGAGGTGGACTGACTGATGAAGGACCCCCTGGGAGGTGTGGGCAGGTGCTTAGGTACTGGAAACAGCAGAAACTACAGCTTGGGCTGAAGAGGCAAGGGAAAGACTGTTGGCAGAATCGAGTGAGGAGCTGCCCAGGAGATCTGTAGTAATGAAGGCAAATAGTGTCAGAGATAAGAACCAAAGTAGGAAGGGAGTGGGGGAGACAACGTTTTTCTCCAGGCCTTTGATCCCCTGCTGGTGCCCCCATTGGCCAAACCCAACCAGAGTCAGCTGATAAGAACGTCCAGGTGATACAGTTCCCAGGGCCCTCCTTCCAGAGCCCAGAGAAGGGCAAGGAAGGGTGATGGAGAAACTGAGTTGAGAGTGGGGAAGATAGAGGATAGCTATCCAGTTCACTACAGACCTGCTGTCCTCCCCCAGAGACCCTCAGGGATGAGGAATTGACTCTGGTGGTCACCTCGGCCCTTTTCTTGTCAATTAATCCCACACTTATCTGTTTTCAATCTTCTTGTTTGATAGACTCCTTTGAGAATCTGATGAAAACAATGGGCTCTTTCTCCAGGAACAAAACACATATGGATAAAATTTGCATTCAATTTTTATATCCTCTGGAACTTTACCACTGTTAACTTAAAAACCACGAGATCTATGAATTTGGAAAGGAGACTTGATTTCTTATAAAGAGTTGCAGCCCGCGTGGTGGCATTCTGACAGTCTAGGAGGAGCAGCTCCAGCTGCAAACCCATAGCAAGGCACTTCCAGGGAGGGAGAGAGAAGACAGGAATCTACACTGGATGGACTGGCCACGTACACATATTCACGAAGTTTCATGAAAGGGAGTCATCTGCATGGTGCTATATATCTATACACATAACTGGTCATACGTGTAATAGGAGGTCTACCAAATGCTAAAGATTTTGCAGCTCTGGAAAGTTTCCCCACACTCCTTTGCAAATCTGATATGATGCTGAATATGTAAAATAAAAAGCGACAAAATTTTTACTTATCTTTCCAACTAAATATGTTGGAAAAGTAATATATCCAATATTTAACCCCTATTAATCACTGCTGGTTTTAAAGAATCTGTACGAAAGGCTGTTGTCTTTTAGTATCTGTAGGGGATAGGTGCCAGGATATCCTGCAGATACCCAAATTTGAGGATGCTTAGGTCCCTGGTGTAAAATGGCACAGTATTTGCCTATAACCTACGCACAGCCTCTGTGTAAAGTCATATGCCACATAGCGATGTTTCAGTTAACAATGGCAGTGGTCCCACAAGACTATGATACTGCATAATACTGTATGTTTACTGTACTGTTTCTGTGTTTAGATATGTTTAGAGTCACAAATATTTACCATTATATGCAGTAACAGTAACATGCTAGACAGGGCTGTAGCTTAGGAGCAAATAGGGTATACCACAAAGCCTAGGTGTGTTGTAGGCTATCCCACCTAGGTGTGTACAGATATACTTTCTGGTGTTCATACAGGATGACATCACCTAATGACTCATTTCACAGACCATATTCCTATCTATGATACGTGTGTACTTTTACATCATTGCTAGATTACTTAAAATACTTAATACAAAGCAAATGCTACGTACATAGTTACGATACTGTATTATTTAGGGAATAATGACAAGAAAAAAAGGTCTGTACACGTTCAGTATAGATGCAACTTTTTTCCAAATATTTTGATCTGAAGTGGTTGAATCCATGGACATAGAACTCACAGATATGGAGGGACAACTGTACTAATCCAGGAGATCGTTTCAAATCTAAGTAAGTTGTCAGCACCAAGTCTGTGTAGTCTGCGCAAGTCAATATCAGTACTTATTTCTACCGTCTTTGGACAGCTGGATGACAATTTTTGAGAACTATACAATTTGCTTCTATAAAAACCACTTCTTGTATCATTTCCACTTTACTTCCATGAGTCAGTATATACTCAGCAGAATTATTAATACTGTGAAAGTTGATCATATGAATTGGGTTATTCTTATCACACCCAACTAAAACAGAGTGGAGAGACAATGTAATTCCCTGCAAGCCTGACTGCTGAAACTGACTGTTGTAACCTGACACAGGTTTATCCATTGGCTACTGAAACAACCCGCTGCAATCTAGACAGGTTTTACCCACTGCTATGGCTCTCCAATCAGTTGCCAGGTCTCACAATTGGCCAGTGCCAATGAAATTTCTCAAAGAGCAGTCTGTGACATTTCTCATTTTTGTAGACCTTCTAATCTTTTCATTGTTTTTTGATCATTGGATCTGTGTGTATGCCCTGAATTGCAATTCTTTCTTCCCAAATTAGTGTTTTAATTTCAGAGTTTTGTCTCTATATTTTATCAGACTTCAGCAATACTCATGTCATGGGAAGTCACCACCACACTTTTGAAAAGTGGGCCTCCTAACCTACTAGCGTTGCCACGTTAGATGCTACTCAGACATTTGGGCACAATGCATCCTGTTTCCGAGGCTTCTGTTCTTGGCATGTTAATTATTACAGCAAATGATAAAATGTGCAAAATGGTACCCCCCTTCTTAATGACATAAATAAATGAAGCAATTAATTTTACACAACAAAAACAAGCAATACAATAACTTACAAATTTGGAGTTTCTTCATTATTACATCAAATTGCAAAATGGAAACATGTAATTTCAAAGGGCTCATATGTAAAAATGGAAACACAGCTGATGCCGCGTCAGCTTGTGGGCTGCAAAATAATGTGGGGCTTGCACAGTGTGGAACAGTCAACATCTTTTAGATACACCAGGCCAGATATGATTTGGAAACTATAAATCTTCCTAGAGCTGAGCCATGCCAATGATCTAAGCCATTTATGTGCTGCAGTGAAAAACAAAACAACTTTTTCTTGTTTCCCTTATATATTAGTTTGGAATTCTGAAAGTTACTTTGCTTAGGACCCTCATCTCCATTTACCTGCAGTTGCTGAAGCTGGAAGCCTATGATTGATCTTGTAACTTCAATATCCCGAGAGAAATAAATAGAGAAGCAAATTTCCTAGGAGAACTGACAACAGTTTTTAAATGAAATGTGTAAACACCAAGCCTGACATACTATATTGCCCACCATCTTTGAAACCGTCAGTTTCAGGGCTGACATTTGGTTCTGTGTGTTTGTTTTGCTGAGTGAGAAAGTAACACATATTTTCTTTGACATCTTGTGCAATTTTACAAGTATTCAGGGCACATTCCCTACTTTGCATGGAAAATGTATTTGCACAGTTGTCAGGATGATGGACAGGGGAGCGAGTGATGGGACAGAGCACTGATCTTTGCTTGTTATTACATACAATAGCCTGGTAGGAATGGTGATGTGTTGGTGAGACAAACTGTGTCCCATTCTGGAACATATTAAGTTTGTCTCCAGGACACATATGACTTCGCTAGGGTGTCGAACCTCATTCATAATAGATGCTAATCTTTTCAGGGCTGACTGATGACAGCACTTCCTGCCCTTCACGGAATTAGAGCTGGGTTTTATCAAAGGACTCAAACTGCCTGCTAATTAGACTAATTCCCTTCATCATGAATTATTTATTTCCATTGGTAACCGATCACTGTGACATTAATGGGTTCTGCTCAACTTAGTTTCATACTAATACACACTAGGAGTTAAATGTTTAAGAATTCCTGATATTTCACCCCAGGTCAAGTGTATCTTTGTCTAATATTTGACAGATTCAATGAAGTTTCAATGATTGTGTTTTAGGTACAAATAAAATGGGTCAAAGTTCCAGATTTTATTGACAGGAAAACAACTCGGTTTCTTTCTCTGCTCAGGTACCTCCTGCCTTAGCTAGAACAAGAGCAAGTCACCTCCTTCTGGGGCATGCTCTCTGCGAAGCCTAGTATTTTATCAAGGTCAAATGAACACATAAAATTGCTGGTGACCCTCTTTAGGAGAACAGTATTTCAAAGTTGAACTAGACATAATGTCAGCTAGCAAAGGTGAAACGATACTTCAATTACTGCTATCTGTTGGTAAAAATAAAAGTGTAATATCTCGCTTACTTATTTGTAAGATGCAGAATACACTTTTCAAAAATGGAATTTACAAATCGGATAGTCCAATAGTACATTGATTTATTAACTTCTGAGGTTGTATAGATCAGCATTTCTCAAAGGGTAGACCACATATATAGTCTGTGTCGTGGAAGTAGTGTTGAAATGCAGATTCCTGGGCCACAATGAAAGCCTGTTAGAATCTCTGGAAATGGGACCAGAATTTGTATCATTAACAAATATCCCATCTGATTCTAGAGCAGGGTTAGAATCCTTGACATCCATTATCCAGAAAAAAACTATGATTAATTGATATTTTATCAGAAATACTGAATCAGTTCATCCAACAGGTACAGGTCACTCCCCCACGAGGTTAGTATTGATTGGCTTCTGAATAGCATTGGTGTCTGTTGCAGTGTCATCAACACACGTAAAACGCACATCACTTATTTTGACTGATCACCAAGGAGGCTTGTGAATGATAGAAGTCAAAGGTGGGCCTCACACCTTTGCACAGAGGGCACCTGGGAAGGAGTCAGGCGAGACACACACACAGTCAAGGCCATCAGAACCAGGTGACAGGGCCTAGGTACACACACACTGGGGCACATGTCTGCGGTTGGTAGTTTAGTCTGTTAAATGCTGAATTGTGGAAAACAGCAAAAGAAAAAGCAAAAAACATCACAATAAGTGGAAGCTAGTGAGGCGATGACAAAGTTTGAACAAAGGTGTTCTACACTCCACGATACAATGGAGCAAAACCACAAATAACAGGTTCTGTTAAAAGCAGCTATGGTTCAAGCCAAAGGCTGTTTTCTCATGTGTGCCACATGTCAAAGATTACTGGTCTCAAATTGCATGTACTTGCACAAGCAAAAAGCAACGCTTTCAGGAGAGTCAGGGTTACAGACAAGGAACAACATGGTTTGCACATTCATAGTAAACTCTATCATACTTTTTTGGTGAGGCATAGATAATCTATTAGTTCAGATTTTCTAAGGAAAGTGGTAATATTGCATAACAAGATTGTGCAATCCTGTTGGTTCATAGGTAATCTATTGGTTCAGATTTTCTAAGGGAAGTAGTAATATTGCATAACAGGAGGTTTTAACAGTTAAAGACACACAACATCTATGTACCCAAGAAAATGTTGACTTATAGTTACACAGTACCCTATGTTATTTTTGTCAGGAATTTATATCCATACATTAAATGGACATTAATAAAGGACTTCCTAAGTTCTAGGCACTTACATCCATAAATCTAGTTTTATAAATGTATCCATGGAGAGATGGTGGATTCACGAAGCACTTTCAGTTGTTTCCGAACTATTTATGTGTGCACGTGGCTCCTTCCACTTAAAATCACAGATAATGTTTTTCATCTCTGGAAAAAATTGGGAAACATAAGGTTATTAGTGAAATGGTGAAGGGCAGTGTTTTTTATTTTGTTTTATTTATTTATTTCTCACAGAAATACCCAGATGATTTTTACTTCTTTTCTCTCTCTCTCACATGCACACACATGCACTCTCTCACATATGCCTGAGTGACCCTTAAATCTCATTTCACTTACACCCCTTCTTAAGTCACTTGTTTTTAATTCATTCCATCGACCTAAACTTGTTCATTTACTAAACTGTTTTCCTCTGCCCTCTGCTTCCCCTTCCATTTCCTCTGCAAGTCCTATTGCAGTTGGAGTCATTTTAGCTTAAGAAGTTCAAGTTCATTCATGTATTAATATGTGGTATTTTGAATAGATCTCACCCTTAAACCTTCTATAAGGCAGAGTATCAATTAATAAATCCCAGAAATAAAGATTTTCCTTGAAAAAGATACCAAGGGCTTCTGGGCTAGGGATGGCAAAAGTATCCCATGAGATACTGATCTGATTACACCTGCTGGTTCCACATGGATGGAGACGATCAGCTAGCAAGAAGACTTTCCAAAGATGTTTTGTCTTGTACATACTACACGCTTAGTAAATATTTTTTAAATTGAACTAAGGTTTACCGTGGCTTTAGTAAATCATGTCCCAATATCTTTGTCTGTACCTTAACATTCTTCCTGACTCTGAAAGAATTCTTTTATTGTTTTCAAATAGTTTTTTTTAACTTAAAAATGGTTGTTAATGCAATGTTGAAAACAGTGGCTAAGGGAAGGCAGTGGGGCAGGATCTGAGGTCTGAAAAGGCAATCAGCATGGAGCTGAGGCCAGAGCCCTGGGTGTCATGTGAACTTCAGATGATCAGAGCTGGAGGTAGTAACTATGACTGCAGATAACACAGTCTTCCACATTCCACCCAGGGGAAAATAATGTGACTTACCAACTGGTAATGTCTAGGGACATGCAAGTCACCAACACAAGCATTCCTGAGCATTCTTTAACCTATCTGGGGAGAAGACCCCCTAAAAGTTATAAAACTCTTGTTAGTCAAGTAACTGGAGGCTTAAGAGTCTTGAATCAGAAGCTGGTTAATTATATTCATTTGGGGCCTAAATATTGGAAGGAATTTTGCAGTATCATTGCCTACGTAACTAAATTATTCAACCAACATGAGATACTTAAATATAAGTAGTGATGAAGCATAAATAAAAAATCAAATCCTTATACATCCAAAGAATAGAGCAAGCTTATTGACAAGATGAGCTATTTGGAGAAAAACAACTATTTTAGGAATGCATGAAGCGCATACGATTGTCCTCTCAAACAACCTACTTATTATTAAATGTACTTTAAAGGTAATGTTCCTTAAAGCAAAGTTTTCCAAAATGTATTTTCAAGATTACCAGTTTCTAAAGATACTAATAGGTAAATAGAAAGTGTTGTATGGCCGAATATATATCTTAACAGAAATGCCAAGATAACTTCCAAATTTTAAAATTCCTTGGACTTCTATTTCCTTCCAGAATAGAGTCACAAGGATGAGATTCATTTTTCTACAATAAACAACTAGGAAACTGGAAAATCCTATGAAAGCTCTATTTTCAGACATTAGACAGAGGCAGCACAGGGCTATGATTCCTGAGAGAAGGGAGACAGACTGGGCAAGCCCTACTTATCACCCTGGTTTCTGCTTGGAGGCAATTTCCAGACCACAGTGTGGGAAAGGGAATCCCAAGCAGAGTATAATGGGCTTGCTGAATTGAGGAGAAGGGGCTCAGAGAGGCCGAAGAGCCTGAAAGTTGTAGGTCAGCATTCTGAAAAGGAGGCCACTCTGCAGAAATAGAGCACCACAGATCTTCACAGAGAGATCCTTGAGTCTTTGCTGTGCATGCCAGGGGATAAAACTCCATAAGGCAGGGCAAAATTCAATCAGGTACTGAGAAATTCAAGTTGACAGGTACTTAGATGTTTAAACTCCAACCACTCAGACTAGAGAGTCCTCATTGGTTACCCAAGATATTGGCTGGAGATTACAGGGGATCATGCCTTAAGAGGAAGGCTGAAGAGCTTCTGACAAATATATTACATAAAACGAAACTACATTAGATGTATTACAGAAAAGGTGGTGGTGGGGGGAGAAAGAAAAGGTCTAGAAAGGATCAAGCTGAAAAGCAAGTAGCTTAATTATATGCCAAAACAAAGCCCAGTGCTCTTTAAAGGAAAACAAACTTTGAGACATTCACATATAACATTCGTAATGTCTAGAATCTAGTAATAATAGTGAAAAAGGCACCAGACATGTCAGAAAGCAGAAAAATATAGTTCTAGAAGAAAACTGAGTCAATAGATAGAACCTGTTAGGTTAGTTCCATTGATAGAATTAGTGGTGTTAAAATAGTTATAAATATGCTAAGATAGTTAAAGAAAAGCATGGACACAATGAGGAGAAAAATGGAAGATAAAAAGAACCAAATGGAACGTCTAGAAATGTCAAATACAATATCTGAAAAACAAAAATTTACTAGAAGGAGTTAACAAAAAATTAGGTACTGAAGAAGAAAAGATTGATGAACTTGAAGATGTAGGAAGAGAGTTTATACTAAATGAAGTATACAGAGAAAAGTCACTAAAAAAAAAAAAAGAGAGAGAGATGTGGGATAATTTTAAGTGATTTAATAAACACATAATCAGGGCCCCAAAATAAGAGGTGAGAAAAGAAGGACTGTAATATATTTTAAGAATCAATGGCTGAAAATTCCAAATTTGATGAGAATTATGAACCTTTAAATTAAAGAAGCTCAATGAACTCCAAGCAGGAGAAACACACACACACACACACAAACACATATTTGCACCCTGCAACATACCATATTCAAATTCTTGAAAGCCAGCGAAGAAAAGAAAATCTTAAAAGCAGACTAAGAACAACTATATTACATAAAATGAATAAAAACTGAGATTGTCTAAGGGACTTTTCAGAAACTCTACAAGTCGGAAGAAGATAGAGTGGCATCCCCATGACCATGAGCAACTTAGAATTTTCTATCTAGCAAAAAGATCCTTCCAAATTAAATGCAAAATAATTTTTCAGACAAATAAAAGCTGAGGGAATTTACTGTGAGAGATGTTGAGATAAGTTCCTCAGGCAGAAGGAAAATTGTGCCCAGATGGAAGTTTGAATTACATGGAGGGTCAAAGAGCACTGGGAGTGCTGAGTGTGTGAGTAGATACAAAAGGCATTTTATGCTTGTATGTTTCTTTCAAGGACATGCACAGTTAACTGATCTGAGTACTCCATCAGACCGGATAGCAAAGCAACTAGATGTCTCTGTGTGCAAGAAAATCACATTAACGGTAAAGATACGTTGAAAGGGGAAAGACGGAGACACAACATGAAACAATCTTATTTCATGGGGGTGCCTATTTAATATCAGACAAAGAATATTTCTAGAGACAAAGAGGGGTACTTTGTGATGATTAAAGACACAATCTATTAAGAACCATGAAATCCTAAATCCCAGTAACAGAGCTTAAAAATACGCAAAGCGGAAAGAGACAGAATGAAAAAGAAAAGAGTCAAAACCACAATTATAGTTGGACATTTCAACAGTCTTCTCTCAGTAATCGACAGAAAAGGAGAAGAAAAATCAGTAATGACACAGACCGCTAGAACACCACCATTAAGCAAATGAATGCTTAGAGGTCGTTCCATCCAATAACAGCAGAACGCACACTTTTCTCAACTGGACATGGAAAATTCATGTGTTGGTGCCATAAAGCAAGTCTCAATCCATTTCAAAAGGACTGAAGTTGTTAAGAGTATGTGCTCTGACCACGAGGGAATTGAATTACAAATCAGCATCAGACAGATATCTAGAAGATATTGCTAAAGTTTACAGCCCTAGACAAATGCTCCCTCAGCATTGAATATTTTACATATATCCTAGACAAATATTTTGATAAATATTTTCTGTATTATTGGTACTTCTTTCAAATAGCTTTTTGAAATCACTGGCTTATGCCTACCTTACCAACTGCACACTGTCTCTCTCTCTCTCCTTTTTTTGGTGAGGGGGCAGGTTCTTACTTGTTGGCCAGGCTCCAGTCCCATGGAGTGATCATATCTTACTGTATCTGTGGACTCCCAGGCTCAAGGGGTCCTCCCAAGGGGTCCTCCCAAATACTGAGACTGTAGGCATGGGCCACTGTGCCAGGCTGCATTTCTTCACTTTAAGGGAGTGTCACAGGCCCGTTTCCCTGCTGACCACAGCGCAGATCTCAGGTATAAAGGAAAGCCTGGAACTCTGAAGTGTGAGCTTGATGTGGGCTGATACCCCGGCCCAGTGCTGGCTGCCTCACTCTTCTCACTCCTTCCTGTAAGCAGTTCTTAGGAACAGCAGGGCCCTGTGGTCTTTTTTCCACAGTAGTGGGATAGAGCCCAGGCATGAAAATAAACATATCCTCAAGGATGAAGAACTGGGTGAATTGGGGCAGGCCTTCTGGAAACCTGGCAGTGGCCACACTAGTGGTCTCACGTAATCTGCTGTTTGCTTCATATAGTGACATCCTATTAGCTCTGTTACTGGAGCATAATTGTCTTATTTTTACAATGTTAAAACTCATATCACCTGCCAGTCTTCTCGCCTGGACTTCTGTTTTATTTTTTTCAGAGGACTCTGGACACCTCCTGCCAGCAGTTGCTATACTGTGTATTCTAGTCCATTTTCATGGGCAGCAGGAGAAGGACTCCAAGGGGATTTTGAAGATCCAGAGGGAGAGGACATGAGTCCTGTAACTGGGCAGATACAATAGAAGGTTCAATTATTCAGAAAGCAGCCGTGGCTTGATAGTTAAGAGTGGCCTTAGAAAGACCCAGCTCTTAATCTTACCTGCTGTGAGAGGATTTGGCAAGTTTCTTATATCCTGGTTGTCCTGTTTATAAAACAGGGACAGAAATATAGACCTTGTGCATATATCCAAAGCACAATACACTCTACATACTCAGATACACACACACACACACACACATACACACACTACACATATGATATTTATAGACACACACTCATGTATGTGTAAATATATATACATATATAATTTCATCTCATTTACTATTAAGTAAATTATTTTATTAAAAATAATATTTGTAAAATGCCTCTATTTCTAGGGCATAGTAAGTGCACAAGAAGCAGGAGCTGCCTGCATCATTTCCAAGGCCACCGTGGTTTAAAATAATGAATCCCTGATCTAAGAACACAAAGTGTCTTCTATAGATGGAGGAGTTCTAGAAGAATATCAGACGTGGCTCTTTTGAATCTTTCACTCAAGGTAGAGATAGAGAGGAGAGATCATTGAAAAGTAACAGAGCTCTTTTTAAGAAAAACTGAACGATATTCTATGTTGTTTTCACAGGCCATCTGATCATACCTGGATCTTCTGGGAGGCGTAAATAACTTCTTTACGGCATCTTATAGTTCCACGGTTCTAATAAAAAGCCCATTTTCTCTTAAAAGTGATGCTTCTCTGCTTCTATGTAATGGTGTCCCTTGAAGATACACGCACCATTTAGAGCTGTCTATACATTCTGTAGCCCACACACACTTTCTAAATATAGTAGCCAGATGATTACTTAATTTAGCTAGCAATGGCAGATTGTTGACAAAGAATCCCTGCTGAGTTCCATCGCCTTCAAATGCAGCTTTTATAAAGCAAATCATATCTGAAGAAGTGACTAACAATGCCATTTGCTTCATATAGTGACATAATATTTAGCTCTGTCACTGGAGTATAATTGCTTTATTTTTACAATGTTACCACTCTATTGATAAATATGGATTACCTGGAACAAGCCAGGCCTGCTGCAGGGGG
>NW_003852443.1:12741151-12742720 GCF_000181295.1 Otolemur garnettii | reverse complement strand
GCGAATGATGTAAAGTGAGTTCATATATAGGATCAATTCACAGAGGATTACTTAAGTGATTTGCAATTCACTATATATTAGATAAAGAAACCTAAATAATTAGTTTCCCACAATAGCTAGATGTGCGTAGGGACCTGCAAATATACATCCTGTTGCCATCTTGCTACTAGTCACAGCATGTGGAGGGGGCAGTGGCATTAGAAGTGATATCACCCCCGCCCCTTCTCATCCCTGCAGGTGTATGCCCCCTGTATCTCCTTCCTCCTGGGGTTAGTGACTGCATTTGGTGAGCGTGTGCATCCTTTCTTGGAGCAGGGAGGAGAGAACTTAACTCCAGCTGGCTGGAGCACAAAGAGGAAGTTAGTTACTGAGCTGAGCAGGTGTTCAGGAGTTGGCTCCATCTGTATGGTGCTGTCTCTCCAGCTCTCTGGTTTGCTTTCCCCATAAGTGATGCATGAATACAAGGTGCCCATGGGCCGCATCCTTAGAGCTTGAGGTTCCAGGAGGAAAATAAGTGCATTTCCTGTAGGAGTTTAGGAAGCCCTCTGGTTGGTCTGGCTCAAGAGGTGTGTTGGAGTGTTTGGTCTGGCCAAAGCACTCCTGGGGTGCACAGCGGGTGGGGAAGGAGAGAGCTTCCAAGCATCGGGAGTTGAGCAGGTCATCAAAGACTGAGAGAGAGTGATGCCCCTAAGGAAGAGCTACTGGGCAGGCACGGGAGGTGGTGCCGACCAACCGCAGCAGGACCAGGAGATGCAGGGAGAGCCAGGCTGCTGTGGGGAGAGGTTATCTTGGACGTGGAAATGTTTCCTGGGGGAGAAAGCATCTGAGATGGGGCTGTAAGATGGATAGGATTGACCCTGTTGAAGAAAATTCTCTTCGTGAACTTTTCTTTTTATAAAAACAGCATCTGTATAATATGTGCACAATTGAGAAACAAGTAGTCAGTACAACCCCCGGCCTCTTGCATTGCCTTTCTCCAATCTGGGGAGTCAGGGAGTGCCTATCACTTCTATGTGCGGAACCCAAAGCAGACACTCAGTAAGTGCAGTGTGGCTGGAAGCGGAGCTCTCTGGCAAACCAACTGCTCATGCTCAGGTTTAGTTTATGTCCGTGTGGCTCAATGATCCTGACCCTAATCCTAACCCCCGAGTTAGGGTGAGTTCTGCCTGAGGTTCTCCTCCCTCCCGAGGAGACACGGAATGTGTCTATTTGGCACGGTGTTCAGTGTTTGTTTTGTTTGCTCTAATTGTCAATGTGTATGACTCTGCCCTAAATCAGAAACAATGACTATCTAGACCTCAGATTATTGTTGTAGAATAAATTCTCAAACTACTCTGTTATTAAAAGGCCAGTGGTGCAAACTCTATCACGAGAGGACTCCCTGAAGTTGCATACCAGGGTGACATCTCAGGAGACATTTTAAATTGTCCTGTTGGACCAAAACAGGGAGGTAAAGAGCTGTGTGCGCCAAGGAAAGAGTGTTTTCCCTAGACCTGTTTTTGGTAACAGTGCCTGGAAGATAAACCCTCAACTATGTTCCCATTTTTCTCCAGGTCTGCTCCTAGGAGC
>NW_003852443.1:12707351-12740703 GCF_000181295.1 Otolemur garnettii | reverse complement strand
TGGGCTTCTTCCATGACCTGGCAATTATGAATTGGGCTGCAATAAACATTCTGATACAAATATCTTTGTTGTAATGCGATTTTTGGTCCTCTGGGTATATACCTAATAAAGGAATTGCAGGGTCAAACAGCAAGTACATTTGTTAGCTTCCTTTCTTCCCTTTCTTTTTAAAAAGTCTGCTGGACTTTGTGAATCTTCTAGAGGCATGTTTCTCTCCTTGTCTTGGCTAGTTTGGAGAGTCAGAGACAAATTTGTTGTCTGCCTTTAGCAACTGCATTATGAAACCAATTTAAATACTAACTTTCTTCTGTATATATTTGCCTGTACTTAACTTTTGTTTTGTTTGATTTCATCTAGTTACTCAATCCTATTCATCCTAAGTATTTTAAAGCACCTCAAATCATTTATGGAGGTGAAGTATAAATAAATCAATTTATTTTTTACAGCAATTTACTCAGTATTTAAAAGATTTAACAATATCTCTCATGTTCACTGTCCAATCTTTAAGAAACATTTTCTTGGATCCCTCTGTGGCTCTTTCTCACAGAAGCCTTAGTGGTCAAGCTAAGGAGCTTTGCACTGTGAATTGTTTCAACCAGAGAATCAGTAAATCTCACTTGGCTCCTCTAGGAAGCAACAGTACAAATGCAGGGCACCAGTGTACGTGCAGGAAGTTGTTCTGCTGCTGGTCAGACTGTGGTGTGACCAGGCCAGAACTCATCCTCAAGGTCCAACAGTCCTAGAGAAGCTGGGGTATCCTTGGGGTGACCGCTCCCCTCCAGATGGCTGGAGCATTGTTTAGTGAATATCAAGGAATCTTAGAGATTGCAAGTTTGCCTAGAACTCAAATCCTGACCTAAAATTCTCGTGGATAATTTCCTGGAAGTGTTTTAGGGTCCCTAGTAACTAGAGCCATGGAGGGGTGGCCATAGCAGTTCAGTTTTAAGTGTTGAGAGAGAAACCTAGGGGTTTCTTGAACATCTCTGAGCCAACACTTGATTTTGCGTTGGCCAGGATCACTGCATCACTTAAGATGCTCTTTGCTGTAGATAGGAGAAACCCAATTCAAATTGGCTTAAACAATTAAAGGGAATTTATTGGCAGAAAAATACAGAGTTGGGGGAAGGGTTGATCCAGAAGCACAACAATGTTTTCCGGGCTGTGCCCTGCTGCACTTTATACTGCCTCAGCTTCTCCTTAAGGCTGGTTCTCCTTATCCTTGTAGAACAGTTCCAGTAAGGACTGGATTTATTAATCCCCATCTACAGGGAGAAAGCAGCCCATTTCTCACCTGTCAGAACTGTCTTCTGCTTAGACCAACGTGGGTCACATGCTCACCTCTGAACCAATCAGAGGAGACATGACTAAGGACACCCAAATTATATAGCTGGAAATTTTAAGGTGTGGAAAAAAAATTCTCTCCATATATTTTGCCTGGCTTCTTATTCTAAGGATTAAGAATTTTTCAAATTGATTTCGCAGAAGTCATTTCTACTGAATCTCTTTCCTTAGGACCTTGCTGGCTCATAAATGGTTTCCCAAAGTATATCACAGCCTCTTTATTTGACTAAGAGTTTGCATGAATAATAAAATCTTCCTGGAGTAAACAAGCTCATATTTTTGCCATTTGTAAACTTTATTGCTATTATAAAATCAATGTTTTGCAGCCAGAACTCTTGGCAGAGCTTACTAATGGGAGCTATCAACAAGGCAACATGGACTTTTTTCCTTTTCAGTGTGATTTTCTTTTCATATAAAACATTAGTGTGGTTTTATATATGTGGTAATTGCTTCTGATCATAAATATCTCTGGATGCTGCTTAGCAAGTCAAGCCATGGTGTACGTAATCTACGCAAAGCACTGTCTGTATCATGGCTGACACATCCTCCCAGCACAGACAGACTGGGGTGAGACATACTCATCTCTGGAGGGATAAAGACTCTAAATCTGATGAAGCTTAGAAACCAGTAAACTCTGGTAGTGGAGCATCTTGGACTTTCTTCCTTGACCCTCAGAATCATCTACAGTAAAAACCCACCAGAACTGCCTTATCTACTTCCCACATTGCCTTTGGTGATTCCCTTGGGAAGCTTTTAGCTGTCCTCTAGGGCAAGTATTCCCGAATATATGTGTTAATCAGAATTACCTGGGATTTCCTTTTTTCCTGGTGTTTCTTAGATTTGAAAAATAATTATAATAAAATCATGCACGTAGAAATAAAATTTCAAACAGTACAGAAGATAGCAAAATGAAAAGATAACTGTCCCTTCCTATCTGGGCTCATCTCCTAATAATTTTTAAAAACTATTTCTGTTTTAATTCATTCTTCTAGTGCTTATCTCCATAACATTCAACACGTTTATACATTCATTCCGTGTTCTTCAAGATATTTAACAACTGGTAAGTCATGTCCACCAGCCAATCAGAACTGCAGCCTGTTCATGGTATTGGAACAATTTTCTAGGAGTATCAACTATACCAGGCATTAACTTTTATTTGCAGGGTTATGGACAGCATGAAGGGGTATATTAATTTCTTGTGGCTGCTAGAATAAATTACCACAAAGATGATGGCTTAAAACAATAGAAATATATTGTTGCACCAGTCTGGATGGTTTTATCCAGATTTTCTTGCTTGATTGCTCTGGCTAGCACTTCCAGTACTATGATGAGTAGGAGTGGTGAAAGTAGACATCTTTGTCTAGTTCTGGATCTTGGAGGAGAGTTATTCAGCTTCTCCCCATTCAGTATGATGTTAACTGTGGTTTGTCACATGCAACGTTTATTAGGTTGAGGCATAATCCTTCTATGCTTGGTTGGTTGAGCGTCTTTATCATGAAGGAATGTTGAATTTTAGCAAATGCTTTTTTCTGCATCTATTGAGATGATCATATTATTTTTACTGTTCATTCTGTTAATGTGATGTATTATGTTTATTGATTTGTGTTTGTCAAACCATCCTTGCATCCTTGGGATCAATCCCACTTGATTGTGGTGCATTATCATTTTGATGTACTATTGGATTCTGTTTGCTAGTATTTCATTGAGGATTATTGTGTCTATGTTCAGCAAGTGTATTGGCCTGAAATTTCTTTGTGTGTGTGTTTTGTGGGGGTGATTGTCTCGTTTTGGTATCAGAGAAATGCTGGCTTCACAGAAAAAGTTAGGAGGAATTCCTTCCTCTTCTTTCTTTTGGAATAATTTGAAGAGCATTAGTATCAGTTTTTTCCTATCAGTTGGGTCGAATTTGATAGTGAAGTCATTAGGCCCTGGGCTTGTCTTTGTTGAGATATTCTTCATTATTTATATAATTGGTCTGCTCATTATTGGTCTGTTCAGATTTTCTGTTTCTTCCTGATTCAACCCTGATGGGTTATATGTGCTCAAGAATTTATCCATTTTTTCCCCTAGGTTTTGTTTGTTAGCATAAAGTTATTCACAGTAACTCTCTGTTGGTAGTTTGTATTTCTGGGTTTTTTTTCTCATTTCTAATTTTATTTATTTGGGTTTTCTTTCTTATTTTTCTTAGTCCAGCTAGTGATTTATCAATGTCATTTATCATTTTAAAAAACCAAGTTTTCAGTTTGTCAACTCTTTGTAGATTTTAAGTCTTTATTCATTTAATTCTGCCCTGATCTTTATCATTTATTTCCTTCTACTAATTTTGTGTTTAGTTTGTTCTTGCGTTTCTAGTTCTTTGAGGTGTATCATTAGGTTGTTTCTTTGAAAACTTTCTTTCTTTCTTTTTTTTTTTTTTTTTTTTTTTTTGAGCCCAACTGTATTTTCAACTGGAACCAGAGATATGCAGGGAAAAACAGGTCTTAAGAATTTATTTTGTAAGAGTGGCCCTGTTATACTTCCTAAATGCCTTGTTATCCTCATAAACTCTCCAGTCATGCTTTTCTTGGCTCTTCTTATCCATCTTGACCTCTGGAGTTTTAACTTTACTTTTTTACTGTGTGTCAACTTCTGGCTCCTCTTGACTCTGCCTCAGATCAATCCCAAGCTCTCAACATCTTTTGCTTTTCATTTTTTCTGTTCCCACTTTCTTCATTGCCAAACTTCTTGTAACATCAGTTTGCACTGGCTATCTCAATTTTCTTTTTTCTGGTATCTTTTTGACCTGTGATAACCTTCCTTGCATGCTGGAAGGTCACAAAGATTTCCAAAGACTACCACCCAATAGCTCTTTGCATCGGAGCTTATCTTCCCTGACCTATTTACAGAATGTACCATGATTGCCCAACTCTACTAAAAAAGCCTGTTTTTCTTTCTCTTTCACAATATTATATGACCTTCTTCCATGCCTCTGTCTGTTCCTGCTCTGAATTATTCACAAGGTTTTCTTTTGGTTATTCCCAGGCTTTCAAAGCATGCATCCCCAGGGGGAAGAAGATGTGTCATATGGTAGTATGGTTAATATGGACTTCCATATTAGATTGTATGCATCTTGAAAAGGAGATTTCTACCTTACTTAACATTGTATCTGTCAGGTACTGAATATTATTTTTAAAAATCTTTAAGAGTTTTTATTAAATTATCTGATTTCTTCCCATCGTACCCCAGAAGTTCATTACTGATTGGAATACATAAGTCACTGAATGGAAAATAACATTCAATATAGTGTGCAAAAATTTGCTTCATAGTCAGATTTTCAGGATTTTATTTATTGCTTTATGACAGCACCAAAGTAAAATTTAATATAAATCAGTTTAAAACAGACACTAATGCCTAGGTCTTCTGAGTTAGAAGACTATTTATTATCTTCTAAACCAACAAATTGTCCTTTCAACTTTGTATCTCTGCTTAAAATCTTACCCACTTTTCCAAGTTCAACTCAAATAAAATCCCACTGTATTATGGGACAGAAATAGAAAAGCAAAAAATAATCTGGTGAGAACTTTTCAAAAAGATATTCAAAAGTTCTGCTTAGAGCCAGTTCAAGACCCACAATACTCTCATGACACTTCAACCTTCCCTGTCCCTTGGACCAGGTCCTTACCTAATTTGGGGCATAAACATAATTAAAGAAAGGACAGACAATCTATAACTGCTCTTAAAGGATTCCTTGAAACAAAAAAGAAGCCAAGTCCCTCTTTGCTCCCAGTCTGATCAAAAGATTTTCCCTCTATGTGAAACAGAGAGGATCATCCATCTTTGCTTAAAATATGGACATTTTTTAAGACTCTCAGGCTGAAGGTCAGTCTGGAGTATCAGATGGAGACAGCAGACCAGCTCAGATAAGAGTTTCCAAAGCTATCCATCACTTGAATAAAAGCCAAACAACAAGTATTGATCCTGATCCTGAAGACAGGTTGAAAGGAGGAGGTAAGGTCACAACATTGCAGTTACTTGGGGATATGAAAGAGGTGAGATTGTGAAGACATGGTGGGCAGAAAGCCGAGGCCATTATGTACTGGGTGGAAAAGATGCTCATGAGACAAGTCAAGAAGGACCTGAAAAGCCCTGTGGGTGCTTTTTATCACCCAGATCAGGGAAATAAAAACGGAAATGAGTGGATATGGACGTGGGTTTCCAGGCAGAGAAGATCTTTAACCAGGGTGAGTCAGAGAAGAGGGATAGAGCCTAAGACCATGAAAGTGACACCATGGTGATGACACTGGCACAGCACGATTGTAGGCCTCCTGTTAACATGCATGCCCTTGTTCTCCAGTCCGTGCCCTCTCCCGGGCCTCATCCTGCCTTCTGTGGTCTTTATCTCCTTTGTAGACGGTTCTATAAAGAAGCACTAAATTTTAAAGTTTCCATTTGCCCCACTACCCTTCTTATTTTACAGGCTTTCTTAGACTCCCCCCAACTGTGCACTCAGTGCAAATCTCAGGATAAAACCTCAAGTGTGGAAAAAAAATGCAGGTGTCTTTATTTTTCTAAAACTTAATTTCTGTTTTGCATCATCATTCTACTGAAATAGCAGAAATTTAATCTCAGTCATTTATTCCCAGTCTTGGGTTTTTCCTTCTTAGACAAAAATCTCTGCAAAGCTGTCTAAGAGTCTGCCTGCTCTGAACTCATCATGCAGCACCTGGCATTGTGGCTGCTGCAGATCTCCCCTCTCCAGGGCCACTCATGACTCTGGGCCAACCCCTTCCTTCCACCTTTGCTCTCTCAACCTACCCTGGGCACATAATTCCTGGTCTCCATGTGGTCTGGGGTAGTATATATGTGAGGGTGATCACTCTCTTTAAACTCTGAAATGTTGTTTCCAAAGCCTTAATCTTTCTGTGTTCCTTTTAGTACACAGCCTTTCAAGACAGCATTCTGTCCTTACAGGTTTGGTCTCAGGGCAAGGACCAAATGGAGCAAGAGCCAGGGGGGAAAGAAAATGACTGGGAGGTGCAAGGCAGGGGTGGAGGAGCACGTGGGCTAGGACTTCCAAATGGAATCCTTTATCAGCAGCTTCAGAGGCCAGCGATGGTCCCACCCCAGGGATCTGTTTGTGACTCCTGCCATCTTGTGTTAAGGACAACTTGCCTTCTTTGATCTTCCTGTTTGATTTCCTTGAGAAAAGCCACCGTTGACTGCCCCTCAGTCTAATTCTGCTCTTCCTCTCTCTTCCTCCATAGACTCTTACAAGCACTGTGCTCATCTTTATGCTGGTCATTATGTTTGCATTAGAACAATAGAAGATGTCACTATTGATGGCCATAGATATATATGGATATCCCACATCTCACACCTCATTCCTACAAGCCACTGAGATGTTCCACCCGTGGTAGTATTCTGGAGACCTCAAGCTTGCCCATGATAACTTGTGCATCTTTAATAAAGTTAGCTATTTATAGATTTTTATGCTTACAAAACAAGTACTTTTTTTTTTTTTTTTTTTGAGACAGAGCCTCAAGCTGTCCCCCTGGGCACAGTGCCGTGGCCTTACAGCTCACAGCAACCTCCAACTCCTGGGCTCAAGCGAGTCTCCTGCCTCCGCCTCCCAAGTAGCTGGGACCACAGGCGCCTGCCACAACGCCTGGCTATTTTTTGGTTGCAGCCGTCCTTGTTGTTTGGCAGGTCAGGGCTGGGGATCCGAACCCGCCACCTTAGGTGTATGTGGCTGGCGCCTTAGCCGGTTGAGCTATAGGCGCCGAGCCAACAAGTACTTTTTATTATGGTAAAACATACATCATATAAAAATTGACCATTTTAACTATTTGTAAGTGTACAATTTAGTTGCAGTATGTTGACATTGTTGTGTGACCATCACCACTATCCATCTCTAGAATTTTTCATCTGCCCAATCTGAAACTCTGTACCCCTTAAACAATAACTTGCCATTCCTCCTTCCTGTAGGCCCTGGTATCCGCTATTCTTCTTTATGTCTATGAATCTGATTCTTCTACGTACTTCATATATGTGGAATCATATATTTGTTCTTTTGCATGTGGCTTATTTCACTCAGCATCATGTTTTCAAGGTTCATTCATGTTGTGTTATCTGTCAGGATATTTTGCTTGTTAAAAGGAATAATATTCCATTATCTGTATACACATGTATATATGCACACCCAATATACGTACATATACATGCATGAGCCCTATTTTGTTTATCCATTCATTTGTCTATGGACATTTGGGTTGTTTACACCTTCTGGCTATTATGAATAGTGCTGCAATAAACATGGGTGTGCAGATATCTTGTCAAGTCTTGTTTTTAATTGTTTTGGGTATATACCTAGGAGTGGAATTGCTGGATTATTTAGTAATTTCATGTTTGATTTTCTGAGGGGTTGCCATATTATTTTCCACAGCAGCTCCACAATTTGACATTTCCGTCAGCAATGCACACAGGGTCCAGTTTCTCTACATCCTTGCCAACACTTGTTTCCTGTTTTGTTTTGTTTTTCAGTAGCCATTCCAATGGGTGTGAAATGGTATCTCACTGTGGTGTTGGTTTGTATTTCTCTAATGATTAATGACCTTAGTCTTCTTTTCATGTGTTTATTGACCATTTGGAGAAATGTCTATTCAAGTCCTTCACTCATTTTTTTAAATTGAGTTGTTCATGTGTTTGTTGTTGAGTTATAAGAGTTCTTTAAACACCTTGGATATTAATCTCTTATCAGATGTTTCATCTGCAAATATTTTGTCTCATTTTATGGGCTGCTTTTTTCCTGTCTTGACAGTGTCCTACAGAAAAGTCTTTAATTTTGATGAAGTTCAATTTATCCATTTTCTTTAGTTACATGTGCTTTTGTGTCACATTTAAGAAATCATTGCCAAATCCACCATCATGAGGCTTTCCACAGTGTTTTCTTCTAAAGTTTTTATAGTTTTAGCTCTTATGTTTAGATCTTTGATCCATTTTGAATTAACATTTGTATGCTTTAAAGTAAGGGTCCAGCTTCATTTTTTTGCAAATGAATATCCAGTTTCCTTAGCACCGTTTGTTAAAAATCAGTTTTAGATATTTAAAATGCCTACTATATATTATTTTCCTTTCTTAAACAGTATGCAGAAGACAACAAACATTTTCTTGATGGTTCTGGGTCAACACCAAGGTCATTAAGTCTTGTTCCTTGCAGGATTGCAGCAACTCCTTCTGGGGTGACCAGTGTTCTCAGACTGCAGGGATCTGTTCGTTCTTCTCTTGGGTTTCACTACTTTTATTTGTCTTTCTTTGTTATCAAACTGTTGACTGTCAAGCTCTCAGCTAGTATTCCTCTCTCATAAAAATGTGCCCTTCTCGTTTCTACAGACTAACCAAACTAATAGTCAGACTCGATAGGAATTGTATATAAACTTAAAGTCAGTACTCCCTGAGGAAAGATCTGGAGGACTCATGAACAGAACAGAGGGAATGATGTTTAGTTAAGGACTTTATGTGAGCTACTCACTTTGCTAAGAGATCACTGTCATTTACATTGTGGTCTTTGTCTATGGCTGATGTCTATATAATTGGCCATTACTCCCTGGGGTGTTGATAAATGTTTAACCAGCTCTTGGTGGGGAGGGTGGGCTTGATTTGTAGTGGCTGCTGATTTCCATGGTGTAAATACTTCCAGTATGGCCAATTTGAAACTACAGTGTCCCATCACTGAATGTGGAATTAGAAAGAGATGTGCAGTGGAACATCGTTATATAGCATTTTTACCGTATTTGTACAATAGTCATAAATGTGAATATAGGTAATAGCAAAATAATTAGAAGGTGAAGCATTCTGAGTATTTATTACCTTTACTATTATTATTTTAATATAATTCTTTTAATAAGTTTATACAATTGAAAATTTAGTAAAGGCCATGTTTCACAACCAGCTCACCAAATTCCTGAAAATTGAACAATAAGCCCTTGCAAGCTGGGACGAGTCAACTCCAGCACACCTCTGGCATTATTTGACTACTTTGCAATGAGGATTATAAAGTCATAAAGTGTATTATTCCCAAGAATTTGAACAGACTGAACATATAAATAGAGTTTTTGGAGGTTCAGATTAATTAATAAATAACACGCATGATCAGTTACTAATGGAAACAAATATTTGGATGGCACTCTGTAGAATATTAGATAGCTAAAATTTTCTGGGCTCCTGTTTTATGCCAGGCACTGTGATAAGTTCTTTATTGTCATTATCTTGTTGAATCCTAGGGTCAGGTGCTATTATTATCTCCATCCTATAGATGGGGAAACTGAGGTTCACATGTTCAAAGACACACTAGGTTTTGAACCCATTTCTGTGTGGGACCACTTCAAGAATTCTCTATTGAAAATCCACTGTTAATTGGATGAAGAGCAGCAAGGGGGCCTGGGAGGGGTTTAACGTGGCTGGGTGGAAACTGCAAAGGACCTTGGTACTAGATGAAGCTAGAGATACCTGGATGCCCCCATCATGCAAAAACTTTTAGGCCATATTGAAGAGTTTGGTTTTACTCAGGAAAATGAAAGCCAGTGAAAGTTTTTGGTTTTGGTCAGGAGGAGATTGTTTATTTTTTTCAGACTCTGTTGCCCAGGCTGGAGTGCTGTGGCATCAGCCTGGCTCACAGTCACCTCAACCTCCTGGGTTCAAGTGATCCTCTTGCCTCAGCCTCCCATGTAGGTGAGACTATAGGCATCAGCCATAATACCTAGCCAACATTTTTTCTACTTTTGGTAGAGAGGGGGATCTCATTCTTGCTCAGGCTGGTCTTAAACTCCTGAGTTCAAATGATCCTCCCGCCTTGGACTCCTAGAGTGCTAGGATTACATACATGTATGAGCGACCACACCCAGCCCCAGTGAATGGTTTTAATTGTGGCACATGAAGTGTGTTCAAGTCAGCCTTTTGAAGAAACTTTCTGGGAAATGTGGCTCAGTATACACCGGAGACTCGTGAAAAGGCCGCTGCAGCTGTCCTGGCGAGGCATGAAGAAAGCAGAGACTGGGTGGTGCTGGTTTCTGGTTTTTGCAGCTGGGTGGATGGGGTTGCTTTTCTCAGAGACAGGAAACAGTGCAAAAGGAGCAGCCTGGAGGGGAACTCAAGAGTTGAATTTTGGACATGTTGACTTTGGGGCTTTTCTAAGAGTTCCAAGAAGAGAAGTTAAGTGAGAAATTAGATTCATACATTTAAGTTCTAGGAAATTTTCATATTTTCATAATTTACTGTCTTCATTTTCTCTATTCTGTGTTTTTGTGAATTTTACTAGTCACATGGAAGAGTTTAGAATTTGACCTTCCAATTTTATTTTATTTTATTTTTGCTGTTTTTGACTAGGCCTGGGTTTGAACCCAACACCTCTGGCATATGGGGCCCGCACCCTACTCATTTGAGCCATAGGCACTGCCTGATCTTCCAATTTAAAAAAAAAAAAATCATATTTTTGGCTATATCTGTATTTTTACTCAAGTTTTGAGAAGAATTTAATTACATAAAGCAAAGCTTCTACTAAATTTTATTAACTTTAGTTTATTATAGTTTTAATTCCCAAAAAGTCTTTCTTCTCCTCTATTCTTTGGTCCTTGTATCTTGGATCTGTTTTATGGATGCATTGTACCAATCAGATGTCGGTTTCTCTGTTTCTCTGAGGTTGCTCCTGCTCTTCTGCTCCCTGTATTGCCTACGCTGCCTTCTTCCATTTCTTGTTTTGCTGTCTACCCTAAGTGCTGACGATGTCCCTGCAGGGTCTGCTGTCTTTTATTTCTATTAGGACTCGGGCCCTGGGTGGGGGCAGGGTTTGCTGTGCCATGGTCCCTCTTTCAGGGCCTTTATTGGTTGATAGATTTCTAAATGTCTTGTTCTGGGGTCAGCTCTCAGATTTTCACTGAATTCCTTCATTCAAATTCAAGCTTCACTCTTGATCTGAAGCCTCTTTTGTTCAATTTCTCCAAATCAACCTCCTTTCCTGGTGGGCCTGGTGGTGGGAGGTGGGGATAGGGTGAGACTGGGTCTCTGCTCATGGTCTACCTCTGGGCATTCTTACTTGTTACTTTCTCCCCTCTGGTAAGTCCATTACCAGCTTTCCAAACTAGATTTCATCTTCAAAATACTTGTTGAAATCTCCCTCCTGCTTTTGTCTCTCTTGTGTCCTGACCTTGTATGTTCATACCTTTCTTATTCCTTTATTGTCACTTTAGGGAAATTTGAAGAAGAAACAAATGCACGGTATAATTCTGTCGTATTTGAAGCATCGCTCCTTTTTCTGTTTTAACATTTGGAATGTATATAAGTTTTTAAAAGATTATAAACTACATACTAATTATCAATAATCAGAATGGGATAACTTCTCATTTGTTTGAATCACAGTTACCAAAAACAAGCCAAAAGAATAAATTTAGGTGGCTCTGCGCCTGTGGCTCAAGTGGCTAGGGCACCAGCCACATACACCTAAGGTGGCGGGTTCGAATCCAGCGGCTAAGGTGCCAGCCACGTACACCTAAGGTGGCGGGTTCGAATCCCCAGCCCGGGCCCGCCAAACAACAATGACAGCTGCAACCAAAAAATGGCCGGGTGTTGTGGCGGGCGCCTGTGATCCCAGCTACTTGGGAGGCTGAGGCAGGAGACTCGCTTGAGCCCAGGAGTTGGAGGTTGCTGTGAGCAGTGAAGCCATGGCACTCTACCCAGGGGGACAGCTTGAGGCTCTGTCTCAAAAAAAAAAAAAGAATTTTTTTTTCTTCCCTCCACCCCTCCAATTCTACCATGATAAAAAACATTCTACTAGTTGATCAGACACTATAATCACTGTATATTTGGAGATAATCAGTAGCAGGAAATCAATTATAGGAAACAACCACCTTTTCAAATTCTGAGAACTTTTCCTAAGATAATCTTTGAATATCTGATATGGCAAATTCCCATGATCATCTCAGGAGGCTGTTGTGAGTTTATCTGAGACAAATGAAGTCCTTCTGATCAATGTGATGTGTCCTAATCATGTACGTTTCCCCTGGTTGATACATAGTAGTCTGCTTTCCATCTGGCTAGGGGGGTGGGCAGCACTTTTGTTGGCATTTGAAGTGAGAGGCTCATCTGAGCACCCCTGAGAATGGTAAAGGACTTGGGCTTGCAATAAAAAAGCATAAGGTACTTGTGGCACAGTTCTGGATAAGAGTGAGAAATTAGTTATCACCCACATCAAAGAAGGGGTAAGCACTGCATTGTTCTGATTGAAGTGGAGAAGATGGTAAAAGAGCTTCTATGCAGTTTCTGAGTACCAGGAAAGCAAAAGAAAGGGAAAAGCTTTCAGCGCCTCAAGAGCAGTTAACAAACCCCAAGGAAAGAGAAGTGGGTACTCTCTGAAAGTTTTACTGAGAGAAAAGAGAAATGAGCTTTATACACAGGGTGAAGAAATGACACTCTTACAGTTTAGAAAGGATAATAATGAAAGTTACAGTAAAAGCCAGGTGAAAATAGTACTTACTAGTCACAAATTTTTATAGAAAGCTATAGGTAGCATTTAATTCGTAGCTTGAAAAAGAACCCGTTTTAGCAGATGGCCTTGGGAAGATATTGATCAAAGGATACAAAATTTCAGTTAAGCTAGGAGATAAAAGGGAAAATAAAAAAAAATTATATAACCAGTATAGAGAAAAATTCCTTTGGAACATTGATAAGAAAATATTCTGATCTGGAAGAGAAATACCAGGTATGTTCATGATGAGGAAGTGGACAAGGTATTCTGTTTAAAAGGGATTTGAGCAAGTGGATTCCAGAAAGAACTGCTGATAGGTTTTTGTTGACAACATTTGCCAAGAGGCAAAGATGAGGAGAAAGATGTTAGGTTAAAAGCGTTATTTTTTCCTTTTGCAATCAACAGCTGACTCCTTCAGGAATGAATTCTCACAATAATAGTACTTGTGGTAAATTACTTTCTTTAGTAAAGGGGGTAAATCCATTTATTGATTTTGGTTAATTGGTAATACCTAGTGATCAGTGGCTTAGAGGCTTCTAGTACCTGTTTGTTTTATCCATAGATACCACGAATATGAAGAGTAAGTTAGAGAATGAGGAAAATCTACAAAGCTGAGTAGTTTAATGATATTTTTATCGTTTGGTTGATCTGAAATAAAAATATCATTATAGAGAGTTTAAAGGACTATCGTGAAAGAGGCTTATTGCCCATGCTAACAGCCCTCCTCAAGTTCTCAGCTGATTTCTCTGTATCTGGAGAGCAATGTTTGTTGAAGTTTGTAACAAAGACCTTGAGATAGAGTGAGGTCCCCAGAGAGTTAACTCAAGTTCTGTATAGTCTCAGAATTAGAAATATTCTCTTGTTGAGAGTTCTTGTAGTCATCTTCTTGAAAAATGGTACTGTTAGCTGAAAGGAAGGATGTATCACCTCTGACCTGACTTAAACACATGATGTAACCTTCTTGTTTAAAGACTCTCTGGCCCAGGATTTCCATAAATGACCTCAAACCTTATTTACTGAACTATAAATGATATACCTGGATACTAGAAAGCTTTCTAAAGTGAATTTGGTGACTCAGTGAGATCAGACAGTAACCAACCACCTGACAACATCCTGGAGCAGAAAGCACACTGCTAAATTTCTACCTTCATGATTCCTGCCAACTTTTCAGTAGCAAGGCAGAAGGTGAAGGGAGGGCTCCCTCAAGGCCAATAACATGGAAGGGCTTCTTTGGAAGGGAAGGAAGTCTCGGTTTTCTTTACATGGATTTGGTGGAAAATGGGAGGACATTTCGGGGGTCCTTTTTGCAAAACAGATGTAGATGTTTGTTACACTATCCATCTTTTATTTCTTTCTGTTCTTCCTTCTTCCCTTTCTCCCTTCCTTCCTCCCCCTTCATCTTTCTTTCTCTCTTTATCTCTTTCTTATGCTCTTAAAAGAATCCCATTATGAATGTGTTGTAGTTATCTAATGCTGCATAACAAACCATCCCAAAAGCTAATGTCTTAAAATGGCAACAGAAAAGCTGACCCAGGCTGTAACAAATTATTACTCACGAGTACGTTTCTACCTATCTGAAAATTTGCCATTTCAAATCAGGGCCTTCCCCAGCTGCCTCCAGCCCTAAGATGGTTTTATTCTGTAGCTATTCCCCCTCCACTCCCAAGCCTTTTATCAATCAAGTTGTTGAGCACTCTGCTTCTTCAGAACAGAAAGTCTCCCTCCACTTCAGAGTGCTGTCCTATCAGCAATTAGAGACCTACCTGACTTTAAAATATACAACCCAATCCTAATGTGCACTGGATATTTTATCTTTTAATCTGTTAACACATTTTTACAAAAGCAACGTGGCTTGAATGATGGCCACATACAGAACTATAGACTCTTAACACTCGAAGGGGGATATGAATATTGAATTTAATCATAAATCTATAAAATTAAAAGCAATATGGTCTATGCTTTTCTGAAGATAGAAGATTGTAACCATCCCTTGAGCAGTGGCTGATTTTACCCCCTTTACCAGCTTTATTGAAAGATTAAATAAAATGTGTGGATATAAAAATTTAGACAATTTTTATTTCACTTTTATGAAAGTTTTCCCTGAAAGAAATATCTTTAAGAGGCTGAGTACTCAAAATACCCAATGTACTCAGAACTATTATGAAATCAATATATAACCACCCACACTTTCATAGGAAAGATGAAACACAATTATAGCCCAGAAAGAAGGAGAGAGAAGGATGATGAAGGAAGGGGTGGGGTGACAGGGGTGGACTGAGGGTAATTGGTGGGACCTCTTCTACTGTGTATATTGCAAGTGTACATGTCAAATATATTAACAGTAGAGTGTAAATGTCTAAACACAACAATTGAGTGAGGTGAATGATATGTTGACCAGTTTGATGTGCACATTCTAGACTGTATATAGAGTCAGCACATTGTACCCCATAAATGCAGTAAGGTACACAGTTATGATCTAATAAAAATTATTCTAAAATTTTAAAAAAAGAGGCTAAGGACTTACTGGGGATATGTTTTGATTATTCAAAACACTTTCTATGTGCCCTTCTCTTTGGGCATCACCCAGTTAGCATTTTTATCCCCTGCCCTCCTGTCTTAGTTTTGCCACTTAAGCCTACAGTTTTGTTGTATGGCAGTGATAAGAGAAAATTTAGAAAAGACTCAGAGGTCCTTGGAGAAGGTAGGGCCTTGTCTATTAATGGAAATAAAGAAAAGCATTTCATTAACCAAATAACGAACAAATGGTCTAGAAAAAGTTCATTTCGTAGTGCTGGTTCCTATTTTAAGTATTGCAAATACTTGGGTGCAACTGACTTCCAGAAATAGGAGTCATTTAATACTCATTTAACACTCATTTAATAAGGAGTGTTTATTCATTCGGCATAGTTCTAGGTGTTGAGTAGACATCAGTGGGAAGTCCCTGCTCATACTGGGAGAAGAAAGACCACAAATCAACACAAAGAAAACATCAAATGGAGTTAAGTGGTAAAGAAAGAATTAAAAACAGCATGTTACAATGAGGGTGACTAAATGGTAAATTTTGATTGGGGTCAGGGAAAGCCTCACTCAGGATGAGGAATATAATCTGAGATCTAAAGAATAGGGGCCCATGAAGTTATTTAAAGGAAGAGCATCCCATTGAACAGGGCAGCAGGTGCAAAGGGCCTAAAGCAAAAATAGGAAGAAGGACAAAGTGAAAGGAGCACAGGGGGAGGAGACTGAGAAGGGTAGGCAGGGGCCAGATCATTAGGGCATGAGAAAGAAGAGTAAGGAGTATTTGGGTACAGTGACAAAGTGGCATTTTCTGACTTCTGTGGTGAAAATCACTAGACCTTGGAAGCAAAGAAGATGTTCTTCAACAGGTGAATGGATAAGCAAGTGGTGATGTCTTGCTACCATGGAACATTATTCATTGGTAGAATGAATGAGCTATCAAGCCAAGAAAAGACATGGAGAAGCCTGAAATGCATATTGATAAATGAAAAAACCAATCTAAAAAAGGTATACACTGGATGATTCCAACAACATGATGTTCTGAAAAAGGTAAAAAAAAATATTGAGACAATAAAAGATTAATGATTGCTAGGGGCTTGGGAAAATGAAGGCGGGATGAACAGTTGGAGCACAGAGGGTTTCTAGGGTAGTGAAACTATTCTGTATGATGCTGCAATAGTGAAAACATGTCATTATATGTTTGTCAAAACTCACAGATAATATGAGGAAACCTTAATGTCAATTGTAGACTTTAGTTAATCATAATCTATCAATATTGACTCATCAATTGTAATAAATGTAACTGTCTTAGTCCATTTTCTGTTGTTATAACTGAAAACCACAAGTAGGGTAATTTATAAAGAAAAGAAGTTTATATAGCTTATAGTTCTGGAGGCTGGGAAGTCCAAGAGGATGGCCTTTCTGCCATGTCATGACATGAGGAAGGCATCACATGGCAAGAGAGCAGGAGTGTGCATGTCAAGTCAGGTCTCTCTTCTTATCAAGCACCAGTCCCATTATGGGGCCCCCACCTGTAATCAACGTATGAATTTGAGGGTTAATATTCCATGAAATTTGGGGGACACATTCAAATCAGAGCAGTACCATTCTAATACAAGATGTTAATAATAAGGGAAACTGGGAGGAGAGAGAAGAGGGATGGTGAGAAGCTACTCCATTTTTCTCTAAACCTAACACTACTCCCAAAATGTTGATTAGATTTTTAAAGTCATGGGAGCCAATATTTAACAACTGGATAGTAGAGGGAAGAGTGGTTGCAGGAAGATTTGTTTGGAGGCAATTGCTACAGTCTGGGGGAGAGTTATCTGGGCTGGCCTTTAGGATGGACAGAAGAGGACAGGAGGAGATGGAGAAATGGACATGTCTAGAGCATGTTTTGGAAATTGGGTGGACAAGACTTACTGATGGCCTGGACAGGATGGCAAAAACAAACTAAAAACAGGACTTGGAGTTTAAGCAAGTAGGTAAACACTGATATTATTCACTGAGGTAGGGAAAGGTGAGAAATTCCTATTAGACACCCCACTCAGAATGAGAGGGTGGGTGGATATATAAATTTGGAATTCTGAGGTATAGGAATGAAGGCAGAGATCTGGGAGTCATCAGAATATGAATATGTTTAAACTCATAGGACTGGATAAACTCAACAAGGAAGGGGGTTTAGACAGAACAACAGAGGGGTCACAGCACCACCGCTTAGCATTTTTTTTTTCATCTTTTCTTTCTTTCTTTTTTTTTTTTTTATTGAATGGTAACTGTGTACATTGATGACCGCTTAGCATTTTAACATAGAAAAGTAAGACCAGGCAGGAATCGGTGAAGGAACAGCCAGGAGACAGGAGAAATGCAAACGAATGTGATGTCAGACAGCAAGAGAATTGTTTCTGCCCTGAAGATTTCTATCTAGGCTCAACTCTTTGAGTGGGAATCACTCACAATCACTCATTTAGATGAAACCGACTCTTGCAGACAGGGAGCTCTCCACATGCCCCCAAGTCAGCTCTCCTCTCACTCACAAAGGGAATGCAGTGCTTCCCCTCAGAACTGAGGCCTGGCCCTTGGGTCTTCACGTCAAGCCTTCCTTTCCAGGGCATCACACAGCATGTCCGGTTAGAGCAGGGGGCTGGCAAAGTATAGACCCAATTGGCCTGCCTCCTGTTTTTATATAGCCCATAAGCTAAGAATGGCTTTTATATTTTTAGATGGAAGAATATTTTGTGACATGTGAAAATTATAAGAAATCCAAATTTCAGTGCCCATAAATAAAATGTTGTTAAAGTCCAAGCATGCTCCCTGCATCGATGTTTTCTATGGCTGCTTTTGCATTACAACAGCAGAAGAGAGTTCCTGTGGCAGGCCTGCAAAACCTAAGCTATTTCTTACCTGTCCATATACCAAGAAAAGCTTTCTGACCCTTGGATTAGAGCACCAAATCTAATTGCCATGCGTGAGGGTGTCAGGACACTAGCTTATCTGTCCTCATGGATTCTGTTGAACATAGTGAGAGGTTCTGGCATAGAACCAGGGTGAGAGTCCTTAAGAAAGGAGAGGAGACCAGTCCAGGGACAAGGGAAGACTTTAATAGAGGAGGAAAGGGGAATGGAGACTGACCAGGTGTCAGCTCAGCTCCCATACAGTGGCAAAGGGCTTTCATTAGCCGTTATCAGTACAACTGGAAGGGGCAGTGTGCCCAGAGCACTGTCTGGGGCTCTTCTCTAGTGAGGGTCAGGATTATGGGCAGGGTGTTTCCAGGAGCTCTGGCCTTGAGGCACCCCAGGGCTCTCGGGAGGGGATTGCTGGTTTTTGACCTGATTTTCTAAAATGGCTGCACTCCTGTCAGGGTTACGAGATTTTCTTTCCCAAACACAGTTTAAGTTGAAGTCTTTTCTTGTGCATGATGTCACCATATTTCCCACACCCCTGTACTTCCCACACCCCATGGCACTGTTTCATTTAAACAATGACATCTGGATTTCTGCTTCCGGCTGTGACCTGGCCCTGAGTTTTTTCTTGGGCATCCAACTGCTTGTTAGATGTATGTGTATCTGCTTGAGTCACCTTTAAAATTAACACGTTTTAAAAGGAACTAGTTGTCTCACCCTGACAACTTGTTTTACGTTACTATATTAGGGTGGTATAATAAAACAAAATATATTTGGTCTTTGTTCCTAGTTCCTGGTACAGAGCCTCAAAAACTCTTAGAATCTCCCAAGTGATAGGAGTAGCTTCTTTTTTCATTTGCTCCTCTCAACCACACATGGGTTTGTGCTTCTGAGGTGACTCCTGGTGGGCCCTTGGATAGTTTCAGGAGAGGGACTAGGTATTCGGGAGGGACCAAGGTTATGATTAGAGGGCTAAAACTTTCCGTCTCAGTCTCGGACCTCTAAGGAGAAGAGATTGAGTTGAATCATGTGGCCAGTGCTTTAACCATCAAAGCCCCGAAACCCAGATGAATCCTGGACCAAGGAGGCTGTGGGGAGCTCGCTGGGTGGAGCCTGCGTTGATGTCCACTGGTGCTCCCCTATGCAGGGCCCGTCCAGATTTGCTCTATGTCCCTCTTCATCTGGCTGTTCCTTTGTATCTTTTACAATAAAAGAATGATCCTCCAGCATAATGCAGCCAGCGAGTTCTGTGCGTTTTTTTCAAGTGAGTTAATAAATCTGAAGTGAGTTGTGGGAACCTCAGCTTTGTTGCCGAGTGGAAGAGAAGTGTGAGTTACTTGGGGAATCCACTTTGGTGTCTGAAGTGGGGGCAGTCTTGTGGGACTGAGCCCTTAACCTGTGTGGGGAGGACCTGTGCTAACTCCTCATAGTGTCAAATTGAATTGAAAGGTACCCAGTTGGAGAACTAGTGTTAGAATGCACTTCATTAAAAGCTTCATTATCCAAGTGGTCATCTTCCAGGGTAGAACGCTATTAGTGACGGGTATTTGAGACTTTTTGAGTCTACCCTCCACTTTCCATCACCAAGTAATGCTGATTTTCCTCTTTTTTTTTTTTTCTTTTGAGAGTTTCACTTTCTCACCTTGGGTAGAATGCCGTGACATCATAGCTCACAGCAACCTCAAACTCTTGGGCTCCAGTGATCCTCTTGACTTACTTGAGTAGCTGGGACTACGGGTGCCTGTCCCAATGCCCAGCTATTTTTAGAGATGGGGTCTTGCTCTGGCTCAGGCTGGTCTCAATCTCCTGAGCTCAATGATTCCACCTGTCTCAGCCTCCCCGATTTGCCTTCTTAATATGTACTGACTGTATACCAGTGGTTCTCAACCTGTGAGTTCCGACCCCTTTGTAACAATGAAAATACATCCTGCATATCAGATATTTACATTACAATTCATAACAGTAGCAAAATTACAGTTATGAAGTAGCAATGAAAATAATTTTATGGTTGGGGGGTCACCACATCATGAGGAAGTATATCAAAGGGTCGCAGCATTAGGAAGGGTGAGAATCACTGCTCTATACCCTCACACTTCCTCTCCAACTTCCATTGTCTTAGACACTCAGCCACTCCACCACTAGAGTAACCCCCAAGGGGGGCAGTCTTGCCCCATCTCAATTTGACTCATGTTTTAACCAGTGATCTAATGAAAAATGTGGATCTTATTTTAAAAACCGTTTTTAAAAAATGCAGATCTTCTCAGGTCTTAAAACCATCTCAACACTGCCTCCCACTAATAGCTATGATTCTCAGACTGGATGTAAGACACAGTCACCCATGAAGTATTTGAAAAATATGATGTCTGGGCTGCACCTCATCAATGCTGGGACCTAACTAGGACCTACCTGAAGGACACGATGGGTTTGTCCTGTGCTTTTTGCATTTGACACTGCAAGTATTTTTTTCTCAACTATTTGAAATTCATGCTGGTGAAAAATTAAATCATGGAATTTTTGAGTTATTTATGTGACAAGAAAAAGAGTAAAATCTTCCATCCCACCACTTAAAAAACACATTATGGAATTTCATCATTCAGAAACATTCAAAGTACAAGAATTTGGCAAGCCTTCTATTTGCAGTCTTTTTTTGACTCAGACTGCAATTTGATGACTGATCAAAGCTTGCAAAATGTGAGTTCAGGTTTCCAAATCTGGCTGCACCTTACCTGGGGTAAACCCTACTCTAAGACAACGTCTTTAAACTGTCAAAGGAATGCATGTTTTAAGTAATAGGAGGGACCACCTTCAAGCAAAGAGTGAACTCAGGAAAGGAAATGTATTCCCGGGGTTCTATGTTAGAATACTGCAGATGTGCTGAGATTCTGTGCTGTTCTTTATAAGGAATGTTGCTCTATGAGATAGGGAAAATTCTATAATATCTCATCCACGTGGCGTATCTATTCCTATAACATCCTAGGTAATTTAAGCACTATTTCTATTTTAAAAGAAATCATTCACTTTATCAGCAATACACAGGTGACTTGACCTTAAATTTGGGTAATTATACTAATGAAAGCACTAATACCACGTTCGCAGGCATGTGCAGACCCTCTCTCATTGCCTATTGTCTAGAAACCATTATGCTGCGTGTAGCGCTCTCTCTCTTCCCCATTTCCTTGGACTCCTTCCAAGATTCAGTCTGTTATTATTTCAACTCTCTCTGAATGTTGGTATGTTGGTATTTTTGTGCTCTGCCTCGTATGACTTATGGATTTTTTTCTCCCCTTCTCGGTAAGATATTTTCCATACCCATTCACCACCATTATTCATTCCACATGCTGCAAATATAATGCCCACCTAATCAATCACCACTTCTGGATTTGAAAATAAAACCATCCTTTCTTTCTTATATTAGGCAAATTAGTCAAATGAGTGTTTTCTAAAACTTGCTGCCTTTTTAGGGCCCTTGGCTCTCAGCCTGCCTTTTTCTGCTACTGCCTCCCCCTTCCTCCTCCTCCTGTTTGCAAACAATATCGATTCTTTTTTGCGGGTATTCAGGGTGGATTCTGATCTTCCCGACTTTGTCACCGGCTTTGGTGATCATACATCCTTCCTTTGAAGGACCCGCTTTCCCAGGAGGTGAGCGAGTGGGTGGTGAAAACTGTTCCAGGCTCCATCTCCTTCTTCCCTGTACTGGAGCAGTGAAGTTCCTTAGACTGACACGGGGCCACTCTCTCCCCTTTGGCGGGTTTTACTTTCAGAAAGCACAGTAACCACAAAATCAATATTCATCACTGAAAATTACAAAATGCCATGGTTGATGGTTTGCTTGAAATAGAGTAGTAAAAAAGAAATGAAAGCAAAAGAATGAAGCAGCTTACCTACTTCATTTTTTCCTTACCAGTTCTCCCCAGTCCACATTTTCCTGAATTTTTCCATTTAGTTTAATTTTCAGAGGGATTCCTTTGTTTTAAGGAGCCAGGGTCCTTTTGTACCAATCTCAACATTTTTGTCAATTAAGCTTCTTTAAGAGGGAGAGAGCTGGTGAAGCATCTGCCACTGCAAGACGTCTTTTGGCCAAAGCCTGTTAGAGGAAACTCTAACTATTGTCCCGGCAAAGCAAATGGCTCTTAGCATCGTGGTTCTTTCTAATGTATGTGTTTATGAGCAATTAAATTCCAGTTTGAGGGAAGACTTGCTAACAGCATACATTATTTTAATAGACATACAGTACTACTTTAAACTGTCTTCACCATCTGCTCGTCATGATTATAAATGCAAAAAGAACATATTTTACATTAGCATCAGAAACTAGTGTGATATTAGGGATTGAGATGCCCATATATGCTCTTTGTATAATACCGAATGCATCTGTGCTATTTTCCTTTTCTTTCCACAATGCAAATTAGAGAAAGAAGATGCTCGTTCCTTGTGAACCATTTCCTGACATGGAAGATAATTTTCAGGATAGAAATTCATTAGGAGGGGATTTTGACTTACTATTCAACAAAATATGCTTTTAAAACTATATGAGCTGATGTGCCTGGCTCTTGCTGGGCCTCTTTGGCTCTCTTAACTCTAGGCAATGAGGGAGAAAAAACAATACATCAAGGGCAGCAAATCTACTGTAATCTTCTTTAATGTCCATCAGGGATGCAATGTATAATGTATAATGGAGTAAGTGTTTCTTCTCCATAAATAAAATTTAAAATACATGGGATGCATATGTATTGGTAGAACACTTCATATGGAGTCGGAATAGCATCTGGATAGGCATACGCTCTGTTTTTTATCTGTCTCTTTATGGCTGGATGATCTTTCTAAATGGAGAATAATGCCGTCATAATATCGGAGGAAGCCAGGATGAAATAGTTCTATTCTCCTAGAGAGGCTGGTCAAAGCCAGCATATAAACACATCCAAGTCATCAGAATGGGAGGGATGACTCCTCACTGAGAGTGTTTTTAACTAAGTCTGGAAATGGAAGCCAAAGGAAAGGACGATCGGGATGAGTTAAAAGAAGTTCAACGGCAGAGTCCACTTGAGAGAATTTTTTTCCCTCCCTCATTTGTTTAAAGAGCTCAATTTATACCGCATTTCCGGTTCAACAAATCTAAGACCAAAGGGCAGTAACTGTTTTCCCTGGGCTTATTAACTATATTTCTGGGTTTTTGTTTTGCATTTCAGGCATATTGGTTGGGACTGAATGATCCAGGCAGGAAGGATACAGGATGAGAAACACCACAGCCAACTGAAGATGAGCGGTGCCTGCTCCTTAGCGACCAGTGACTGTGGGCTCTGGCCAGCTCCCCGCAGCCAGGAGAGCCTCACCTGCGGAGCCTGTCCCCAGGTGGAGGACCCAGGCCTACAGAAAGAGCACCCAGGAACAAAAGCCATCACTGTTCTTGCTCTTCATTTCTAGGTAAAAAAAAAAACAAAAAAACACTTAAAATAAGGGGTGCTATAAGAAGATGTCTAATTTCTGTTAAAAATAGCCCAACCTTGTGATTCTATGGAGGGCTGCAGTCCTTTCATGTGTGTGTGTGGGGGGGGTGTGTATGGTGGGGAGGGAGGCTGACTTTTTGAGACCTTGCCTCCTAAATATGTTCAATGAACTGACTCACCTACAAGACCAACTTTCCTGAAGTACCACCCTCTCCACTGCTCCATGTACCTGCACAGGAGTGCACAGTGGCATCCACAGCTGATGTTTGAGGTCTCTGCTCACAAGATGTGCCAGCTTTTCCTTCTAGTCCTGGCTTGCCTGTCTCACCTATCTCTCAGCCCATCCATGCCTCCCACGAGATCACAAGGAGACTTCTGGATCTCTGCGTGCAGCCTATGGGGACCTGGGGCTCCATCTCAGTCCCTCTCTGAGGGTTTCTAGTGTGGTAACATGTCACACTGTCATTCTCCTGTAGCAAAGCTTGTTGCTTTAGGGACATGCAAGGTGATCTCTTCCCTGAATTTCAGCAGGATGTAAGACCCAACCCCTTTCCGTGTACCCAGGGCTGAGAATGAGACCCTGAGTCCTTTCACACAGTTCTAACTAAGCTCTGATCTCAGGCTCGGCTCCTCCAAACTTCTCCCCCCTTTTCCTCAGCCCTCCCCTCCCTATGCTACCTGAAAAGACTTTTCTCCCTCATGGTTTTAGAAACTTTCCTTACAGCATACCCTGCATCCCTGCTGTCGCTAACTGGAAACTCTATTTCTCTGACTTTGGATCTTTGAAATCCACCAATCCTTTCTTTCTTCAACAAAGGTTGGCTCTCTGGGATAAAGGCCTTGGCTTTCATAGCCTTTGGACCTGAAATAGGAAAGAAGAAATAGTATCTTCCCAAAATTTAGGGCTGGGTTCTGCCATGCCCTGAAAGAAAGATGATTTCAGCTCCAAGGATGGAGAATTGCAAAGTAGAAAGAATTTGGGGGAATAGAGTTACTTGGGGTAACACTTTAAAATAATATTTTATTTCACATGTATTAAGATCTAGTCTAAGTTCCTCCTTCCACTAATCAAACTGATTAGAAATAATTTTCATCCACCTTTAAATTCCTATAGTATGTGGCTCTCACTCAGGGCCTAGAGGGTCTTGTCTATAGCCATTTCTCTCTGTCTCTCCAAAGAGACTGTGATGCTGTTACCCTTCTCACTGCCTGATGAACCCCTTCCTGCATCTGCTTGGTTAGGGAGTGGGTGACTGTTACCATGTGCTCAAGCCAAGGGGGCGCTAGAGAGCAATGAGCGCTGGCCTCCCTCCTTGCCTGCAGCCACAAGCATCTCCCTGGGGACAGTCCCTGTTGTCAGATGGTGGCAGGTGATGCTGATGAGTAACTGGAAGCACTGGGTGAGTCTGTGACTGGTCCGTATCTCACCTTTCACACTTTGCTTATTCTTTGGACTTTATTTTTTATTTTTATTTTTACTTTATTATTAATTTTTGAGACAGAGTCTCAAGCTGTCACCCTGTGTAGAGTGCCATAGTGTCATAGCTCACAGCAACCTCCAACTCAGGCTCAAGTGATCCTCTTGCCTCAGTTTTCCTGTTTTTTTTTTTTTTTGAGACAGAGCCTCAAGCTGTCCCCCTGGGTAGAGTGCCGTGGCATTACAGCTCACAGCAACCTCCAACTCCTGGGCTCAAGTGAGTCTCCTGCCTCCACCTCCCTAGTAGCTGGGACCACAGATGCCCGCCACAACGCCCGGCCATTTTTTTGTTGCAGCCGTCATTGTTGTTTGGCGGGTCTGGGCTGGGGATTCGAACCCGCCACCTTAGGTGTACATGGCTGGTGCCTTAGCCGGTTGAGCTATAGGCGCCGAGCCAGTTTTCCTGTTTTTAGTAGAGATAGGGTCTCATTCTTGCTCAGGCTGGTCTTGAGCAAAAACTGCCGTGCTCAAGCAGTCCACCCGCCTCGGCCTCCCAAAGTGCTAGGATTACAGGCAGGAGCCACCACGCCCAGCCTTCTTTGGACTTGTAGATGCTTTGATGTTTAGTGTTTCATCAATGCCCTGCTGCCAGCCAGCCTATGAACTTGATTTTTGGACACCATATAGAATTACTAAATGGAAAAGAATTGGTGCTGAGGAAAATGTAACCCTAATCAAGGCAGTGTTCCAGCGCCCCCACATTTGAGATTAGGAATAATGATGGAATGAATGAATACAGTGCACTGCTCACAACGGAAAGTCAGGTGGTCATTTTTCCAAGAGATTTTGTGTTTAACATAAATACTACAAGTAAAATACTGCTTTAGAGACTTTATACGACTACTTTAATTTGAAAATTTGGCTTGGTCCCTATAGCTCAAGTGGCTAGGGCTCCAGCCACATACACCAGAGCTGGTGGGTTCGAATCCAGCCAGGGCCCGCCAAACAACAGTGACAGCTACAACCAAAAAATGACTGGGCATGTGGCGGGCACCTGTAGTCCCAGCTACTTGGGAGGTTGAGGCAAGAGAATCGCTTGAGCCCAGGAGTTGGAGGTTGCTGTGAGTTGTGATGCCACGGAACTCTACCCAGGGCAACAACTTGAGGCTCTGTCTTAAAAAAAAAGAAAAGAAAAGAAAATTAATTTCTGCACCCAGCCATTCTAGATAGAGCAATACAAAAGATTAGATGCAAAAGGCAAATCTCCTTCTCTCTCTGAATTCTAGCTTCTTCCCCAGACACAATCGCTCTCAATAGCTTCTTGTTCATCCTTCAGAAAACTCCTATGCATATAGACAAGGTGCATCTATGTAAGTGCCTGATATGTGTATGTATATCAATCCCTTCCACCCCTCAAAAGCCCATTCTCTCTACATTCTTCCAAGCCTTGCTTTACTTACTCAGTAATGAATTTTGTACATATCTCTATGCCAATATGTACAACTCTTGCTCATTCTTTTGAACTAGTGCTATCGCAGTGTTTGAATGTTCCATAATTTATTTAACTACTTCCCCATTGAAGACTATTTAGATCCGTTATAGGAACAAGAATTTCTCTGAAATAATTCCTAAACAAGTTCAATGCTGAGAAATCAAGGTCTCGCATTATGCTACATCCTCAGTGGGCTCAAGCCACCACATATGGTGAAAGCATGGGCCCCTTGGGGTGAAGAAGTCACCAGCCCTGCTCTGCACAGGAGGAAGGCCCTACGGAGGGGTAGCATGTCCAGGGTCGCTGAGTGTTCACAGCGGCCCTCCGGGCTTCCATGTAGTCTTGTCTATCTATGGCCCCTCTTCTGTGCTTGCTGACCTGGGTCCTGACAGCAGTCCTCCTGTGAACCAGCCCTTCCACTTGCTCAGGCCTGGAGAATCTGCGTGACCTGCTGACTCTGTCGTCAGACTGTCCTGACTCTGCTCAATACCCAAACCTGACTTCTCAACCCACCGCTGCGTCTCACACTTCTGCATCTGCAGGCTTACTTGGCCTTTAGGAGCTGGCCCGTCCCCATTTCTGGAAACAATTTCTTTTCTCAGCATCTGAGATGTCCCACCCAGAACTTGGTCTCTAACTCTTTAGCTAGCTCCCTGCTTGGCCTCCAGGGTTGGCTCTGCTCTTCCTAGCCCCAGGGAACTCAAAGGCCCAGAACCTCTGAAACTGCAGCACCTGTGTCTCTAGCCCCTCTCTCCCTAGGCGATGATACCAATGCCACTACCTAAGGTGGGTGAACAAGGGCGACACCTTGGAATCATCCTGACTCCCCCCTTTTCTCTCATTATCAAGTTTCAAGTTCCATTAGCTCTACCATTTACTACTTGAGTCAAAACTACACTTGTGCCTTGTCTGAGTCTCTCCGTGAGCTGAATGGCCTAAAATAAAGAAAAGCATTAAGAGAATAACTAGCTAAAGACATTAAAATGTGGTTGGCATTGATACAATGAAATCTGGTGTGTTTCACAAGCATTCAAAGTTCGGATTTGAGCAAAATCCCGTTGTAAGTCTAGCCCCTTTGCCTTGGACTAGGGAGAGAAGGGCAAAAGAGAAGTGACCACTCAAGGCACATCCAGTCACTGCCTGTAGCTGCCTCCTGCAGTTCATCCAACAAAGGTATTGATTTCAAGAAGGCATCAATGCCAAGGGCTCCCAGGGGGTTCTAACACCAAGGGTCCAATATAGTAGCTTCCAGCTACATGAAATGTGGATACTTCTAATAGAGTTGTGTTATAATTGTAAAATACACACCAAATTTCAAAGACTGAGGACTACATCAAAAGGAATGTAAAATATCTCAGTATTTTTTAAAAAATGATTATATGTTGAAATAACACTTTGGATATATTGGGTTAAATAAAATATGTTATTAATATTTTATCATAATTTTACCTATTTTATCTTTATTAATGCAGCTGCTAAAATATAAAATTTTATAAATGGCTTGCAATGTATTTCTATTAGATAGCACTGGTCTAGAAAATCTGATGGTCAGGATTTTAAGAATTCTGGTACAGTTTTGACATCTCAATGACATCCTGTCCTTTAAACACTAATTCCTGAGACATTTCCATTGTTCAAAGAATGAAAACTCTAAGAATAGTCTCCCAAGTCTAGAGCCCTCGTGGAAGCTGTGTCCTCGAAGAATGAATTTAATTTCCAGTGCTCTCCACTCATTTATTAACCCAACATCGATTAGTATGTGCCTGACCTAGCCAGACTGTGATGCATGTAGAAGGGAAAGCGAACATTTCCTGAGCTCAAGAAGTTTATTACATGGGGGAAATAGATCCAGAAATAAATATCCAAGATAATCAAAGCAATGATTCTAATAGAAGGATGTAGAAAGAATGAGGAATGCCATTTATTTGGTGTCAGGCCTGATCACTCAAATAGATGACTAAGCTGGAGTTCAAAAGAAAGAACAAGTCTAGAGTCATAACACTGTCTTTGGAGACTTATAAGTAAGATGGACCCCAAATGTGAGAAATAGCAGCGTCATTGTTTGGATCAGCGTGTAATTTATCCTGCCGAGGTGACTGCTTTGAGAGGTGCAATGCTTACTTTAAGTATTCCCATGATTGTACAAGTAAAATCCTATTCCTGTGTCCTGCTTCACACGGCCTCCTCCATCCAGTGTTCCCATGGACCAGCGAGGCTGATGACCAGGGATATAAAACCTCAGGAGACAGTGTCCAGGGATTGGGGGCATCTTGTGCAAGATCTTCAGTGGGCTAGAATGGGCACCGGTAATGGCTGCCTCCATAGTTCCTCATTCTACGTGGAGAGATGTTAGGATAATATCCAGATGTCTGCTAATCTAAGCCACAGCAACTTGTCCTGTTGGACAGTTAGGAACTTTCTCTTATCTCAATACCCAGTGTGTGACTTCCAGGGACTTCTCCACCGACTCCTAAGGCACATCTCATAATCAGTTCTACTTAAAGGAAAATGTTTTGAAGGAGGAATTGGTTTGGTAATTAAGACAGACTAGGGAGACCTCTGCCAATTTTTATTGCAGTATGACATACACCTACAGCCGAGGGCTCTGCCCAAATGGGTAAGGGTAAACAGAACCAGGCCTCATGGCCTGGAATTATAGACTTGTCCGGTTGATGTGCGGTCACACAAACATTTCCTCATGCCAGTAAATGGCAACAGCATCATACCGAGAGTGGCTGGTCAACTCCAGTGCAAACCATTAACCACATTAGGGAAAATAGCTCTGGAGAGGTATCGCTCAATGGTTTTAACTTCAATAGATGTCACAAGAAGAGCCACAAATTATTATTGCTGACAATTTGTACAATTTGTCCCTGGTGAAATGTGTGTGTCCCTACACTGCACCATTTTACATAACAATATGAAATATTAGAAGGGAAAAACGTTTTGTAATAAACAGCAGTTTTGCTGATTGCGGCTGATTATGTTAAGCAGCTTGTACTGTGGGTGTCAGAGGAGACTTAATAGCTCCTATAACTAATCTCCACGACTGACCTCTCCCCTCCGCTGATGAAGCCTATTCAAAAACCTGCTGCCCTTTGCTCATTTTCAGATCTTGTATTTCTGAACTGTTTTGATCATGCATGTATTTGCTCAAGTTGTTGTGTACAGGATTTGTGTGTGTGTGGTTTAAAAATACAGACTACATGAAGAAATATTCCTGGCAGCATTGTCTTATGCATTATTAAAAGAAAAAACAAACTACACACAGAATAAAAAACAATGCATATTTACCGCGTTCTTATCAGATACCAACACGTAATTAATTATAGCTAGAGACCAGTCCTCTATTGGGAGAACGTGTGTGAGGAAATCGGTGGCTCACATTTTTCACTCCAACTTTACAATAAAGGACAAGGATGTCTTTCTGGAAAAGAACGTTGTCTCGGCCATTTCATCAGTCTCAATGGCTACTCGATGGCTCGTACTCAGAAGCAAAGTGCTATTCAATCATGAAGCAATTTCATGTCTCTGATAAAACTTTTTGATTTAAGTGGGATTTCATAGAGAACGTTTCAGGGTGTGGAGAAATTCTCCATCAGCGAGTGCAGATAAACACACGAGTGCATATGTGTAAGTGTCTCTCATTCACAGTTTTCTCTTTTTTTCCTCCAAATCCGGAGATGTTTATGAAACCGCAGGGAAATGGGTTGCTGGTGGGGAAGAGCAAAGCTTCAAAGAGCAGAGGCATCAGGCTACCTCCGATTATGCAAACGTAGCCATCCTGGGGAAATAAAATAGAATAAAGACAAAAGAGGGAGGGGGGGAAATCAACGTTTCAAAAAGCAAAGTGTATGAATGTAACTTGCTAGAGAGAGGGGTGGGCTTAGTACAACCGGGTCACAAAAAGGTTCAGCTTTCTGTGAGACAAGTACTGGCTGAGGCAAGCTGATAAATATTTCCTGTAGGGTTTGAAGCATGTTGCCACCAGCAAAACAAAAATCCCTAGGGGGCAGTACATAATTAACAATTCGAAGATGTGGCTGCGTGCCATTGTCTCAAAGAGAGCTGAAGAAGAATCTTGCCCCCCAAAGCACAAAACCTAAGTTCCCATGTTAATCTCACGATTCCCCTATAAAGGACTATCAGTATTTCCCCAGCGCCTCCGAAGACGCCTTTTCTCTTGGTTGGCAAATATTTCCTGGTTAATGGTGTCATTTTCCTGTGATTTTATATCAGTACCACCAAACCTGTCCCTCCAGTCTGAAGGAAATCACTCAGCATGTTTAGGGAAGCAAACGAACGTTTTTTTCTATTAACAAAGAAACAAAATCAAGGCTGAGAAAAGCCAGCCATTTAGACAGGGTGACTGTCTGAGTGTTCAAAGACCTTTAGAACAGTAACTACTCCTGAAAACAACTGACCTTCAATTAAATTGGGCCAACAAGCAGAAATAAAAACTCAGGTGAGATTAACAATACAGGAAAGAAGTTGTAAAATGGCTTTGGTGTGGCTTTAGAATTTCTTTGGTTTATTGCAAGACAGGTTGGATTTTGGAGAGAGGAAGAGGTTAATTGCCAGAGTGAAAGGCTGAGCCAAGGAAACACTAAACTTCTAATCTCAATGTTGTTTTCCAAGAGGTAGATCCAGGACAGTGCCAAGTTCAAGTTCTGCTGCTGAACCTTAGGAGCAGTGTGGGCCACAGCCCAGAGCCACACATCTGGGGAAGAACACTTGGGCTACATTCCCGGCTATGGTACAGAAACTGTGTGCTCCTTCGGAAGTTTCTTAGTTTCTCTGCATCTTGTTTCCTTCCATTGCAAACTGAGTTCAGATCACTTGCCACCTGCCTACCTAATCAGAATATTGTGAGGGTTAATGAGATTGCACTCGCAAAGTGATTGCCTCATCATATAACTCCAAAGTATTATCATTCATCATAAAGACACAGCTGCAATATTGTATATTGTTACATACCAGACACCATGCTTCTATTTTTAGCAGCTTCGAAATGCAAGTGTCTTAGAATTATACAGGGGAAGGGACCTGTGAGATTACCTGCCCCAGGCTCTGGTGTGGGGCAGATGAAGGTCTAACTGCCCAAGACTGCTACCTATTTAGTCTCACCTTTGCCTCTAAAGGATGAAACAGCCTCCAGAGGACACTCCAGTGTTGTCATTCTGATAGTCAAGCATTATTGCTTAAGTCTGAATTCTCCCTTCTGTTTTAAACACAATCATCTTTTTCATTTATTAATACATACACGAGTCTCCTTTACTTGGTGATCTTGAGGGGCAGAAACTGAGTCCCATACATTCTTGCATTCTCCAAATCACCCCTTAGTGAGACAGCACATAGCAAACACTCCAGAAGTGCACCTTGGAGTGGACCCATTGGTTCCTAACTGTGTGGGCTCATTTTGTACTGAAAGTGTGTGTCCTGCAGTCCCAGCCCCTTGGAGGCTCAGGATGGAGGGAGACCCAAGTACAGGAGCTCTGGGCTATGAGGGGTGTGACTATGGGGTATGCACCCAAAATTGAGAAAGAAAGTTTCACTTCACCTTTTCTTTTTCTCTAGGAATTTTGAAAAGCTCTGTTGTTTGTTCTATGATCTGAGTGTCTGTGTCCCCCGAAATCCGTATGTTGAAATACCCCCACGGTGATGATATCAGGAGTGGGGCCTTTGGGAGGTGATTAGAAGGTTGAAGCCTCTGTGAATGGGATTAGTACCCTCATAAGAAGACTGGGACAGCTCACTTCCTCTCCCTGTGCTCGCTGCCCTGGGGGATCCCACAGAAGACAGCCATCTGCATACCAGAAAATGGACACTCGCCAACACTGGAGCTGCTGGTGCCTTGATCTTGGACTGCTCAGCCTCCAGAACTGTGAGAAATAAGTTTCTGCTGCTTATAAGCTGCCCAATGTGTGGTATCTTGTCACACCAGCCCCCCAAAACTAAGACAGTTTGCTTCCTGGGTGTTTAATGTGCTTTGATGTCGTAATTAATGAAGGATTCAATCAAATTTTCCTAGTTTTTAGTGCTGGTCTATAATTATACATTAATTCATCCCTCTATGCCAGCCCCCACTGTTTTAAACATGGATACATTTGCTCATGTTTCTAATCAAAAGGAACTTTCTGCCTTCCTAGGCTGAAATAAACAATCCAGGAGCATGGGCTCTCCCTGCAGGTCTTAGGGCCGGCTGCCTTGTGTCCAGCCAGCTTTCACAGATTCTCTAGAAGCCTTTTTGGTCCCTGGATTAATGTGGTTTCGATTTTTCCAATACAACTGGATCTTGACTGGATTACGGTTGACTTCCGATACTTTTATAGAGAGACCTCACGGACGCACGACCACCCTGCCTTTTGCCGTGCTCTCTAGTGTTTCTTCCTATGGTTGGAATTGGCTCAGATCTTCCCTCCTACCAGGGCCTGGTCCAAGCTGGCTCTGCTGCCCCTGAGCAGCTTCTGTAATCCTTGGACCCCAAAATGCAAGAGGCCCAGGGAGCTTGGCAAAGGCGTGTGGCTCAGAATATCATGGCGGGTTTGAAGGATGTTCTGCTTGTGTGGGTGCCTTCCACACTCCTTGCCAGCGCCATCCTCCTCTCCACGCAGCGCTCTTCATTTCCATTCTTACTTGCTCTCCTTCTTCATTAACATCTCAAGTGACCTGGCATAATTTCCTCGAGTTTTATACATTTCGATTTGGCCGTCAGCTCTCAGGGAAGCCCTGAGATGACTCAGTTTG
>NW_003852443.1:12706592-12707178 GCF_000181295.1 Otolemur garnettii | reverse complement strand
GTCATGAACGTATTTTTAAGATGTGTTTAACATTTAACACATCTAGTAGACATTGAGTAAAGCAGATTACCTCCCATAACACAGGGGCCCCTTTCTATCAGTGAAGGCCTTGAGAGGACCGACTTCCCCGATAAAGAAGGAATTCTGCCTCCAGACTGGCTTTGGACTTGAGCTGCAACATTAACCTTGTCTGGGTCTTCAGCCTGCAGGCCTGCGCCACAACCAGCCTTCATAATCCCATGAGCTAATTGCCTAAAATAAATTTGTCTCCCTATTGGTGCTGTTTCTCTGGAGAACCCAGATTACTACACTGGGTCTGTGAAACTCCCACATCCATGAACTCTTCTCAGGTTGAGTCTACTAATTTTTTTTCTACATAATCAAAGTTTGTCTATTATTAAAGCTATTTTTGTTCATGCTTCCTTTTTCTTAGGATCTTGAAAATAATCAATCACTTTGTCATTGTTTCTTCCAAGGTCACAGAATCATGGAGATCATGTCAACCACTTGTATCTGTGCAGTTGCCTCCCATTTACAAAATACATTCCATCTCACCAAAATGTGAGGTAGGTAAGGTCAGTATTAC
>NW_003852443.1:12704473-12706190 GCF_000181295.1 Otolemur garnettii | reverse complement strand
TATCCCTGGGGGTTGTCATCACAATGTCATCAGCTCTCAATTTTTATAACTACTGTGATCCCAAGAGAAGGTCTACAAATTCCTTTCTTTGTTATACATTCCTTGAATTCTCATTCCAATATTTCAGTGAGGAAGAGGTTGTTACCTGTATCAACAGTCGTTATGTTTAAAGAATTTAACTTGAAATTACCAAGTCTGAGTCAGGGACTGGTCTGAATGATTCCCTGAGTCCCGTGACTGTGTCATCCACCTGCCAGCAGGGGCAGCACAAAGGGAACATGTGGAGGGTCCCTGGGGGCTCAGGAAAGCTTGTCTGTGGAAATGCCAGGTCTGCAGTGGGAAGAAAGAATTCAAGCAAGAAATATCTTTTCCTTCATTCACAAACTTTCATTTTTAGAAAACTCACCAGAGTTCTGAAAACAACCTGGTTCTAGCCCAGTCAACCTCATTGTTTTCTACAACAAAGAAAGAATCAACACATTTGTTCTTCACCTCTCCCTTCTTTTCCATTCAAATTTAATCTGGAAAGGAACTCTTTTCTTCCTAGGCCTAAAGATTCTGATGTCACACCACTAGAGGGGCCAAGAGTTCCTCAATTTTAGCCTCCCAATTTGCCAAAGCTTCTCCATTGGTGCCAAAGGACCATGGAACAAGTGGAGATCAGTCTAAATAAAATCAGTCCATCTGTTTTAATAATAGTGATACTGCGTGATATGAGTAACAATAACAAAAAATATAACGACTTATTGCATTCTTTCTCAGAATCAGGCGCAGTACTGGTACTAAACTGTAGACGTGCATTACTTCATCGGGGAGATATTGTTATTTCTATTTAAAGGTTAATAACTGTTAATCAAGCATCCACAGCTAGTGTGTGGCTGGAGAGATGATTCTGAAGCCTATTGAAAGGCGCTGTGGTCTCCAGCAGGAGCTGCAGCTGCCAAAGCTGACAGTTGCTGGGGTGGACCTAAAGGATGAAGTTGTTGGCTCCTGAGGTCTGGGTTTAGTTAGGTGTCCTCTGGAAGAGCAGTGGCTCTAAGCCAAGGGTTCCAGACCCTCAGTATTTCCAAGGTCATCCCTGGGTGGGCCAGAACTTCCTAAGCCTTGAGGTATCCCTGACTTTATCTCGGGTTTCCTAGGCCAGGACTGAAGCTCAGCTCTTACAACTGATCTGCCATGTTCACTCAGCAATGCTCACCTGACACAGTGCTCTCACCCCACTTCTTTATCCTGGTGACATAAATCTAGTTTAGAGCTGAGGCAGGGGAGGGGTGCTAAGGAACTTGTCCTCCTTTCCTATTGACCTCTCTTATCAACCTTAACTGTGATCTAGTGAGACCTCTGGGGAGCCAGGTGTCTATACCCCAAGACCTCTCTTTTAGGGAAGAAAGGTCTGCTCTGAATGGCTAGGATAGTCACCATTCTCAATTGCAGGTCAAATTAACGCACAACCAGCAAATGCACACTCCTCAGGCACATTGCAGCACCATCTGCGTTCCTATGAGTAGACATGGGACCCAACAAGATGGTTCATGCCTGTAATCCCAGCACTTTGGAGGGCTGAGATGAGAGCATCCCTTGAGCTCAGGAGTTCGAGCCCAAACTGAGCAAGGCCAACATCCCATCTCTACTAAAAATACAAAAATTAACCAGCCATTGTGATGGGTGCCTGTAGTCTCAGCTACTTGGGAAGCTGAGGCAGAAGTATCACTTGAGC
>NW_003852443.1:12693749-12704085 GCF_000181295.1 Otolemur garnettii | reverse complement strand
AAAAAAAAAGAGGTGGGAAAATGTACAAAACTGAAATCTGTTCCCACACCCTTTTAGTACTACTGTTTCAGTGACAATGGGGGTGGGGAGAATGTGACAACAATTAATTTCAGAACAAAAGCAGACATTGCTACCCCCGAACCTTACTCATTTCCCAACCAAACACTAAATTAAAAGTGTTTCTTGTCTGTGCTTTATACACTGAGTCCCTTCCCGGAGTCACTGGTAAAGGGGGACAGGCAAATCCAAGGCCTATAGCCACAGTGATCAAAAAGAAAAACTCCAGAGGTCCACTCTGGATCCAAATGATTAATCGCTAGAACATGGCTTAGTTCCCTGGGAGTCCTGTGGGTGCTGGCGGAACCCAGTCTGTGCTCTTTCAACTCTTTGTATTCCAGCTGTCTTTCTCTGCGCCCTTTCAGAGCTCTGTAGTGTGGCAGGTATCCCAGGCCTCCTGTCTAGGCCAAAGATTTGCTGAATGCCTGCTCTATCTCCCATTGCAGGTATGATTACTGTAGAAGGGTCTTTTGGTCTTTGGATATTAGGTTTAAAATCTAGGTAAATCATCATATGTATCAGGTCATTGGATGTATGCTGGCTTGGGGAAAGGCCCATTTCAAGATGGATATCTGAGTATTTCCAGGTAGAATGATCCTTTCTGCCTATAGACTCTGAAAATTTTCTACTTTCAGAACCTATGTTTAGAGCTCAGCATGAAAAGCCTGTCAACACACACACACACACACACACACCCTCAGTGAGTTGTTCAGTGGAATAATAAATGGCCCAATGCTAAGTGGGAAGCAATGTGCTGCTGTGAAACCGCGGAAAGTAGAAAGCCCCGTTTGATTCCAAGTTGGAGGGCACAGTATGATTGGTTACAGCTTTTGCGATGTGAGAGTGATTGAGAAATCTTCATAGCGTCTCACCCAGTTGTCCGGTTTTCATGAGGAATGTGGCCTTTCTTTGGGCTATTTGGAAGACTTCCAACAAAACGTGGCCCTCATCAATTTCTTGAGGATTCTCATAAGGAGCTTATGAGGACATTTAGCCGATAAAACAGCTACAGAAAATAAATCAAGCAAAATCATTCATTTTATTCATTTGTAAATATTTGATTCAAAGTCAGGCTTTACAAAATGTGCTCTGTGGATCACCTGCCTCAGAATTACCTGGGATCCTTCCAGGCCTCACTTTAACAGGGAACCTGAATCCCCATGGGTGAGTCTGGGGAACTCTAGGTGATAGCACCCTGAGGTGATCCTTGGACATCTGTAACTTTGAGAACCACCCCTTCACCCAGAGTAGTTGATCACCTTACAGCCTAAACTTTCATGCCTCATGAATCCTTCTAATGGGTTGATATTTTCTTCCTGGTCTAAAATTTATAAAGTTAGAGTCACACATCTTAGTTACCTTAATTCATCACAGATGTATTGAGCAATGTCTGTGTGCTGTTAAGTATAAAAGAGTGAATGGGGCCCGGTTCTCACCCTCACTAGTCTTATAATCTAATAAGGACCAGACAGATGCAGAAGTCAACAGAAGGCAAGGCAGAAAATGATGAGCTCTTCACTCTACCAAGCACCGTAAGTGCAGTGGAGAGAGAGGCCAGGTTCAGCAGGGAAGAATAGGGAAGACAGGGCTTTTGAGATAGGCCTTGAATGGGGGGTGGAATTTCACAAGTGGAGGTATGGGCTATGCTTGGATGACGGGAAGAGAGAATAACGTGAGAAAGCGTATGAGGTAGGAATTCATAAGTGAGTGGATTTGAGCTAGTTTAGGGCCATCTCATGACTGCCTGGAATACTGGGTAGATGACTTTTTAATTGAGATATAGTTTACATGTTATAAAATGTGCCCTTTTAAAGTGTACAATTTAGTGATTTTTAGTATATTCACAGGCTTTTGCAAGCATCAACACTGTCTTATTTCAGAACATTTTTGTCTCCCCCAAATGAAACCCGTACCCACCAGCAGTCACTTCTCATTCTCTTCTTCCCAGCCCCTGGCAACCTCTAATCTACTTTCTGACTGTCTGGATTGGGCAGATGATTTGTACATAATTAAACAGGGAGTAGGGAACTAGTAATGATTTTAATTGAGGTGAAATTTGCATACAGTTATATGCACAGATCTTAAGGGTACAATTCAAGGAGTTTTGACACCCTCATCTTATTAATTCTCCAAAATATAGAACATTTTTATTACCCCAGAAAGTTCTCTTGTGGTCCTTTCTAGACAATTCCTCCTCCATAGTCAACCATCATTGTGATTTTTTTATCACCACAAATTTGTTTTTGTTGTTTTTGTGTGTGTGTGTGTGTCACATTTTGTATAAATGGAAACACACAGTATGTACTCTTTTGTACCTGGCTTCTTTTGCATAAAACAATATTTTGAAACTCATTCCGTTACCTGTGCCAGTAGTTCATTCTTTTTGTTGTTCAGTAGTACGAATGGTCTTGTTTTATCTGTCTTTCTGTTGAGGGACATATGAGCTGTTTCCAGTTTATGAACAACTGTGAACAAATCAACTGTTAATTTCCCATACATGTCTTTTTGTGGATATCTGCTTTCATTTCAGGGTGAGGGTAAATACCTAGGAATGGAATTATTAGTCTTGGAGCTACAGATTTTTTCACAAGATAGTGATCCACCAGGACTGAACTTTGAGAAATGGATGTAAGAGCAATATACAGGGAGAATTAGGAATGGAAGTTAGGAAGATCAGGAGGGATGGCCTGCTTTGTGATTGGGAGTCAGAGATATAGAACTTGGAAAATGAGTAGAAACGAACAGACAGTGCAAAACAGAAGGGTTTTGTTTTGTTTTGTTTGTTTCTTCTGACTTAATTAGAAGGAAACAGAAGTTTTAACCACAGCTATTTATTTGGTATCAACTTTCCAAGGCCTTCTCAGGTTCCAGGCAATGTGACTGACAGAATGATAAACTCATTCCTGCTGGTGGGAAAGATAGATGTTTTGGTTTTGGACAAGATGGATCACTGTACCCACGAGGCTATGTCCTAGCGCCTCCCCAAGTGCCTGGCACAGAGTGTTAGTGGATGGAATGAACTGCTTACAGTCATCTCCTACTTGGGAAGAGCTAAAGGGCATGGGGAGAGTGGGTGGGCCGAGGCAGAAGCTCACACCAGAAATTAGCCCTCTTATTGGACTGGTTGATTAGATTAGTTACTTGTGTAATGAGGTGGAGAATTTTATTCATCAGAAGTCTCCTCCAGAATTGCTTCCAAGAAAATCAGTCAGAGCCTGCCTCTGGTTCTCCCTCCCTTCCAGCTCCCCTCCCCAGGGAGTCTTGGCGCTCCTAGGACATGTTTATTCAGAAAGGATGCTTACGGACACCACAGAGCACTGGAAGGTTGTGGGATTCCAACTTACCAACTGTGGCATGGGATTTTTGTTTTCAGTGACTGTGCTGACAGTGAACTTCAGTCCTCCATTTCTTAGTTCTCTTATCTGTAAAATGGGAATAATAGTAATAACACCTGTTGCATTTCCCTTATAAATAAGTAGACCATAAAATCAGAAGAGATTTTATTAATACATGGAAAAATGTTTTGAAAAAGGCAGGCTCAGCTCGGTGCCCATAGCTCAGTGGTTAGGGCACCATGTAACACCAGGGCTGGCAGGTTCGAACCCAGCCTGGACCTGCTAAACAACAAAGACAACAACAACAACAAATAGGCAGGCGTTGTGGCGGGCGCCTATAGTCCCAGCTTCTTAGGAGGCTGAAGCAAGAGAATGACTTGAGCCCAAGAGTTTGAGGTTGCTGTGAGCTGTGACACTACAGTGCTCTACCCAGGGCAACATAGTGAGACTCTGTCTCAAAAAAAACAAAAGCAAAAACAAAAGGCCGGCTCCCCACTGTCTACCAAATAATGCCCCCCCCCCGCCCCCAACTTCTCAATTTGCCTTTCCAGGTCTCTCTCTACTCTCTCCACAGACAACTTGCTGGGCGTCAGCCGCTTGCCCACAGCCAGGCTCAGCCTGTGCCTCTCCCTGGACCCATGAACTCCTTTCTGAGTTCAGTCACTCACACTGACTCCTTCATAGAGGCTCTCCTTACAGCAGCCTCCTGTTCTGCTTCCACATCCCAGATCATTGTCCTTGATATTGAAATAAAATTGTCTCAGGTCAATCCCATAGGAAATGCCACCCCCTCCCCTCCATTGCAAACTCCCAGGCACTTCTACCTGCAAGTTCCTGCTCTCTCTAAGATTCAAATTCCCTGTTTTACCTTCCGTGGCTCTTTCTTCCCTGAGCAGATACAGGACTCATCCTATTTTTTTTTTATAATTCCCACCATGCACGCCACTCAGCGTAAGAGGCATTTGCGTGTAAACTTTGCTAATGAGGGGGGCACTGAAGGGAGGTTGCTAGAACCGAGACATGTGTGCATAATACTGAATTTTACTTGTCCTTAATCTTTTTTTTTTTTTTTTTTTGAGACAGAGTCTCACTATGTTGCCCTAGGTAGAGTGCCGTGGCATCACAGCTCACAGCAACCTCAAACTCCTGGGCTTACGTGATTCTCTTGCCTCAGCCTCCCAATTAGCTGGGACTACAGGCACCCGCCACAACGCCTGGCTATTTTTGCTTAACCACAGAGCTACAGGTGCCAAGCCACTTGTCCTTAATCTTAAAAGTTCTTTGGTCACTGTCCTAGAAGAGGATCTCATGGGCACTTTTCTCCATAGCAGAGCCTCTCCACTGGGCCTGCCCTCTCTCCCTTTTTCTTCCTCCCTCCCTCACTTCTTTACTCTCCTTTTCTCAACCCCACATTCCTTTAGCCAGTTCTTTGTTTCACTGTTTCCTTCCAAACTTCAGATTTAGGGGCTCACCTTCACTCTTAGAAGAGCTTATCAAGGGTTTGTGTGTGTGTGTGTGTTTCTCTATCCTATAAGGGTACATGTGAATCTCTCTAAATGTCTTAACACAACAACTATGAGAACGACATGAAGGCTACGTTGGCCAATTGAATGAGACTATTTCAAATTGTATATGGAAACAACACACTGTACCCCATGATAGCATTAACTATGCACAACTATGATTTAATAAAAATAAATAAATAAATAAAAGACTAATTCTTTTATGAAGCACCAAGGGAGACAACAGAGAGCAAAAACAAACAAACAAAAAAACCCAGTTCCTTCTTTAAAATTTATTTGCCAGTTTTGAAAATATTTTTTCTTCCTGTTGTATTGATGAATGTTATTTATGATTACGTCCGTTTTTAAATTTCAGATGAGTAGGAGGGCACAAATGATTAGTTACATTGTTTGCGTTTCTAAGGTGAAGTTCAAGTTGTAGTTGAGCCCTTCATCCAGGGGATGTGCTGATTGACGTGCACATTGTACACATTAGGTGAGTGTTTGCCAATGCCCCCCCTTCCTTTATCTCGCCACTCTCCCCCCACTACTTGAATATACTTGTGTTTTTCTCCCCTGTGGGCATGTAGTTGTTTTTCTATTGGTTTCATGTTAGGATTGAGTTAATTAGATACTTATTTTTCCATTTTTGTGGCACTTTACTAAGAAGAATGTGCTTCAACTCCATCCAGGTAAATACAAAAGATGTAAAGTCTCTATCTTTTTTATGGCTGAATGGTACACCATGGTATACATACACCACAGTTTATTAATCCATCCATGGGTTGCCGGGCACTTGGGTTGCTTCCATGTCTTATCAATTGTGAATTGAGCTGCAATAAACATTCTAGTGCAAATGTCCTGGTGGGAAAACGATTTTTTTCCTTCTGGGTAGATACCTAGTAATGGGATTGTGGGATTAAATGGAAAGTCGACTTTCAGTTCTTTGAGGATTCTCCATACTTCTTTCTAAAAAGACTGCATTAGTTCGCAATCCCACCAGCAGTGTAAAAGTGTTCCCTTCTCTCCACATCCATGCCAGCATTTGCAGCTTTGGGAAATTGTAATGTAGGTTATTCTAACTAGGGTTAGGTGATACCTCAGAGTGGTTTTGATTTGCATTTCTCTGGTGATTAGGGACGATGAAAATTTTTTCATGTGTTTGTTTCCCATTTGTCTGTCTTCTACAGAGAAGTTTCTGTTCACGTGTCTTGTCCACTTATAAATGGGATTGTTTGCCGTTTTCTTGTTGATTGAGTTCTCTGTAGATTCTAGTTAGATTCTGTAGATTCTTTGTCAGATTCTTTGTCAGATTCTTTGTCAGATTCCCAGCATGCAAAAATCTTCTCACGTTCCAAAGGCTGTTTCTTTGCTTTAGTTGTGGTACTCTTAGCTGTGCAGAATCTTTTTGGCTTGATCGTGTCCCATTTATTCATTTTTGGTGTTGTCGCAGTTGCCAAGGGGATCTTCTTCATAACTTCTTCTCCCAAGCAAATATTGTCAAGACTTTTGCCCACACTTTCTTCTAGGATTTTTATTGTTTTGTGTCTTAAATTAAAACCTTTCATCTAGTGAGAGTCAATTTTTGGCCGTGGTGAGAGACGTGGGTCCAGTGTCAGTCTTCCCTATGTAGCTAACCAATGATAGTTGTCTTACACCCCTCCAGGTTCCATGCTCCCCTCAGTGCAGAGTTTATTTGTGACTGATATCAGAGTTTAAACTTAATGCCTTGCATGTAGTAGAGCGTCAGTATTGAAGGAATGAGTGAGTAAATAAATAGAAGCTGGTATTTTCTAGAGACTCCCCCAAAAAAGCGGAGTGGAAAAGAGAGAAACACCAGGTTTCCAGGGCGGAAATCATATTAGGATATTAATATGATTCAGTCACTTCCAGAAGAGATCAGTAAGGTTACAGAGCTATTCCTCCACTCACCCTGACCCTAACGAGCAGGTGAAAACTGGGGCCAAGGTCAATGCAGACCTTGTGCTGCGGCTGTTCCCCGGGAATGAGTTTGCAGTGCTCTTTTCTTCCAGAGAGGCTGTTGACCTTCAGTGGAATAGTAACGATTTATGACCCTCACCACTAAGAACTAGAGCTCTTCCTGGGAACCATCGGTCTGTCCTCCCCATCCTGTATGTAACCCTTCAGATCAGGGTTCCTTCAGTGAAATCACTGTTGTCACAGGGAGGACAAATCCAGGGCAGAATTACAAAAACCCACTGATTGAGACCGTGAAACATGAATTTTATTATAAGTACTCTCCCATTCATCTTACTAAAAACTGGGAAAGATAAAGAAGACTGTGGCTTGGGCCATCAGTGAGCGCAGCTGTGTAACACACTCCTGAAATGGTTGTTTAGTTTCTGAAGGTAATAGCAATACCACTGTTTGTAGAATTTTATGATCCACTAGTGAAGTCAAGAGGTGCATGGTCTCACTAAATCCTCATGATGCACTTACAAGGTCAGGATCATCACCATTCCCATTCCTCACATAGGGCGTCTGAGACCCAAAGAGGCCAATTTTCTCAGCATCACATACTTAGCAAGCGGTAGAGCTGAAACTGGAAGGCTGTCTCCTGATTCCCATTGTGCCACCTTGCCTGTAAGATAACCAAGGGCCTTGTCCACACATCACATGTTCATAGTTCTAGGACATTCAAATCTGGCATGTATAAAATCACTGCCCTAATGAGGGATACGATGGGTTTAGTCACCAGTAATGAAGTTACATTATTAAGAGTAAAGATCTAAGTTAATAATTTAGCTGTTCTGTACATCAGTTTTGACTCATTACTTGGAACCAAACCTGGAGGGTGTGGCACCTGGTCTAAGAGAAGCACACTGGGTTTTAGAAAGTGGCAAGAGAAAAAATGGAGTGTGCTTTTTCTCCTAGTTTCAGGCACTTGTTCCCTAGTTCACCGTGCTGTAATGGTTAGCATAGCATAGCACGACGGTTAAGGGCTTACAGTTAGCATAGCATGATGGTTAAAGTCTTACACCTGGGAGTCTGACTGCTGTGGGTATATCCCAGCTCTACCATCCTTTCTAAGCTTTAGTTTCCTTTTGCTCATCTGCAAAATGGGAACATGTCAGTTAGGATTGTTTGGTTGCAAGTGACAGAAACAGATTCATTTGCAACAAAAAGGCTAATGAATTGTCATGATCTTAGTTCTTTACCAGAATCAAAAGGAAAGGCCTTGCAAAGAATGGAAACTGGGCCACTCTATGGATCTAGATGGCTGAAGGAACACATTTACATGAGCCCTCTGACATCAGAAGTCCTCCACCCTAACTGCTTTCCACCCCGTGGTCACTCAGGGTGAGGTCGATTGGCCTATCATCAGTCATATGCCCACACTTTGGCAGGAAGGAGTGGTTCAGGATCTTGACAGTTTCCAAAACCACCTGGAACGGGGCGGAGGAAGTTACTCAAAGAAAAACTGGAGTGCTGTTTTTAAAAAAGAAAGAAGGCAAAAAAAAAAAAAAAAAAAAGAAGAAGAAGAAGAAGATTTCGTACAGAAATAGAAAAATAGTACTTTACAAGATTGTTTTAGGATTAAAGAGATAATGAATTTAGAATGCTAAGCTCGATGCCTGAGACCCAGTGGGTGCTTGACATATGTTTGCTGTTGTTATTAGACTATAACAGAAGTGGACTGAGAAGGAATATGAATCATCCAAGGAGAAAAATAAATCAAAAGAAAAAAAGCATCCAACAGGTGCACGGCAAAGAAGAGACCCCCCTCCTCCCCTGAGACCGTGACCACCCCTAAAATACTGTGAAATCTGTAGTGAATGTTCTTAATTGTTTGAACATTCTATTTTGTATACAGAAGGCCCAGAATGCTGACTGTACAGGCACCAGTAAAGAGACACAGGCAGAGACTGTTTCACTGACTAAATTGAATAACAGATACATAGACACATCTGTATAGAAAGCAAACGGCAATGACGATGAAGGATAAATGACTCTTTTTTCAGAAAATTTGGTTTTAACAATATGAGGAATGGAAAGGATATTTTATAATTATTGTGATGGAATCATTTCAAAATTATAGTAAAATGGGTTTCACTTATTCCTCTGTAAGATGAATGAAATGTATTGGCAATTAACAATTACACTCTGATATTTCTGCGTACCACACTAACTGCAATGAACATTAATATTTATGTGTTACCTACGCTGTTACTGACTGGGCCAGATTTGGTCCCTAGATCCTCATTTCTCTATTCCTGGAGACATAAATGGGAGTTGCAAGTGAGTATCTGAAGACACATTTTCAACTGCTGTAGTTTGTCATTCTTATAGTTTATATCCTGAAAGCTTCATAACCGTGGCAAATCAGCTCTCACTCTGGGAATGGTCTTAAACAAGTTGGAAGCCATAAACCTATAGACAGCACCAACTGTATCCGAACAATCACTCACCTTAATGGTGAGAACGTGGCTCTATTATTTCTAAAATCACAATATATTTAAATTATGATTTTGAACAAAACAATGGTACCTACATATCTATTAAATCAAATGGACACAGCTTCAGACGTTTAGGTGGGACTGCTTTGGGTGATACTAGAGGAGAGAGATCTCTTTGGGTTCTCAAGTCTGCATTGAAAACTTGACATTTCTTTAGCACAGGGGTCCTCAACCTGTGGGGGTTTGTGACCCATTTGTAACAATGAAAATACATCCTGCATTTCAGATATTTACATTACGATTCAGAATAGTAGCAAAATTACAGTTACGAAGTAGCAATGAAAATCATTTTATGGTTGGGGGTCATCGCAACATGAGGAACTGTATTAAAGGGTCGTGGCATTAGGAGGCATTAGGAAGGCTGAGAACCACTGCTTTAGAATCTTTGTTGGAGAGACTAAATGCCTTCTAGTTCTCCTTCAAAGTGCTCCATCCTGCTACTAAGAGAACTTGCCTTTGGGGGATTAGGTAATGCCTACAAAATTTAAAACAATTCAGACTTGAGAAATGTATTTGGTACCCACACTTGCTTCATTTGTAAGAATAATGAAGTGAAAGCTTTACAAACCTAGTTTTTTAACAATCCTCCACTGCTCACAATGGGCAAAAGATCTTATTCTTAGTTTTAAGAACAAGCATTGTTAACTTGAAATGCTTTTCATACGCGATAATATGGGACATCCTCTAAACTAGTAAATTGCATCATTGTATTTAGGGACAGGCAGGATCCAAATATGTGGTTTAGGAAAACTAAAAACAAAAGAAAAATATGTTTACCTGTTAATTAAATTTTAATGTGTGTCATCACAGCGCTTATCTTCAGAGCACCGAGGATTTTTAAAACCCATTCTTGTCAGTTGCTTTATGACGGATTGGCGATTGAGTGAGTATCCTTGCTGTGTGGGACACTTACATGTACCATGTAGCATTCTTGGAGAGAACAAGGTTCCATAGCAGTGAGTTC
>NW_003852443.1:12692236-12692781 GCF_000181295.1 Otolemur garnettii | reverse complement strand
TTTCAGTTAAATAGAAGTAGATAGATGAGCCCTATATTTATTTTAGTTTTTCTTCTTAGAAAGAAGTATCATGAGAATATCTAGGCAACTCATTCCAAAGCCAAAGCATTGTTATACTTTGGGAATTGTTCCTTGGTCCTCATGTCATAGTTTCTCTCCTTTATCACGTCTTTGGTGACTCTGTATGGTTTTTAGCCTCTAGTTAGTAAACTATATATTCTAAGATAACAAGTAGGTTTTCTTAGACTTAACTATTCCAGGTAATAATATCATATCCCATAATTTTATTTAGGGTCCTATTCTTTTTAAAAACCAGCTCTACTTGGTTGGGCACCGTGGCTCACACCTGTAATCCTAGCACTTTAGGAGGCTGAGGCAGGAGGATCCCTGGAGCTCAGGAGTTCCAGACCAGCCTGAGCAAGAATGAAGCCCTCTCTCTACTAAAGATAGAAAAATTAGCCAGCCATGGTGGCTGGGACCTATAGTCCCAGCTATTCAGGAGGCTGAGGCAGGAGGATCACTTGAACCTATGAGTTTGAGGTTAG
>NW_003852443.1:12684887-12691353 GCF_000181295.1 Otolemur garnettii | reverse complement strand
GCCCTGGCGTTTGTCCCACCTTGCGCTGTGAGGTAAGCCCCCCAGATAAGAGGACATGCTCCTCGCTGAGCTAACTTGGGGACCTTTTAATACTTAAACCCACAGGACTTCAACTTTGTCACATTTTGCATTTTTAAGATGGGTTTCAGATCCCCACCCGCCCTTTATAGCCGAAATAAGCATTTCTGATGTTCCTGTATTATTCTCCTTCTTCTTTGTCATTAGCTGCTCTGTTAGGCTTCACGGTCAAAGCCCTGTGTGATCAAAACAAGCTTCGAGATACACATAATACAGTACATCATCATATTTAAGCTTCAGTCCCAACTTTCAAAAATCTGACTTAAACAGTTAACTTTGCTGTCAGAGCATCTGGATCCAAACTGTGGCTCCACCAGTTACTGGCCCTGTGGGTCTAGCCAAGCTGCTTTGGTGCCTTCTTACTCCCCGGCTACGGGGAGGATTAAACAAGGTAATCCGCAAAGCTCTTAGAACAGTGTTTGCCACAGAGTGAGCATTATCACTGGCTATTTTTCTGTCTACCTCTTGCAATCTCTATTTCTCCATGGACAAGTGGCCTAAATAGATTTACATAGAAAAAAAAATATGTTTTCCATCATAGAAACAGTCTTGGGAAAGGCATCATCGGGGAGTTTCACTGGGATCCTGCTGCTCTGTGTTCAGAGCCCTGAAGGCTGACTTCTAGTTCTCTCTGCATGAACAGGACAGCTGTCCAGAGGTAAAATCTGTGTCAGATTCCTCTGCAAGTACAGTTTTCCAAAAATACGGCAGTGGTTTTTGAAATACATGGCCAGATTTCCTTCTCACTCTGGGCAAGGTTTCCACTTTAAACTGAAATTGTCCCCATCAATAGCGGGCCTCGCAGCTGCCATCGCTGCCTCCCTGTGGCTCCACATCCTATCCAAACATAAAACCACTGGGCCAATTTCTGGCCTGGGAGGGCTGTTCTAGTGGGCGAGGGAACTGTTCTTTTATGGGCGGCTGCCACTCGAGTGCAAGTTCATTGTTCGCAACCCCAGCTGTACTTCATTAGGGTAATGACCATAGACCAAGAGGAAGGCTCCCTGCCAAAGGTGACTCAGTGAGAGTCAGATGCTGCTCCAAGAGAATGCGGCTCCACAAAGGGCTGCTTAACCTGGACCCTGGCTTTCATAAGCCCAGGAGGGGAATTTTAGTTTCAAGTACTGTGGTTGTTTTCACAGGCCCATAAAAAGGGATCTTTGTCAGAACCTAATCATTATCATAACATTTGAGCGGCCACATAATTCCATTCTGTTCTGTAAATAAGCGATGGGGTCAGTTCATGTACAGGATGGATCTGGGTCTTCAGGGAACTCCGAAGAACAAGACAAGGTTTAAGCCCTCTAGTAGCTTACAGTTGAGTCAGGAAGCTAAGACAAGGGTAATCACCAGTTATCCAAGCACATATTCAAGGGTTTTTTTCTTACCAGGCTAGGGAAGGCAGGTTCATAGAGCAAAGTCTCTGCCCTTGGCGAATGAAAGCAAAATCTGAGTCACAGCGATTCCTTTTATCATTTAAAATTTTTCGTTTTGAAGTAGTTTTAAACTTAGAGGAAAAAGTAGAAGACGAATACATTCTGTACATCCTTTACTCAGATTTCCACTTGATAAGATTTTACTACAGTTCCTTTTTTATTCTTTTCCTGTAAATATATGCGTGTTTTTCTTTCCCTTCTGAATCAGTTGAGGGTAAGCTGAAAGCTCCTAAATATTTCACTGTATATTTCCTAAAGGACAAGGACACTCTCCTACCTGATCACAAAACAATCATCAAAATCAGTAAATTAATATATTACTGTGCGATTATAAAATTTCACCAATTGTCTAATAATTGTCTTTATAGCTGCAAAAATTCCCTTTTTGGTTCCTTATCTAATCTAGGATAACATAATGCATTTAGTTATCATATTTTTTTAAATATCTTTTTTTTTTTGAGACAGAGTCTCATTATATCACCCTCAGTAGAGTGCTATGGCGTCACAGCTCACAGCAATCTCAAACTCTTGGGCTTAAGCAATTCTCTTGTCTCAGCCTCCCAAGTAGCTGGGACTACAGGCACCTGTCACAACACCCAGCTATTTCTTTGTTGTAGTTGTCATGTTATTCAGCAGGTCCAGGCCAGGCTTGAACCCACACCACCCTCTGTGTATGTGGCCAGCGCCCTACCCACTAAACTATGGGCACTGCCCTTTAAAAATATCTTTTTAATCTCCTATATCAGGGATACTTGCTCAGTCTTGTCATTTGTAATCTTAATAACATTGAATTGTATCAGACAGTTATTTTATAGAATGTCCTTGAATTTGAGTTTGTCTGATGCTCATGATTAGATTCAGGTTAAATTTTTCTTTTTGAAACGGAGTCTCACTCTATTGCCCAGGCTAGAGTGCAGTGGTCTCTGCCTAGGTCACAGCAACTTCAAACTCCTGGGCTCAAATGATCCTCTTGCCTCAGCCTCCTGAGGAGCTGGGATTACCGGTGCCCACCAATATACCTGGCTAATTTTTTCTGGTTTTAGTAGAGACAGGGTCTCATTCTTGCTCAGGCTGATTTTAAACTCCTGAATTCAAACAATTTTCTTGCTTCAGCCTCCCAGAGTGCTAGATTATAGGTGCAAATGATCTCGTCTGGCCAGATTACTCATTTTTGACAGGAGTTTTAAACTGACATTCTTGTCCTTTTCAGGATATCATAGTAGAGAGGACATGATATGAATATGTCCTATCTCTGGTGATGTCAGCTCCTATTATTTGGTTCAAGTGGAGTTTGGTGGGGTTCTCCACTATAGAGTTATTATTTTGTCCTTTGTAATTAATAAAAAATTTGTGTGGGAGCTACCTTGAAATCATATAACTTATCTTGTTCCTCAAAAATTCTCAGCTTTTTGTTTTTAGTTATTCTTGGATGATTCTTTCTTAAATAAAATATTATTATGACAGCTACCAAATTTTGGTTTGTCTAATTTCATCATTCTTTCTACATCCATTAGTTGGCTTCCTACTAAAAGGGGACACCTTCTCCTGTCCCCATTTATTTATTTATTCATTTATTTATTCTTATCATCAAAATCCATGGGTTTACTTCTTATTTAATGGATTGTAATCCATTACATCATTATTTATTTTATTTTTTTTTTTTTGAGACAGAGCCTCAAGCTATCCCCCTGGGTAGAGTGCCGTGGGTTCACAACTCACAGCAACCTCCAACAACTGGGCTCAAGCGAGTCTCCTGCCTCAGCCTCCCAAGTAGCTGGGACCACAGGCGCCCACCACAATGCCCGGCCATTTCTTGGTTGCAGCCATCATTGTTGTTTGGTGGGTCTGGGCTGGATTCGAACCTGCCACCTTAGGTGTATGTGGCTGGTGCCTTAGCCACCTGAGCCACAGGTGCCGAGCCATCATTATTTATTTGGATGCTCAAATTGTCCCATATTTGGCTAGTGGGAGCCCCTTCAAGCTGGTTCCTGTGTGGTTTTTGACAGGTCCCTCTAACTTTTGGAAACTTTATAATTTCTAGAACAATAAGATATCCCACTGTCCTTTTGTCCTTTCTGGGTTCAGCTATTCCCCCAAAGAGCCCCGATTCCTGTTTGTGGAGAATGGTATTTAGAAACCAACATCTGGGTACTAGGTGTGTTCATTGCTTCTGCATCCTATCAGTGGACAGAGCCAAGAAATGTATGTATGTTCATGCCAATGTGTAGGCACATGTCTGTATTTATATAAATACATAAAGTCATGAGGTCACACCAATAATTTCTCTGCAAATCTAACGCCACAAAGCTCATTTTATTCTGTGCTCTTTCTATATTTGTGGTTCCATTTTCCTTTGTATCTTTATCTGTTTATTTTCCTCATATAATGGCAGTCTCCTGACCCCTCCTCCTCCACTCTGGTCCCCTAGGCCTCACTAGTTCTGCTGGCCCTGCCACTTCAAGTTAAGGGGCAGGCACTAAGAAATATTTTTATTTTAAGAAAAGAAAAGGGGAAGGAGGGAATGAAAGACGAAGAGGAATCCCAATCTTAAAAGAAAAAAAAATGCAGTATCCAAAATTTATTACCTGTTCTACCAATTTCTCTTTTATTAATATTGGATTCAATTATTAGACTTAATTTTTAGAAATTTAATGTTTACTATTTTATAACCCAATGGATTACTGCAGCAGTTTAATTGTAAATATTATGCCGTAGTTTTGAAGTCCGATTCAAAGCAAATAACCTACATAACATCTACACCTATATTTTTTCTCAAAAGGAAATGGAAGAGTATTGCCAATAAGAAATTCCACATCTTTTTCTTTTTCTCTTTCCTGATTTGTGTCCCTGCTTCTCTCCTAAGGATGGTGTCAGGAGCCATGTCTCACCTGTTTTGTGTAAAAGAAATGATAGATAGGATTGCTGCAGGAGAAACAGCTTCCCTCACCCCAGTTTGGAGGTAGGTGCATGTGTGTGTGCCTGTGTGTGTGCATGCATGTGTGTGTGTGTGTGTGTGAGAGAGAGAGAACGTGCTCACACATACATGCTTGTGGTAGTCAGGGTGTAGCAAGGCAGAATGACGCTTAATCTACCTAACATCACAATAGATACTCGACTCACTGCTTTCCTTTCCTTTCCTTTTCCTATATATTCCCAATAGATTACCCTTATTCAGGAGAAATTATAGATAATTGCCTCCTAGCCAAAAAAAAAATCAGATGAAATAATATTTTACAAATATTTCATAGAGGGATTAAAATTGTACAAATAAGCATATTATTATTGTTTGACATAAACATGAGTGTATTTGAGTATATTAGTAATTGATTCATTTAACAGAACGTCCAGTGGGAAACTCCTTTTATTCATCCTACGGAGGGAGGACTGTTTTCATGTGAGGCGTGTCACCTCCTAGCAGGGCTTACAGAGAATCAGTCATACCATACGAGAAAGAGAAATGCCTGGGGAGTTCAGTCTTTGTACAGCAACGGGGAAGAAGGGCTCCTTCCTTCCCTACCTAAATCCAGTAGGAAAGGGGCACCAAAGAATCTCATAAAAATGAGGGATAACTGAACGAAGGCGAGGCTGGCATTTCTTGGTGGAATAACCACTTAGCTAGCAGATTTGTAGATCTACCTATAACTCTAGAACGGAGGGAAGAAGAACCAGTGTATTGTTGGCCATGTTCTTGGAGGGGTGTAGAAGATGGGTTTCTTACTTGTCTGGAGGCCTGAGGGTTTGTGACAAATTCTGGATGATCCTGGGAACTACAATTTCCCCTGGACCACTGCTTTCTGGAGAGCAAGGAGATGCCTGCACCAGAGAGATGCAAGCACCAGAGACTCCCAGCTCAGAGTCAGCTGGTGGATATGGCTAGAGGTGGAAGGCGCTGCTCAGGCCTAGTTAGCTGCATGAGACTGAACTCCCTGCCAGGGGGTGGGTGGGTTCTCCACCTGTCCAGCCTAAACCAAACCCAATGGGAACAGCAGTTATGGCCAAGCAAGTAGAGGACTGCAGACATCTGGCCATTTAGAGAAGGAGACTTCTCTTCTTTTCACTTTTCCCTCTTCTTTCTCTGTCTCCCCTATGCCTGAGGAACTAGCATCTGGAAGAAGGAGGAGGAGGAGGTCGCTGAATGACACCCTCTCGCTCAGACCAATCCATTCTGTGCTTAGGGGAGAAGAGGGGATGATTTTCATATCAAATCTGACATTTAAGTTTTCTAAGAACATAACTATAAAAACATTGTTTTAATAACCAAAAAGGGCTAAAAACGTATGTGATCTAGCCATGTATAATGAAGGGAACCATTACCCAAAATGAGGGGCTGTGGGGTGAACCTAGTGTAGTGGATGTCAATTCTTGACAAAAATAAAATTCTTTAATGTTTATATGCCAAAGAGTTGAGATTTCTCAATTGACTTGTTGCTGACATCTGTTAAAAATGATAGTTCAGAATGCTGTTCTGGCTTGCACCGTTTTGTAAGAGTTTCCAGAATGCATCTAAGACAGATATCTGCTATTAGAAGCAAGATGCATGTTATTAACCAAGTGTCATAGGAATAGAGAGGAGGAAGAAATGACTTCCACGTGCAGACCCCCCTGGGCTCTCTTGACAATAGGAAAGTTGCCAGATTGAGCCCAGATGATCCACAGCTTCCTTTTACTTTGATCGTCATAGAAGTGAAATTCCTCAGCTTCCTCTCCCAGGTTCAATCCAGCTCTGTACTTATTTTTCCCTTTCCTTACTCCTAAAATTACATCCTATGTCGAATACTAAAGCCTCAGTTTTCTAGTTAGAATGGAAAAGGGCAGAGTTCGGTTGTCTTTGGTTCTGTTGTTAGAATGCTGCACAGAGCTGTCTCTGGGTGCATTTTGGACAATTTAAAGAATTAGAGCTATTGGATGCATTTTTTCATGTATATACCTTTGAACACACTTTTTTTTTTTTT
>NW_003852443.1:12667040-12684867 GCF_000181295.1 Otolemur garnettii | reverse complement strand
AAGTTGCACAAAGTTGAAAAAACATTCTAGCTCTGTCATTCCTTGGGAAAACCAGTGAATTTGTCATCCCGTGGGCTAACAAGGTTGGTGTGACAGGATTACTGTGAAGCTTAAATGAGATGGCATATGTCAGTGCCTAGCACTGCCTGCCACCTGTGAGGGCCTCACTAAATAGAAATTCTTTCAGTTGTTCCTGACAGTCACTGGCCTCGTGGTATGCGAAATAAGCAGTGCTCAGTTATCATTTTCCAGCACCAGTTCCCTCTCAGTGTTGCCAGGAACAAATGATTCAAACTAGTTTGTGTTACAAGGAGTTTTATGGTAAGGACACTCTCGTGGATTGGCTTCTTACAGATGACTCTTGGCTTGTGTTAACCCATATCAGATGCTGATCTATGACTTTGTCTTGTGATGACATTCACTCCAGTTCTAATTTTACATGAACTTGCACCTCAGCTCCCCTGAGTTAGCCTGGCCATTTTCACAAAGATAGAAAAAAATAATTCTAAAATTAGTGTGAAACCACAAATGACCCTGAATTGCCAAAGGAGTCTTTAGCAAAAAAAAAAAAAAAAAAGCAAAGCTATAGGCATCATGCTGCCTGACATCAAAATCTATTACAAAATCTTTCATTTTTATAGTAATCAAAACAGCTTGGTGCTGGCATAAAAACAGACTCATTGACCAATGGAACAGGATAAAGAACCCAGAAACAAGCCCCCCCATTTACAGTCAGCTGATATTTGAAAAGGGTATGAAGAACACAAATGGAGAAAAGACAATCTCTTTAATAAACGGTGTTGGGAAAATTGATTATCCACATGCAGAATTAAATTGAACCCTTATTTCACATCATATACAAAAATCAATTCCAAATGGACACAAGACTTCAAAAGAAGACCTAGTAAAACCAGTAGAATAAAAAACATAGGGGAAATGCTCCACAATGGTCTGGACCAAGATTTCTTGGATTTGACCACAAAAGCATAGGCAAGAAAAGCAGTAAACAAAACAGGATATTGCCAAACTAAAAAGCTTCTGCACAGCAAAGGAAACAATGGAGTGAAGAGACAACCCACAGATTGGAGAAATATTTGCAAGCCATACATCTGATAAAGACCTGATATGTGAAATATATAAGGAACCCAAACAACTCAATCGCAAATAAGCAAAAATCCCAGTTTAAAAATGGGCAAAGGGCCTAAGCAGATATTTCTCATATAAATGGCTGACAGAGTATATGAAAAAGTGTTCAACATCCCTCATCATCAGGAAAATGCAAACTAAAGTCCCAGTGAGAGATCGCCTCCTACTGGTTAGAATGGCTATTATTAAAAATATATTGGCAAGGATGTGGAGAAAAGGGAACCCTTGTGAACTATTGGTGGGCCTGTAAATTAGTAGAGCTATTATGGAAAACAGTATAAAGTTCCTTAGAAACCTAAAAATGGAGCTCCATATGATCCAGCAAACCTACTTCTGGGTGTATATCCAAAGCCATTGATACATTACATTGAAGACATACCTGCAGTCTCCTGCCATTATTCACAATAGCCATGATACAGAATCAACCCAAGAGTCCATCATCAGATGAATGGATAAAGAAAGTGTGGTATAAAAACACATGAAATATTATTCATTTTTTAAAAAGAAGAAAGTCAAGTCGCTTGCAGTAACCTGGAGGACATTATGCTAAGTGAAATAAGCCAGAAACAGAAAGCCAAATACTTCATAGTCTCACTTACATGGGGAATCTAAAAAAGTTGACCTTACAGAAGTAGGGAATGGGATGGTGGTTAGCAGAAGTTGTGGGGCCGGGGGGTGCAGGAAGAGGGTTTAGTGCAGAGCTATTGGTCAAAGGATACAACATTTCCGTCAGCAAGAGTAAGCTTTGGTGATCTATTGCACAGAAAGGAAACCAAAACAATAATGCATTGCATATTTTTCAAAAAACCTGCAAACTTAGTCCAGTCAATGTTTTGGCTCTCCCATTTGAAATTTCTTGGAGGGAAGATCTTTTTGTGCAGATTTATACAGGATTTTATCTTTGGGCCAATCAGCTGTGGTCATAGCTGTAAACATGATCACGTGGGCCTACCTGTTTAGCAAAGCTATGCGAGAGAGTAATTGCCTCTGGCATGGCTGTGATGGCTGAGATGGCACACTCCTTTGCAATCACTGTGACTCCAAAGGATTCATTCTGAGCTCCATAACTAAGGAGGCCTCTCAGAGGCTGAGTCTCCAGAGTAGCTTCTATTGGCCCTAAAACACCCCATCATTATACATTTTCATAATCAATTACAATTTTTTTAACTTAAAAAACACTAACATATGATTTACTGTGTGCCTACACTGTTCCAAGAGTTTCATAAATATTTACTCATTTGATCTATGCAATCAGCTGAAGACAGGTACAGTGAAGTGACTCTCCACTTTACAAATTGAGAAACCAAGGCACAGAGAGACAAAACAATTTGCCTAAGGACACATAGTCTAGTCAGCAGCACAGCTGAGATTTGAACTCAGGTGGTTTGCCATTCAGAGTTCATGCTCCAGAGCACTCTATCATGTATCATGCTGCAACTCATAGCAAGACCCACCTCACTGCTATGCCAGAGTGCCTCTCACCCCAGATGCGAGCCTGTTTACTTATGATAATGACACAAGGCTACTACAACATGCAGCTATTCTCAACACTTGCAGAGGGGCCTCCCCAGAAGCTGGTGCTCACCTCCCACTTGTCTTTTCTCCTTGTCTGGGTCAATGGGTGGCCGTAGAAGCTCTACTGCACACTTCCTCTTACCTTGAAAGGGTTACATGTGCTAATGGTTCGGTTTTACATTTACGTTTTTAGTCTTTTCACCTCAGTAACATTTTCCATTTTCCAACAACACTTTAAATTCCATTTCTATTGCTTGAACATCAGGCACAATTATGCCATTTTGAGTTTCTTCTTTGCAATTAATGCAATCATATGACGCATCACTAATGCCAACCAGGAGTCTTATCACAAAATAGTATAAATTATCATATTTCTATATATATTTGCAAATGTCTTATCAACATTCTAATCCTGTATATGTTTTTATTTTAAAAAGCACTGACTGTGTTGGGTATCTGAAACTATTACTATCAGCTGAACTAGATGAGTGTACATGGCTGTCTCTCCCACAGAGGGGAACTCTGATTGAAATTGGCAATCCAAGTTACATGAAATTTCTTATCCAACCAAAGAAGCTCTTTGAACTTCCAAAATTGTTCATAGGGCCACAAGACTATTTTTCTTATATAGATATATAAACAGATAATATAGAGATTATATACAGTTCATCTACAAAGACATATAAAGATATATAGATGATATAATTATAATATGTGTAAGACCATTTTCTCATATATATGTCAGTGCATAGACATATACGGTGAACAATTTTTATTTGTAAATCTGGGTACTAAATAATTAGAATATTGGGTTAATTCTTTAGATAATGGTCTGGAAAAGGCATTGGTCAAAAGTTACCCAACTACCTCAGATCACCGGTTGTGCTTTGCCTTGGTTTATATAAAATAGGCATATAATCATAAATTTTGTTCCAGAGGATTAGGGTGATTTTAACTTTGGTAACTCACAGTTTCTCAATTTAAAATTTTCTATCTATTATATAAAGATAAAGACATCTCCCTATGTTCCAGGTGTTGGGAAAGTGACACAAAAGTATAGGCTATCCTGGTTCTTAGCCGTGTTGCTGTAGGTATGACTATTGCATCCATTGCTATGGTCAACTTGGGATAACTTGAAGGAGTGATCTCATATAAAGTCATGTACATTTGTGATTAAGGCCCACACTTTATATTTTAACTTAAAAGCAAAAATTATAGCTATTTAAAAAAATCAGCTTTGTTGAGGTGTGTAAACATACAATTAAATCTGCTAATTTTAAGTGTAAAATATGTTGTTGAAAATATTCTCTCCCTCATTGAATTCCCTTGGAACCTTTGTTGAAAATCAATTGATCATAAATATGTCAATTTCTTTCTGGATTCTCTGTTATGATGCACTTATCTTGTCAACAATACCATTGCCAATTCCAGATCCAAATCCACCAAGAAAAGTTTGGTCCAGATGGGCAGCCATAGAACTTGAGAAGCTTTGGCTAAAGAAATCTATTCCCTGACACATATAAGGTGGTAGTTTTGGTGGGTTAGGGCAAGATAAACAGTGTCCAGGGCATTACCAACTTCTTTTTGGCCCTGGCTGAAGCTACCCAGTCCCTATAAAACAGGGACCTGCTTAGCACCCGAGGGAGGGGCTTCAAGATCTACTGTCTGGCCACCCATGTGATCCTGCTTGTTCCCTCAGCTGTAGACTCATCCTTGTGAGTCTCAGGATATTACCTTTTTGTTCCCTTTGTGATCCATATTTCATGTTTCAAATCAGTTCAGCCCCACCTCTATCCTGGCTGTAGCATCTAGAATTCCAGCTCCTAGAGGTAAAACCCCAGAACTCCTGCTTATGGGAGGAGGACTTAAAACATACTGTGCTAAGTTTCATTCTCAGCTATGTCTCAGTATCCTCTCTTAATTTTGTCATCCACCTTCCTTTTTTTAAAGATTTCAGATTAATGTAAGGGTATAGACAATTAGGTTACATGGTTTGTGTTTGTTAGGTGGAGTCCAAGTTATAGTTATGACTCTCTCCAAGAAGGTGCACCATATACCCTTACTCTGTGCCTGTTAAATGACAGCACACTAACCCCCTCTCCCCTCCCCACTTGAGCTTAATTAGAAACACTTCTTCCTTAACTCTGACCCTACATGTATCTGGGTGATTCAACAAACACTTAATGAATAGAATGAATAGAGTAACTTACTGAAGATTTAACGTGGGATTTATTGTTTGACATTTTGCAGGAAGATACCCGACAGTACCCCCTGCTCAGCCTTTAGAGCAGAAACTCATGAGCAGGAATGGAAGGTATTTCCAGCAGTTCCCAGTGTCTTTCCCAACTGTGAAGGATGAACAGGACTATTGTTTCTAAGGTCCAGGCCCTTCCTGAATGCCAGTGGTCCCCAACCTTTTTGGCACCAGGGACTGGTGGAAATTGTCTTCTTGGAAGATAATTTTTCCACAGAAAACTTGGGGGAGCAATGGGTAGTTTGGAGATGATTCAAGCTCATTTCATTTATTGTGTACTTTATTTCTATTATTATTACATTGTAATATATAATGAAATAATCATACAACACATCATAATGCAGAATTAGTGGGAATCCTGAGCTTGTTTACCAGCAACTGGATGGTCCCAACTCTAGCACCACCACCTCAGCTCCACTCAGGTCATCAGGTATTAGAGTCTCATAGGAGCATGCAACCTAGATTCCTCAGATGTGCAGTCTACAGTAGAGTTCACCATTCTATAAGAATCTAATGCTGCTGCTTATCAAACAGGAGGTGGAGCTCAGGCGGTGATGCAAGTGATGGGGAACATTGTAAATATAGACGAAGCTTCCCACACTCACCTGCTGCTCATCTCCTGCTGTGTGGCCCAGTTCCTAAGAGACCACAGACCAGTACTAGTCCATCACCCAGGATTGGGACCACAGCTATAGGCCACTGAGCTCTATTCTATTATTGTAGAAAGGAACTGTGGAATGTGAATATAGTACAGAAAATAGGAAGGGGGGAAAGGAAGAAGAGAGAGGAAGAAAGGAAGGGGCTCTGGGTCCACTGACTGCCTAGGTCATGTTGGAATCATTCCTAGGATTCTTACCTAGTCTAGGATGTGCTGGGGCTTACAAACTAGACAGGCTTGCTGAGGGAGCACTGGGCTAGTGTCTGGGAGCACTCACCAGACCACTGGATTCACCCCAGCCCTGAAACCCAGGACTCACTGGGAATTCTGTCCCATCATGTCCATAGGACTCTTGCTGTCCCTGTGCTGTTGGGTCTTTGTCTACTGCCTTCTAGACAGTAGCGTAAGCCCCTACATTTCAGAATAACGTCCTGGTTGTATAATACCATGTACTCCAGGCAGGACCACTCTGGGTAGTTCCACAAAGATTTCCACTCAGAAGGGTCCCATGCCTGGTTGCCATCTTTAAATTCTTAATGACTCTACCATAGAACTTGTGTTTTGTAAATGAAGTCTGATGGAACACGTGTATGAACAAAGGAGCCATCACGATATGCATGTCCACTGTTCCTTGACACCCATTTGCATGAGTCATTCACAGTGTTCACGAACACAGAATTCCCGTGGGCTCATAATGCAAAGGTGTTCATCACAACTCGAAAGAGAGTACCAGATAAAAGCATAACATCTATGACTGAGGCAGTGGGGTGCTGGTAACCTTGAGAAATCACACTTTCTATTTGGACCAGAACTTGCATCCAACACAGAATGAAGAAAATAGTGTTTTAGGAACATCAGCGATGAAGGAACACCATTCTATTTTTCTTACTCATGTGACTTCCTCTGTTAGCCAACCATTTATGCTGAAAATGGTGGCACCAAAGGAAGGAGAAAGATAGAGCAACCCACAGTTCCTTTTCCTTTCCCTTGTTCCTTACTCATCAGCAAGCTGCAGGTAGAAAGTGTTGGTAGAATGTGAGTGCATCAAGCAAGATGTGAAATAAAGAGTTGGGATAGTTTTGTGCATGTATATGTAGCATTTCCACTGTTTTGGTAAGAATGAAATCCATATGCATATACAAACTACAAACTACAAATTGTGTAATTTCAGTGATTCCACATACAAGTTAAATGGGTCTTATATTTGCATTTAAAAGTGGCACTGCACATTATAAAGATGAACAGTAAAATTTATGCCAATGATTTGAAATTTAAATTTCTTTCCTTAGAATAACATTAAATAATTTTTTGAAAAACCCACCAGAACAAGTTGAGAGAACCAGCATGGAAGAAAAGAAAACCTATACATTTTAGAATATTTAATAGCATTTTCATTTTGAACAAATTATGAACAAGAATCCTACATTTTCACCTATCTGCAAATTATGTTGCCATCTCTGAGCCCAGGTTCCCTCCATGGCACCCAATTAAACTGGGAGCCTTATAAGTACTGATCTTTGGTGGACAGGCCAGGGTCCTCTGCGCTAGGATCAATGGGAAGGAGATATAAACCCTAGTCAACAGGGCAAGGCTTCTTGCATAAGAAAAAGGATTTGAACAAGAAGGGAGACTTGATGGAGTGGATGGTGGGAGAGATTCAATGATTTTTACCCAGTGCCCCAAATAACCATATTGAGGCATTTATGCTCTTGAAGATTTGTGAGTGATCTGCCTAGGCGGCAAGGTCAAGGCTATGATGGCCAAGCTGCTGTGCCTCTGCGGCTCAGAGCTGCAGGTAAGCTGGAATGACATCTTAGGCCGGGATGAAGACTTGCTCCAGCCTAGGAACTCAGAGTGTCTGAAAGCTGGGAGGGTCACCCCAAGGATTCCCTAGCTCAGACCTTTTATATGTGAGGAAACTAACATACATTACATAACTAGTTTAATGTAAGAGGAAACCTGAGTTTCAACCTAGTCCTAGTTTTTGTTAGGTAATTATGAATCTTGGGCAAGCCACCTACTCATTCCAAGCCTCCATCACTGTAACTTTAAGTTGAGAGGATTAAATGATAAATCCTCTAAGAAGGCTGGTCCTTTTCTGAGAGCATAATATTTAACTGTGTCACACTGACCCCAAGCATTTATGGTGATTTAAGTCAGACTCCAGATGGTATAGTACGCCATTGAAATTAGCCATCAACACTGTGGCTGCTGCTTTAGTAGAGTTAAGTACTCTCTAGGACGAAAGACATCGCAGATGGACTGCGTGCCATACATGCTGAACTTTGTGCTCTATTTCATGGAGAAGCTACGCATAACCGAAGTTCATTGGTGGGATTTGTACTGTATTTAGGTAGTTCTCCAGGACCACGTAATGAAAAACTCTGAACCTTGCCTTATAAATGTAAACATGTAAGATTAGAACAATATTATATGCAGATAGTACTTATTTTGAGCCTTTCCTATCTCTTGGGAAAATAAGGTAACCATTCACTCTAATTTCCACAGGAAATGAGATTATGGTGATTTTGGGTCAAATATTAGATCAATGTTGGTCTCTGTGAGAAATCAAATAATGAGTTTTATAGAACACTCATGCTAAGGTAAGGGTGAAGGGACAGATCAGGAATTGATGGCTAATCTGTGTAACTGGCCAATTGATAAATATCACTTTTATGGTCAAAAAAGGGAAGGAAATAGGCTGGAGGTGGGAAGGAGCTTTGTCAGAGAATTGGCACCTCTAAGGCACCCGTCTTTGTTCCAGAATGACAAAGAAAGCTTTGAGCACTACACCCTGCCGACACGCCTCACTCCCAAGCACAGATGCTTTGTCCCTGTCCTTAGAACTGGCTTTGTCCTGAGGTCACGGCCTCCTGAACTGGAAGCTCTTGGTGCTTTCATTGGACACTGGCTGGGCCCCCCTACCCTTATGCTTGGCCGAACGGTGACACAGCTGTGGTTTCCCTTGCAGTTGGGCCAGTGTCAGTCCAAGCTGACAGAAGGACCATCTTTAGAGTCCTTGCCAACCCTAGAACAGAAATTCATAATAAATATGAAGCTGTCGATTTTTTTTTATCCTTTTCTAACGGCTTTTCTCATGAAAAAGTAAATTGGCAAAAGTTCAATTTGTTCTACTTAAGCTCTTCTACATTCGCAAACCTCTTATTTTAGTTTTTAAAACTTTTTTAAAATTTTATTTTTTCTCTTCTTTAAATAGAGTGTGGACCATTCATCAGGCTGAGCAGATTTGAGTCCCATGATTGGAAAGCGATCCCCGGAGGAGAAAGAAGCCCTCCCTGCCTTAGGCATTGAGATCTGCTTGGGATGATGGAGAACCGTGGCTTCCTCTCCATAGCTCCTGACCTAGATTTGTTGTCTAGCCCTGTGGCCTTTATTCTTGGACTTGACCACAGATTCTGTTTCTTGTGTTAACTCCTGCTTGGCCTTGACGTCTTATCCTCCTGCTGAGCTGAGCTGGTGTTTTGCCCTGACTGCTGCTAACTCTGTGGTTTACTCGGCAGCCTGAATTTTAGCATCAAGCCCTCATCTCCCCCAGCCTGCAAGACTGGCTCATTATGAGTTTGGATTTCAGTCATTTCCTCCTTGTCATGTGATATTCTGGTTGCTAGAACTGGAGAAAACCTTCATTTTTCTCTCTACTGACATCCTTCTCAAATCGTGGATAATGGTCGTAGGGGATGTTGGTGGGAAAACACCAGGTTTGGGTTTCTTGCTTTCATTCTTCCTGGAACGGATTTCTTAGATGAGCATTAGTTCCTGGGAGAATTGCCTTTTCCTTTTACCCGATGAAGATCTCATAAGTGTGCTGTACTTAGGTCTAATTTATAAATGAGTGTTCATTGGCTCTTTCTACTGTGAAATGAGTGAAGATTAGAGGCAAATCAAGGCAAATAACTCCAAAGAAAAAAGTTAATAAACCAATGAAAAAACACTTTATATTAAAGCACCAAAATGATATACAATCAAAGCTACAGTTAAGTTAAATACATAAGTGATATTGCTTGTCTGTTGTGTCAAATCTTATAAATCAAAAATATAATTGAATCTAATGAGTATTGGCAGGAAATGGTCTCTTTTTATGCAAATAGATTGCTGTTTGTGTAGGTGTGAACATAGATTAGTATCTCTGGTGTGGAAGTGGTTACGAACCCGGTATCAGGAGTTGAAATGCTAGCTTCTGAACCTGGCTATCTATTTCCTTAGCTGCTATCTATTTCCTTAGCTATGGACCTCAGGCAAATGCCCTCAACTAGAAAGTGGAAATCATAGCAGTATTGACCTCACAGGGCTGTTGGGAGTTTTAAATGAATTAATATGTGTAAAGTACTTAGTCCTATGGCCAGAGTATAGTAATTACTTAATAAATACCAACTATCATTATCATCATTATATTACATAAAGGATGAAACAGAAAATAGGTTAGTAACTAAGAAACTTTAACGAGACTTTAAAAAGTAATGAGAAGGCTGTGGGGGATTACTTTCACGTAAGATGGAGGAAGTATGTGGTCTTTTTTTTTTTTGCAGTTTTTGGCCGGGACTGGGTTTGAACCCACCACCTCCGGTATATGGGGCCAGCACCCTACTCCTTTGTGCCACAGGCACCATCTTACACGGTCTTTTCTTTCTCTTCTCTTTTCTTTTCAGACAGAGTCTCGTTTGGTCACCCAGGCTAGAATGCCATGGCTTTAGCCTCGTTCACAGGAAACTCAAACTCCTGGGCTCAAGTGATTCTCTTGCCTCAGCCTCCCTCGTTAGTAGCTGGGACTACAAGTCCCCACCACAACACCTAGTTTTTCTACATTTATTTATTTTTTAAATTAATTTATTTTTATTTATTTTTTAAAAATTAAAATGAGGGTACAAATTTTGAGGTTACATTGTTCTCACTTCCAAGGTAAAGTTCAGGTTGTAGAAGATCCCCTCACCCAGGAGGCGTGCCCAACACCCTCACATTGTGCCCATTAGGTGAGAGCCCACCAGTTGCCCTCCTCCTCCACCCCTGAAGTCCCTTCTCACCCTTCCCACTTGCTAGACTATATTTGTGTTTTATATTTTGTGTGAATGTGTAAGTATTTATATATTGGTTTCCTATTAGTACTGAGTACATTGGATATTTTTTTTCTATTCTTGGGATACTTGACTAAGAAAAATGTGTTTCATCTCTACTCTGATAAACACAAAAGATGTGAAGTCTTCATTTTTTCTTATGGCTGAATAGTATTCCATGGTATACATATGCCACAGTTTATTAATCCATTCGTGGGTTGATGGGCATTTGGGTTGTTTCCATGACTTGGCAATTTAGTTTTTCTATTTTTAGTAGAGACGGGGTCTCAGTCTTGTCTAGGCTGGTCTCAAACTCTTGACCTTAAACAATCTTCCTGCTTTGGCCTCCCAGAGTGCTGGGATTATTGGAATGAGCCACTGTGCCTGGACAAAATATGTGAATTTTTATTTACTTTCTAAAAATTCACAGATTTCAAAAATCAAAATTATTTCTAGTAGTTTTCCTTGGCCAAGCAAGAGTGCTACTATCACATTCACCAAGGGTCTCACTCTATGAAGATTACAATTACTACCTAGTTAGTAGCAAACCAATCAAATGAGCCTGACCCGACAGTCACGCTTTCTTTCCAATGTCAAGCTTTTAAAAAAAAGAAAGAAAAAATTTATGGTAATCTAATGTGCGCATAGTGCTTCCGCTATTCTATTAAACCAGCTTAGTCAAAACCCTAAAATTTCAAGCATTCTCAGACATAAGTTGCATCAGCCAGCCTAGGGCAGTGGCTGAGAGGTGGAGGAGGGCAGGAAAGAAAAAGAAGAGAGCTTTATAATAGTGGGCTATTATTTCCTTTGTCATATTTTGGTTTCTTTAAAATTGTTCACTTGCATTTAAGTCCCCCAGAGCCACGAAAATTATGTTGAACAATAGCAGGGATTTGTGAAAAGATTCCTTAGATAACATTTGAAAAACACAAGCAGCCCTTGAACCTTTTTGCATCCAGTAACATCTGACAGGCTTTGTGAGCTGCAGCCACCTGCAAGAGTTCTAAAATAGATGCTTTCATAAAACAGAGAATTCTCAGAATTGATGTGTTAATATCATTCTCTTAATTACTTGACATCTGACCTAAGTAGCAGTAGCAAGACGATTTCAGCCAAAGGGAAAGGGAGAGTTGAAGCTGTCATTCACATATTTTTGGCCACCGGAAAAAAAAGGAAAAGAAAAGGACAGCTATTGAAAAAAAAAAAAAAACACTTTATGCCATCAGTTAGGCAGATTGCCTGCCCAGCTGAAGTTCACTAAATAATTAGTTAATCTACCACTTTATTTTTCCTGTGTATATCAGCTTAGATTTTCGATAATACGAACAGTTTACTTACCATTTGGGGGTGGTGAGGAGAAGGTGGTTGGGGTAGGGGGGTGGAATCCGCAAAGGAAAATGTACATTATAGTGATTTTGTTTATGGAGATTTCTCAAAGCATGGAATAAAACACAGAAATAAATATTGGCTTAAAAAAAAAAAAACACTTAGAAGTCCTGGGGGAAAGAAAAACTCCAAATAATGGAAAGTCCATTAAAAGATAGAAATTATAGGTCTGAAACTCAAGTTAAATCAGTAACTTCTACTAATCAAAGCAAGACTCCCTGTGTGGGTCATATCCCAGCTGCTCATTTCCCAGCCCAAGACAAGGTTTTATTTCCTATTTGTCTTCTTCTTTTTTCAAACTGTCAACACTGCAAAGCCAATACAGCTGTGGGCAAAGCAGCTGTGTGATATTCTGCCTCCCACTTCGTCAACCAAATTGCCTGCTCAGTTCTCCTTTATTTCTGGTCCTGATGGGATGGAATGGCAGGGCTGGGGCCCGGCTGGTGTCAACCGCCTCTGCGTTTTCCGGGGTTGTTTTTTTCGGGCCTTTTTTTTTTGCCGTTTTTTTTTTCCCTTGGCTTTTCGGCTTTTTTTCCTTTTTTTTTTTTTTTAAATTATAGAAAAACGATGCCCTCAGACAGTTCTGATTCCTAATTATTTCCTGAATCTGTAGCCACAAGCATACCCACAAGCTTTTTTAGTTGGCTACAGAGTACCGCATATGGAAGAATCACACTTCTTTGAACCATTTTCATACTTAACCATGAACAAAATCACATGATGCATATCTGCACATAAATCTTTATCTTCATTTCTGGTTATTTTCATCAGAATGCCTACAAGTGGCATTGCTGGTTTTTTTTTTTTTTTAAAGGCTAATGAGCTTAGAAAAGGTTTTTGATGCCTAGCGCCAAATTGCTTTCCTTTCTGGATCTATGCGTGTATGAGAGTCTAAGCCATTTTTAGTACATCCCACGAGGGAGAGACATGTGTTTCCTTGCTATCCTCCATATGATGCAGGGGCCATGTCACACCCCAGAGCCTTGGGCCCTGACTAGGCCTGACATGACCATCAATCACCTTGAGGTGCTGGTGACAAATCATATCACTTGTGCCCTCACTTAGAAGAGTGGACACAGTGGCTTGAACTGGGTCTCAGGATATGGCGAGTCCACTCCCCTTCCCAGGGGGTGCTGACTGCAGAGAAGCAGGACAGCACCCCTCTGAGTGGCATGGGGAGGGGACTGGCAGATACTGTAAGGTGCTCATGCCTCTGAGGTGTAAACTTTGAATGAAATGTTGATAGGGTCTGTTTCAGGGATCTATAAGGCTGGGCCCCAAAGGGACCTTGGGAGGGAGAAGAGGTGTGGCAAGGGGACAATTCTATTGAAACCAATAGCAATGCTACTGAAACCAGCCCTGGAGAAGGGCAAGGCCAAGTTGAGCAGAAGAGTGAGGGAAGGCTCCCTGGTGAGGGTGAGCTGAACTGCTGGCAAGGACAGCTTTCCTGAGGGTTATTGTCTAGTTGGTGAGTGTTCACACAGCTGCAACTTCTCCAATTATACCACGAATTGTTATTTTGGGCAAAAGTGGTGTGTGTGTATGTGTATGTGTGTGTGTGTGTGTATACACATGCATGTGCACACACACATATATACACAGATACATACATAAGCTTTGCTGATGAATCTTATATATATATGATTTCATTAGATAAGAAATGTATGAGTGTACTTTTTCTAAAACCTTAAGGTATTGCAGGTAAGTTTAAAATTATCCTTATCCATTTTCATCTAACACATACCTTCCACCCCCTGAAGTGATCCATGCCCTCAGCTTGGTGTTTATACTTTTGGGGCTTTTTCTGTACACTTCTGTCTCTCCATATGCCTGTGTAAGATGTATAGAATAGCTTCAGGTGCAGACACCCTTTTAAATAAATAATACCATACTGTATGTATTGTTTTGCCACTTGTGGGGGAGGGGGGCATATATGGCCCATTCTAAATTTTAAAAAAAATGCAGATAAGCATTCCCTTGTCTTTCACCTCAATCCCAATCCACTGTTCTTTCCAGAGGGAAGGGCTGTCATCGTTTTGCAGGACATCCTTGGCAATGGCTATATTTTAGACCCCCTCTGTATCTCCATTCATTCTTCAACATCTAACTGCAGTCGTGGAATCTTAGAACCAAAAGAGTTTTCTACAGATCATTTGGTCTAGCCCCTTATTGTATAGATGCAGAAATAGATCAAATGCCCGGTCTCAGGTCACCCTTACGCTCTTGACCTTGGCTTTTGTGACTCTTAGCTAGGTGTGTTCCTCCTTTGCCAATCTGTGTTACTTCTAGCAACTTCCGCTCAAAGGCTTAAATTGAAAGCATCTTTAGTAACAACTTCATTCACAAAGAATCTGTGAAATTCTCTTCTACCAAGACAGAAGCTTTAGGAAGGAGAGAATTAGACAACTAATGTGGAGCATGAGCTGGGCAAGGAGCCATACTTCCTGTTACTTTAAGCAACTGAGAGCGCCAGGAAGAGTAGGGTCCTCTGGTTTGACCTCCTGATACTGCAGGTGAGAGGAGACCTTGGCTCCAACTCTCTGAATCCCTCAGTGGGGTAAGATTTTCATTTTGAGGCCAACCGTTTGAAGGCCAGCTCCCACCTTTTGGCTTTCTAACGATGTCAGAGGCAGAAAGAGCACAGCTTGACTCTTGAATTTCAGGTTCAGTCCATTTCAGGGATAAGCAGAAAGAAAAAAAAAAAAGAAAGAAAGAAAGAAAAGAAAAAAAAACCCTTTGGCTCACAAAATAAGAATCTTTGAAATGAAAGTTGTGCAGGGTAAATATGGAGCCTCACAATGCCATCTCTAGAGCCGCATTTCAGAACACAAGGGCACTTCCTCTCTGTAGCAGAAAGCCAAGAGATGTCATGTTCCTTAATTAAAACGTATCTCAAGAGTCAGTGGGAGGCACCTGCACAGCCCCTACCTGAAGATGCCGATTTACAGAAAAACTTCCAGCCGTGGGATTCATACAAGGGACACGCTGGCAATTGTGAGTTTCTTTTAAAATCAGCTTCTGTCTGTCATACCTATGTAGTTACAAAATCAAAGGGGATAATAAAGTTCAATTGTATATTCACAGTTTGATATTTCTATTGACAGGTCTCACACAAAAAACACCATTTCAGGAAACTCTGATTCTGTGTCCCTCTATGAAAGGCACTAAAAGGCTCTCCTGGGTTGCAAATCCCCACCCAACAATCCCTCTAAATCTGAATCTATAAAGTGGCCCCATCAAGGTTCAAAGGTGTCAAATTGGGCCTCCTCTCCCCAGGTTCTGTTTGTGATTTTAAAATATCCCTCTGATGGTGAGGGAAAAAGGAAACCACCCAGAACAAGCCACAACTGGGTTAAAATCCTGGCTCCTAAGTAGAGAAGAGCAGTTAACCCAACAGTTACCACGCCGCAGAGGGGAGAGGAAAGCCACTTCTGGGCACTGAGATTTGGGTTAGACCAGGAGTGACCCTTCTCTCTGACCAGCTATCCTCTCCTCATCCACAGAGAGTCTGTGTCAACTCTGAACGTTCTCGTGTTTTAAAAATGTCAGTTTCTCGCTACTGCGGAAATATCCTTTGGGCCCATTAGCAAACCAACATGCAGGTGCCTCTGATTTTTAGATGGAAAATAGGGGTATGTGTTCAAATGGATTCAAAACCAGCAAGTCTGTTCTTGCAGTAGTGTATGGGACGAGGCTTACGCGAGAGGAAAGCACATCTGAATGCAAAAATTAAATGGAGGAACTGGGCGGGGGGGGGGGAGAACAGGTGCTCTTTTATAAAGGCTAAATTCCATATTTACCAAACTGATTTGCATGAGGCATGTTTTCAATGAAAATATTGCTACTCATTTTGCTGCATTTGTGCAACAGAAACATAAGGATGGAGCAGAAGAGGGGTGCGGTTCGCAAGCTGTCTTCTTGTCCCTACCCTTCAGCCGACGGTTAAGTGGCACATTTGGGAGATTAACTCCCGCAGCTTCTGGTTTCCCCCGTCATGATAACAAGGCTTTGGGTTTCCTCTGACCCCGCGATACAGCCTCTGAGAGGTCAAGCGATAGATGAGAATCTAGAAGGGGTCGTGAGAGGTCATTCCTTTCCTTGACTATCGCCAGGTTAAAACTCCCAACTCATCTCAAGAGAAGAATTCTATTTCAAGTCAATTCCATGCCTTCTCTTCGTAATCCGAGCCAGTGTGGGTTCTTAACTACCAAGAATGTCTTCCTCCCGTTCGCAATCTTTTGCTTCTGTCTGACTTCCTCTTCAGGTAAATCCAAAATGAAAAAGTGCCATCAGATACAGACATTATCTCGCTTCTATTCTTAAATCAACCCTCCGACGTAGGTGCTACTACTCCATGTTACAGATGAAGCAGATAAAGAAACTGAGGCAGAGAAAGCGGAAGAAACTGGCCCGGGGTCACCCAGCTGATACATAGTAGACCCAAGCTTTAAACCCAGGCATCTGAACCTGACATCCAAATTCACTTCACCACCACCACGATAGGCTGCTACCGGACGGTCTCAGATATGCTCCACTGTAATTAGGGTTACTAACAACACCACAAGGACGATGTAGAGAGGCAGAGCCCATCCCAGAAATACAAGGCAGAGATCAAAACAAGGTTAGGTGAGCAAGTGTTTGATGGAAGATGCCAGAGTAATTGCTGGCAGATTGCTACAAAAAGACACACAGATGCACTTGTAGGAGGTACGTGGTGAACACATTTCAGTGAGCAAGGCCAGCCCCTTGGTTATTTATAGCCCAAGTTCCCCTGGATTCCAGAGAGGCTTCCAGTGGGGTAAATCCAGTGCTCTGGTGTCTTTAGGCAATTCCCTGAGGCCCTGAAAAGCTCCAGAGTCACCACAAAGTTGCTGATTTCCTCTGGGAGTCGGCTCTGAGAGGTCTGTGAGGAGCGGCTTGTAGAGAAGTGGAGCTCCAGAAGGTGTCTCTCTCGGTTGCAGGCAGGCAAACTCAGAACCAGTTTAGAACTCCCACGGGCTTTCAGAGATTCTCTCCCTGGGGACTTAGAGGCTCTGGCCAGAGCCTCCGGTTTCAGGTGAGGGTTGGGACACCTGCTCTCACCCCTGGGGGACAGCACCTGAGGACATACCTCTTCCTGGCTCACAGCTCAGGTGGAAACACTGGAGCGCTACACGGTCGCCCTTGAGGAAGGTGGAGCTTCCGTGCTGGCATCTGAGTCAAAGAAAACCGGTGTTCCCTCAACTCAACAGGTTGGGAACAATCAGCCTTCCTCCCCAGGGACTGCTGGACCGTCCGCTTCACCCTCCCAATCCTTGGTGTGGCCACAGAAACTCTCTACCTGGTTGCATTTGCTTGGGTACATGGTTTGCTTGGTCTGACATCTCCGTTTATAAAAGCACCAAAGCTGAAAATGGGTAAAACAGATGTTGGATGGAATCAGAGCTTCCGAGACTACTCTCCATTTGGCCTCTAATGCTCCCCATAAATGTCCTAGGACCTTCACTAAATCACCCTCTGGGATTCCATCCTGAGTCTGGGATCCACCTGAGGAAGACTATTAGAAAAATGTTCTCTGCTTGCAAATAAACAATCTCAGAGACGATTCTATCCCTCACCAGGGGAAAAACAAAGCAGAAAAAAATCAGTCCTCCAGCCGTCCATAATCTATGGCAAACACAATCTTAATTTTATCTATAGACTTCCTTATTTTTTAAAAAAAGAGGCATTTGAAGTATGAAGATACAGAACCCCTCAGTCCCTAAAGCCATTCTTAGAGACACCCCAATTTCTGTGACCTATATAGTACAAGTTGTGATC
>NW_003852443.1:12646195-12666595 GCF_000181295.1 Otolemur garnettii | reverse complement strand
TGATTTAATTCATAGATGTGTTAGATTTAGAACAGTAACATAAGTGGTAACTTCTTGTGTCCACCACTTAACTATAGATCTTGGGACTTTCTCTATATTAGTTGGTTGAAATGTAACTCTTTGTATTTAGTGGGTGAATACTGTTCCACCATATGGAAATAGAAGAGTAAGTTTAACCAATAGCCTGTGGATGGGCACTTGGATTGTTTCAAGACATTTGCAATTACATACAATGCAAATGCTACAACAGTTACCACTGCACATATATCCTAAAAGTGAATTCCTAAGTCTATTTCATCACACTTAAAATTTTTATAGAAATTGATTCAAGGTCCATAGCATCGGGGTTATGGTGTTGGCCACATACACTGAGGCTGGAGGGTTCGAACCCAGCCCAGGCAAGTTAAGCAATAATGACAACTGCAACAGAAAAATAGCTGGGCATTGTGGTGGGTGCCTCTAGTCCCAGCTACTTGGGAGGCTGAAGCAAGAGAATCGCTTAAGCCCAAGAGTTTGACGTTGCTGTGACCTGTGACACCACAGCACTCTGCCTAGGGCGACATAGTGAGACTCTGTCTCAAAAAAAAAATTATAGAAATTATCAAACCTTCTTTTAAAAACTGTCTTTTAATTTATACCCTCAGCAACAATATATAGGACTCTTGCCTTTATGAGTCTGAGAGTTTAAAAATGGTTGCTTGAAGTTTACATTTCTTTCATTATGAGTGAAACTGAGCATTTTTATTCAAGTGCTATCCTCATATTCCTATTGGTTGGTTGGTCTTTTCTCATTGAGCAGTCTGTTTTTTAAACAAGAGAATTGTGTTATGTATGAAGCCTTATGTGAGTGATTGGATCGGCCTCCTGGTTGATCTCACTTAAAGTCTCATTAGCCTGTGCAAAAAGGTTTTCACTATGGTAATTTTATTTGAAATGTTGAACAGCACAAATCTGATCACTGCAAGGATCCATTAGCACTCATGCAAGCTTATCTGCCATGTTGAGGATGAGAGTTTATTGCATCATAAAAATGTTACCCTTTGCTTTTGTTAGACAAGTATTGAAATTTTTATGAGCTCTTCTTAACTAAAGGTATCAATAAATAACATGATTCTTGACTGGGCTAATCCTAGATTGACACGACTTATTTGATAAATCAACACCATAAAGAATCTCTTGGGTCAATGGTCTGATTGTTCAAGGAGGGAATAAAGATTCTAACTCTGAGTTGCTAAATCAGACTCCGACAGGGAAGAGCAGACCCGTGTTTTAGCCTCCTGCGAGTTGACTCCTACTGGTCAAGGGGATGGAGGAATTGCTATAATCGAGTGCCCTCTGCACCTGTGTTGTTATAGCACAATGCCTCCTCGAAACCTCGTTGCCTGTTTAATCTGCCTCCAAAGAGGCCAAGTGTGCAGAGGTCTTCTCTGGTGGTTCTCACACGTTTACCGGGATCATCCAGAAAGCTATACTTTTAAACAAACCACAGGTGATTCTGAAGCAGGTGGCCGGAAAGCACACGGGGAAAGTCAGTTAGCAAAAGCCATGCTGGGTTAATGAACCCAGACTTCAAGGGACATGGCCACAGAATCTTCATTTTTACTGGCACACCCTGAAGTTGAAGAGCCTCTGTGTCAGGGAGGCCTGTGACTGCTACAGCCGTGAAGAGGCTGGTGAGTTGGAAGGGCAGTTTGGAATGTGCCCTCCATTAAATTTAGAATTGTTGATTAGGAATGGAAGAGAGTTTAAAGTTTTCCTCGTCCTGAGGTCCAACATCTTTTATACACAGTACCTTTCTCGCCCACCCCCACCCCCCCACGAAAGTACAAGGGGAGTGCGTGACAGACTTCCATCCACTGGGGAGCTGGCCACAATGGGGAGAGGGGAGCACTGCGGGGGTTCTCCCTGGAATGTTCCTCTTTGACAGCTGGCCCTTAATCAGGAACATATGGTCTGAAACTTCATCTGAGTAGCTGAGTCCCGTGAGCCCCAACACTCTCCATTTCCACATGCAGATTCCTGTTTTTGAATAAGTGGTTCTGCATCTAAAGAGGACATCCTCCTTTGAGGAATGTCTAGTAAGAAAAATGACAGCTAAGATTGGATTGTGTCAGGCACAGAGCTAAGTGCTTTCACATATTTTTGTAATAATCCTAAGAAATGGTATTGTTGTGATTATAAACCTATTTGATAGATGAGAAAACTGAGGCTCAGAAAGGATAAACCACTTGCACAAGTCATACAGCAAGTACATGGTAAAAAGATCCAAATCTGTCCTCTGACTCCAGAGTCCCTACTCTTCATCACTCAATACAGTGTTGCTCGCCAGCCGTTCCTGATCCTCCCCAGTTGTGTCTTAGAGCTCCTACTTACACTGAACAGGCAGCATGATTTAGTAGAACAAGAAGAGTTCAAACATCAAAAGTTCTGGAAACACCTCTGACCCTGAAATCTGTGTGGATCAATTTCTCTTAGGTAAGAAGTGGTAATAGTATTGTTATGATATTTGTAGGACTAGTCCTCCCTTATGCAAACATAATGCAGCTTCATAGTTGATAAGGTCCTTTGCAGGGGGATCAACCCAAAGGGTCATTGAGCGCCCTTTAAAACCAGCTCAGAATACCCCAGGGACACTGGATCAAGCTTGGGGCACAGGATGCAAGAGAAATGCTTCTTATCTCACCTCTGCCAGTAAGACGTGTGAACGTGTGACGAGACCACTAGGCTATGTCTCTGAAACTCATTTTCTCAACTGTAATATAAGAAATCAAGGAGATTAGTAGTTTAAAATATTTAACATAATAAATAAGGTGTGGTATATTGTTATTATTTTTAAAAATCCAAACGATATGAATAAAGTAAAAGCCCAAATGGATTCCCCTCTAGTTCCACTGATCCCTTGAGGGGTAATTACTATACACAGCATGTTGCAGAGCTCTGGTTATTTTTGTCATAGGCACCTTCCTTTACAAAAGTGTATAAATTCCTGTCTTGTTATTTTGCTCAAATGACATCAGATTTGTTCTTCTTCATTTTTTGAGTTTTAAGAATCTAATTGAAAGCTAAAGATTTTCTCCCCCCCCATACCACGTATGCACACAACATCATGTAGGGTAGATCGAGGATATTCATGTACCCCTTGAATCTAATACAAAGATTCCCTATCCATGTATTTTAGATGAAGAAACCTAGACTAGGACTATCTTCGGCCATTTTCTGATGCTATGACAGAACACCACTGACTGGGTAATAAGCTATTAGGCTTAGAACTCCAATAGTTTGGCAGTGGTACCTGGCAAGAGCCATTCCATGGCAGAAGGGCAGTAGGCAGAAGCAAGTGCTGGAGACGGAGAGAGAAAATCGGGCTGAACTCATTGTTTTTTTAGGAGCTCACTCCTGAGATAACCAACCCGTCCCCTCAATGGTAGCATTAACCCACTGATGAGGGTAGAGCCCTCGTGGCCTACCTCTTGAAGGCCCCACCTCTTAATATCAATTGGCAAAGAAAGTTCAATGGGAGTCTTGGAGGAGACATTCAAGCCATAGCAAGGGCTGTCTAGTTCCAAAATTATGTTCTATAATTTTAAGTAGAGAACCCAACCCTTCTGTGTTTTTCTACTCTCCATATCAACTTTCCCCCCTGCCTTCTTTCCACATAAGAATCTATGCTTTATTTAAATCAAATTTTATTTTTATCAAAATCATATATATGTAGTTTTGAAAATCGTACAGTACTACAAAGATAATAATGAAAAAAGAATTCTCCCCTAGCCCCAAATCATGCTCCCTAGAGATAAACTCTTTTTTTGTCTTCCAGGTGTCTCTTTGGAGCCTTCCCTCCGTGTTTCTGAATAATACGCTTATCACCGGCTTGTTCAAAAGGCTCAACTAGACAACACACAAACAGAAAACGGCTTTGTTTTTTTCAGTCACAGTCACAACGCCATCTCAGAAGTATCCCCTAGGTTTTCATGATAAAAGATTCTTTTAGACAGAATCACTTTCAAGGATAAGTTAGTGTAGCCTTACTTGTCTACTTCAGTCAAATGTGGTGTAAAGCTTCTGCCTTCTCTCAGCTCAGGTCTGGTGCGTGTGATGAAGTTGAGGATGGCCTGGCTGCATCTTTCCTGGCACTGGGGTTACAGAGAACAGATCCAGCTGACGTTCAGCGCGGAGGGTCCCCGGCCAGCTACTTGTTGAGAGCCTCCTCTGTGGTCAGTGCTTTTTCATGAGCACAGAGATCCCACAGATTCATGTAACACCTCACTTCCCCTCTCTGACACTGCAATTTTATTCCTTAGAGGCCCCTGGCCAACCAGCCCAGACACTGCCACTGACCCGGAGTGTCTTTGTAACCTGCGTTCATTAGAAGTGAACGTCCACGCATGGTGCTGGAATCTCCAGACACTGGGAGAACGCCCCTGCTGTCCCTCAGAACCCCTGAATACAGCTGCATTGCCACAGACTTCCACGCTCAGCCAGGAGGGACACAGTGCCAGCGTGCCAGTGAGTCTGCCTGGATTCTTTCCCCATCCCTCACATGGCTGAAGAGGGCTGCCAAGAGCACCGAGGTGTGAATGTATGGAGAGCAAAGGCCTGGGGCAAGGAGGTGTGCACTCTGGGGGTTGGGCTCCCTTCCCTGGACTTCCCTGTGCCTCCCAGCCCTGCTGGGCTAGATCCCGGGCATCACTTCTGTTCCACAGTGGGTCCCTGCTGTGCTCCATTCTCCGCATGATCCTTCATGAATTCCTCCCACTTATTTGTTTTATTTAACTACCAGGACATGGGGGCATACGCTCACACGAAATGGATGTGAGAAGTTTATGCCACAGAAAACATCTAGCCTAACCAGTGTGAGTGAGAGACTGGTACTGTAGGACACAGCATGTTCCAGTCAGGCTCAGCCTGCAGAGAATATTCCTACAACCACAGGCCTTTCCCCTTTTCCTAAATGGATGTGAAATCTTGGGGTGCCCTGGCCCTCTGTGTTCTTTTCCAGCTTTTTCTAGAACTTGATTGATACATGACTAGCATGTGAAATTGGTCCAGAATTTGCTCTCTGGTCCCTGGTCCTTCCAGGTCTGTGAGAACCTCTTGCCTGGTCCTGGATTTGGCCCTTTCACCCACTATGCCCCAAAGGTGGGATCATTGTACCAGTGAGAGTCCCAGGACACCTTGGGGGAGTGACCTTGACCTTTCAAGCTTGTTTCTCTGTTTCACTCTGGCACTAATTTCTCTTGACCAGGGACACTCTTTCCTTTGTCAAATGAGTCCTCTGCAGAGCCCTTTCCTTTCAGGGTTAAATTTCTCTATGGTACTTCTTTCAAATACAGTCATATTCCAGTATTGTAAGTGTTTGCTCCATTGATGACAGTATAAAGAAATGTTGCTTTCTAGTTCTTAAAGAGCAGAAAGCCAGCGTGTAGGAGATTTCTGATACTTCTTGCTCTTACTATTTCTTTTCTCCTGCTCTGGCTTGGGACGCTGAGTGGTGATTATAATTACTTTATAACACAATGGAATGGATTGTTATAGCACAAGAAAATGTTCCAAAGGAGTACTTAAATCCATCAAAGCATCCCTTATCCAAGTTTGCTAACTTAAATGAAGAATTGTTAACAGCATATTCTCTTTCATTTGACAAATGTCCTTCTTGACCTTTCATTGTTTCACATTTTGAAAGGAAATTATTGTTAAATTGTCTGAGCCACCCTCCTCTGGATCCTGCAGCTACTGAGTTCCATGTCTTGGGCTTGCCCTGGGCTGGAGCCATCTACACAGCCCAGACCCTCCGTCTTCACAGAACCTGCCAGGGCACCTGCAGGGGCAGCTGATGAGGTCAAGGGTCCCCCCTAGATCCAGCCGTACTCTCACTGAATCTGTGATGAGCTCTGGAATGAGCTAGCTCTGCTCAGAGCCCCCTGAGGGCCCCACACCCTGTGCCTTTCCTGCCATTCTGGATGCTTTGTTAGACTTCTCAAAGATAAGAAGGAAAACACAAAACAAAACAAAACTAGAGAGGGGGAAATGGCTTCTGCCTGGGGGACTGCAGGATTGAGGTGGGGAAAGGATCAGGCTCTGAGGGCGGTTCTAAGGACTTGCCTTTCTCTCCAGTATGAGTTGGTGAGAGAGGCTTCCTGTGAAGGGAGGACTGGGGATGTCTCTAGTAATGTGTAAGAATCAGAAACAGGAGAACTGGGCCTCTAGGTCAGGCAGACTGGGGCACAGGGTCTGAGTACTAAAGCCTATGGGAGGGAACTGGTTGACGGGGCTGGAGGAGAGAGTCTGAAGGGAAGGAGAGGGAGAGAAAGCTGATTAGAGGTGGGCAGACGTGAGCCTGATTAGAGGTGGGGAGACTGATTAGAGGTGGGCAGACTTGACATGACGGAAGCCCTAGACTGTCACCCCAGGTGGGGATTGCATCCCCGAGCACAGAGGGATTCTTGGACAGTTCTAAGAAGAGAAGTAACATGATTAAGGGACTTCTTAATCATGAAGCCCCTTAATCTATCTCTGGGGAGATAGATCTGCTGGTGGGATATGACCTGCACTAGAGTTAGGAGTGGCCAGAGGCAGGAAGACTAGTCCAGGCATCACAGACAGAAAGGAAGAAGTAGGGTGAGCGCCTCTGCTGTCAGGCCTTCAAGTTCTCTGCGCGGTGCCCTTACTTTCTGCACGGGCAGCTCCATCCCAAAGGCCCCAGGCCGTGGCTCTGGGGCCTAATGATGGTCTAATGACTTCATTTGGGGGTTTTGGAGCCCGTGGTGCCATCCTAGATATGCAAGTTATGCAATCCAATAAACTGACCCTTGCAGTGGAAGACTCCAGATTAACGTAGACGTTGTTTTTTAAAGTCTCAGTAGGATCTGTGGGGTATAGAAACAATTGGGAATCTGACAACGTCAACAATCTTCTCCTGGGAAGCCAGGTGTGCTGAGCCCCGTGACCTGCCCATGGTGCATCTGTAGATCTGATGATAAGTGAAAAATGCAGGACAGAGGGGAAAGTGTCAGATGTTGACATGAGTTGTTTTTAAACATGAGGTCTCTAATTTTTATATATTTTCTGTAAATGTCTGTCTAACCCATTCCACACAATTACATCTACTCACTGCTATGCAATTGGTATCAGTGTTCAGATAGGAAATGACTGAAAATGCATTTCAGCACCATTAAAAGATGGTGTTACACCATGTCACTTGTGCTCACTTACGTTCGCACAGCCTCCTAGTCTCTGCCAGAGATGGCAAACTGCTCGAGGGCCTCTTCTTCCGAAGTGTGCTTTTATTTTAAGATACATTCAAAACCACAGGCTTGCAGCTTTGTGAAAAAACAGCTGCCATATTGCTCTGTCACAGGCCACCAAAAAGAGAGAAAGAGAGAGAAAGAAAAGGAATAAAGTGAAAAGAAAAGAAAGAGAAAAGAAAAAAGCTGCCGCACAGCCACCTCCTCTCTTAGCCTGTATTGTGGACACTCCTGCTGTGCAACAGTGTGGTTTATGTCCCCTCCCCTTGAACTTGGGCAGGGTTTTGACTTGGTTGCCACCAATAGAGTGAGGCTAAAGTGATCATGTGTAGTTTCTGAGCCAGATAGGAAGAGGCAGAAATGAGCTTCTGCCTCATTCTTACAAAATAAACACTGGAACCCTCTGCTGCCAAGATAGAAGCAGTCCAGTTGCCCCTGAGGGCACCATGCTGTGAGGAAGCCCAAACTAGTCCACAGGGAGAGCAGATGAAGACAGCTAAGGCCACAGAGTAGAGGGAGAAAAAGCCCGTCCAACCCCTGGCTGTTCCAGACACCCCTGGGACTGGGTGATCAGCCTGTGTCTTACTGCACCGGGAGAGGCACCTGCCTGATCAAGCCCATCCCTGAATTCCCACCCCACAGAAACCATGGGGTAATTTGTTACCCTGTGATAATAACCAGACCAATTACGTAGCCTTTGGAAGGGGATTTTAGCTACTGCGGGATCTTCTGATATCCTGAAAATTTGTCAGATCCCAGACCTGTTTGCCAACTGGAGCCTCCCTCAGGGTAATTGATTTCATTTGTCCGAAGAGCAAATGCTGAAAATATCTCACCTAGACAGTTTGAGTCGTTGGCAGTGTGGCTCTCTGCTACGAAGAACAAATGTTAAACCTCTATTGAGAGATACGGTTCTGTGCAATTAGCGGAACTCAACTAGGAATGTAAATCTCCCAGATTTGTTTTGAATCATTACTCTAACAAAGACAGAATAAATGAATTATTTATTATGTTAGCTTTAACTACTGGAAATGTAAAACAGTTAGGTATATACCAACGCGAGGCTTGTTACAATCTTAATTTTCCAATAACAATGAAAAATTTTTGACAGTGCACAGATTAGGCATTGAATAAATGTTCCAGTAAGATTACATTATGTAGCTTTTGTAGCTCAATGTGGTGGAATATTACACTTTCCTGCCACAGAAAATAGAGTGAAATGCGGTTATTAGGGTTACTGCAGTATCTATAGGCACATTTTCAAATATAAATGGCGTACCATAAACATAAATCATCCCACTCCAGTGTGATTATGTTGAAATAATACAACATGGACACAAACGAAGAGAAATGATGTGAGAATCTGCCTTTCCAGCTACAAGACCTAAACTTCTACCCTGAAGATCAAAATTATAATTGGGAAACCGAGTAAATACGGTGGCAATGGTTTTAACCTGAAACAAGCGCCAATTTCTATGAAACTGAAATTGTAGATATACATCCCTATTTCTCTCACCAGGTACTTCCTGAATGGTGCACAAAACAGTCATGTCGCTGGCAGCAATGAGTAGGATGTTAGCTTAAATGAACGATAAAATTTAAATCCGGCAAGGTGGGCAAAACTAAAAAGCAGGAGTGGTTTTGTTTGAAAGGTTCCAAATACGAAACAAAATAGAGGGGTCCCTGAGCGTACCCTCATCTACATTAGCCCATAGGAAATCAGAGGCAGCCGTAGCTTGCGTGTCCAATATATAGATTTTCTACATTTTTCAAAGTGAGCGAGCTTCATGCCCTCAGCTACCTTCCAGCTGTCTGACCCCACACAGGGGCTACAACACAAGGGGGTGAAATACAGACCAGGAAAGCATGAAAATTGCTTCTTGTCATGAAGGGACTGAGGCAGGCAATCGGCAGTCCTGTTCATTGATTCCAACAAGGACATTTACAGAGTCTTTGAAACTCTTGTCCCATTTTGTAATGGGGGGCAGCAATGCAAATTTGGGGTGGAGAAAGGAGGGAAGGAGGAGGAAGTCCGAGAGAAAGAGGAAATGCTATTCTCACGGATAAAGCAAGTCATTTAGCGCCATAAAGAATCCTTACGCGCCTTCTAGAGCTTCTAGGCGGCCAGTCTCAGCCCTATCAAACCAGCACCGGTGCCTCTTAGGATGAATCTCTTATAATGTTCCCTTTACTGTCTTAAAATGAAATTCAACCTACCCAGACACAGAATTTTTTTTAAAGCTCATAAAATGGACGAACCATAACATAAAGCACATAAAAGGCAAGTAATGAATAATGACACGAGGTGTATTTCAACAGCCAGACGCTCAGGCCTGAATACTCCTATCACCTGTACAAAGAATCACCCAGAGAGCTGCAAACGTGGGGAGCTGTCATACAGGCACAGTCAGCTGTGCTGGAATTGGTGGTGTGATATTTTAACCGGGAGAAACTTCTGGTCAAAATGAAACAAAGTACAGCCTTGGTTTACACACTATCCCTAAAAAAATAGAGCATTACTAAAACTATACAAAATACTTCATGTTTATACATAAAAAGGAACGTGTGTTGCACATTCCAGTTCAACAGGTTGAACGGTCTAGTTTCACATGATCTAAGTTGAGTGTCTAGTGGGGAATATTTGAAAGTGTAACAGAAGGTGTGGCAATTTTCCATTGTACGGGACTAAACCATCCTGTCCCCACGGTCACTAAATGTCAGTAGAACACGTACACCCTATCCCTGCCATCATTTTAACAATGCATTTGTCCCTATGAGTTTCCAAAACACCACTGATTGAAATGAATCAAAGACCTCTGGCTTTTATTTTGATGGGATCCCATTTTTCCAGCCAATGAGAATATCTTCATTGGTTTTCAGTAAAGGAGAATTGGGGTTGAAAAGGAAGCATGGAAACACTGGAGATATGGGAAATGGAACTGTGGGGCTGAGGGTCCCAGTAGAGTGTCCTTGCTGGGCTGGGGCTGGAATTCCATCCCAAGCAAGCTGTGGGTTGGGAAGGCGGAATGGAGAAGTGTCAGGCATGCCTGAGGTGCTCTCCTTAGTTTAACAGAGGTAAGAATGTTCGTGAAAAGCTACTCAAGGTTGTTCTTCTTGAACCACTGAGCTCCTTTAGGACTGTGTGGCTATGGCAAAATGCAGAGCAGGGAATGAATGACACCGTTCTAAGAACCTGATAACATCCCCCGGTGTCTCCCACTTTTAGCAGGTGCTCTGTCTCTGATGCTGTCATACTTAGGGCACAGTAAAGAAGAAACAGGACACCCAGTCCTGTGCTCACAGAAAGGGGAGGGAAAATTTCCTAAGAGGGGCCAGTTTTTTCAGAGGGTCAGGATGGCTCTGGCCTTGTTCTCATTTCTTCATCCTTTTTAGGGAAGTTGCTTTTTCACGAACTGTGTTGATTCCCTACATGTGAAGACTCTGCCAAGAAAAATATCTCTTTTCCAAACACAAAAAGAAGGTTGGAGTTTCTGCGTCAGGCGGTACAAAGGCGTTTCCCATCAGTTCTCCCCAGGAGCTGGGCAGGGCACTGGTCAGAGCCGGCACTCCTGCTTACTTCAGGCGCAAGCTCAGTCGCCTTCCACTGAGGACAATCTGGTGATGATGACTGACTGGCTGGTGATCTCACACCAGTAGCCACCACATGGATATAGTCCCTAACCCAGGGGGCCACACTCCCCCGTCCCAAGGTGGCTGCCCTGGCTCTGTCTCCCTGAGCTCCTTCTGGCTATTCCATGAGAGGGAGTGATGTTTCCTTTCTGTCCTGGCTTCTCCTGTGCTCCCTCCTGAGTTTACCATTCTAACAGTGGGGATGCCGTGGTCCCCGTGTCCTGCAAGCAGTGCAGGTCTCTAGAGCATAAACTCGCCCCTAATAAACCCAGGAGCCCCTTAATTAGCTTCCTTTCTCCATTCAATGCCAACTTTCTGTGTCTCTCTGTAAAGATTTTTCCAATCTCACTACACTTACGTTATCTGGTCCTTTCTAATGGACCATGGCCAAAGATTGGACTCATTACTAAGAATCTGTTTTAGTCTGGATAAGCAGTTGGCCATATACCCTGAGGGACTCGGGACTGGAAGTACTGGGGTCCACTGACTCTATCACTCTCCATCACTTGTCCTCCTTCAGGCAGCCTCCCCTGCAACATTTCCACGGCACCACCCAGCCTCCTTTGCAAATGTCCTCCCAGGCCTTGCCCACCATTTCCTGGGAGGACACTCCTTTCTAAGAGCTTGTGGCCACTTGCCTGATTGGTGGTGCCCAGAATGTGTAAACTTTAGCAGATCCTGTTTGAACAAGTGAAACAGAGGTTAAGGATCTTTGATTAGCCCAAGCAAATCCACCAATATCTTCTGGTGCTCTTTCAAAAACACCCTTCAACATTTAAAAAAATAGTCTGTCTATGGATGCTGACTTAGTTGCCAGCCTCCAGGGACCTTTTTGGCTGGTTTTCAGTAAGCGTTTTTATCCAAACCCTTTGGTCTTAAACTTCCTACTGCCTTAAATCATGGTGAATCTGATTTCAAAGAAGTTTCCACAACTTTCTTTGCACTCTGGATGCTATTCCAAGGTCTGTCACAGCCTGTGCTAGGTCTATTTATGGCCCCCTGTATCATGGATCTATAGTTGGGCTCTCACTGGCAGCATGCACCCCTGGCTTGGTTGCAAGTTAGGGACTGACACTAGGATACACTTGTGAGCTGTTCAGGTTGGACCTTGGATACGCCTCAGTGTCGGCTGACAGCAACCTAAACCTTTCCTTCCGCCTCCTCTGCCCCAAGGACTCTTCTCCCTTCTTCCAGAGAACCTGAGCTGTCTCTGGTCTTACTGTCCAACTCAACTCTGGCCACAGTGGACGTTTCAGTGAAATAAAAGAGCTTTCTTCTTCATCCATTGCATTGGACCTGCAAAAATAAACACCCACGAACGTCTACTTTTCAGAGCACGGTTGAGGTTTACAGTATTTTTTTCTTCTCTTATATTAATATACAAATCACTTGCCAGTAATTCCATTGGCAGCCCCAAAAGAATTAAATATATTCCCATTACTAAAAAGAGGCAGAATACCTCTTCCTTCTAAGGTGAATTTGTGTTGCTACCTTACTTTTAATAAGTAGCATTTTATCAAGTGCTTCCTCTATATGGAGGGATAACAGCTCACACACCTGGGTGACCATAATCCTGGGTGCATGAGGGCAGCAAAGACATCTTCAATCTGCAGAAAGGGACACCGTGCACGCTGCTGGCTGTTGTGGATTTCCTGTGTTATCTCACTCCTCATCACAATTGCTGGTGGAAAGACTATCCCTGTGTTACAGATAAGAAACTTGGGGTTTAAATAAGTCAAGTGACTTGTACAAGGTCACACACCTCTAAATTCAGAGCTGTCATTCAGAACCAAGTCTGTCTGGCTCTAATGATGGGTCTTCCCTGTTCTCCTCTACTCACAAATCACTCCCTGCCCAGCCTCCCTACATCCTGTCCCCACTGTTCCAGAACCTCCCCTTCTCAAAAGGTGCACATGCCTTGCGAATAAGAATCAGGGAAACGTATCAGATGTTTTCCCATCAATTGTCACAGAAGTAAATCAAATAGAATTCATGTTCTTTTGATTATTACCACTAAAACAGCTTCAGATCTTACAAAGTATCTTTCGTAAGTACAGAAAAAAATCATAATTTTCAAACAGAAAGCAGCCATGAGCTTGTGTTGCCACCCTATCGTGTTTGTGGCCTTAAAAATTCAGTTTCGAGAGGAGCTGCCTGTGAGTGAGGCCCCGTCATCGGCCCGTCATTCCGGGATTTTTCCATATGTTTTTCCTCCTGGGTGACTCTTGGGCCCCTCTGTGTGTAACAGTCGCCAAGCATTGTCTTTCCTGCAGCGGGAAGGAGGCCGGAGCCTCTTGTCCTTTTCTCTGTCTCATCCAGAGCGTTACAACATGAAATTTAGACATAGCACATTTTGGAGACAGGAAAGAGTCACAGTTAAAAAAAAAAAAAATCACTCCCAGCGAGTCTTCTGATGCACCGAACACTGTCCCTGTCATGCTCCGATGTCTCACTTGCTCTAGAAATATCAGCCACCCTGCTGTTTTCCCAGAGTGGTGACATTTTTCTTTAGCTGAGCCATAAAGCCTGAACTTGGAAAGGAGAATCGTGGGAGAGTCGATGCCAGTGAGCCACGCCAGCCGGGGACAGCAGGCTCTTGACACGTGTTTGCTACAGTTCTGGGGGTCATGAGAGCAGGCTGAATAATGCCATATTTTCAATCTATGTGGCTTTCTCTTCCTTTCATGAGAAAACATAAATTGTGGGATTTTATAAGAAAATGCAGTAGGCAATAAAAAAAAATCAAGGGAAAGAGGGGGGAAAAAACTAGGTATGTTAACAAATGATCGGGGAAATGAATAAAATAAAACATACACAGCGTATACAAACATTCTGGAGGGAATTTTGACAAAATATATAAAATTCATCAAAGATGGGTATAACTTTAACCCAGGCTATCCATTTCTAGGACTTTTTCTTCAGGAAGTAATTAAAGAAGTTTATAAATATTTAGCTTCAGAAATATTTATTCCCAACATTGTTTGTGATGACAGAAAAATTAGAATTCATATAAATATTGAAGAATAAGAGCTAGTTTTAGAAAGTTCTGGCCTCTCCAATGGTGGACTACTATCAAGCCATTTCAAATAATAGTGGGAAAATTATTTATTGATATCAAAATAAATTCTATAAATCTTTCAGAATGAAAAAATTGAATTAAAAAATGTAATGGGAAAAATACTGCTTCTGGCCAAGATAGAGTAATAGCCATTGGATTTACCCTCCAGCCAGAAACAGCCAAAAATTCAGCAAAATATATGACAAATACTTTTCAAGACACTGTGTATCTATCAGTCAACAAATATCAGTCAAGAAAAGACAGTGATCTCCCAGGAATAGGAAGTAAATGAGGTGAGCCCTGCTACCTTCCTAGCTTACTGCCTTGAGTTTCTGGACTGCAGTACAAGGAGAAACCCAGGTAGAGACCAGCCAATTCTCTAGCTGCAGAGGTGGAGGACAGTCCAGGACATGAAGGTGGGTAGTTTGTAGGACAGAGCACATGAAAGATGACAGCTGGACAGAGAGAAAACTGGAAACACGCAGGGGGTCATCCCTGAGTCTGCAGCTGAGGACTGATCAGTGCGTGCAGATGAGGAGACTGCTGGAGGCCACCCAGAAGGATTAGATGACAGGGCCTGCCTCACAAGCAGGGCCAGGAGTCATGCCCGTTCCTCCACAGATTGGAAAACCTCATGATACACAGGGCCTGGGTACAGCATCAAAGCAGGTCTTGCTTCGCAGTAGGGATTCATTAGCCCCAGAATGAGTTCTACTTCAGTCCTGTCTGAGAAACCTTAAGAGCAAAACCAAGAGGTCACACAGTTCGAAGTAACTGACGTATGTCACAAACAACGTTCAACAATATTTAGACGAATACACAAATGCCCAGTGCACAGCAGGTAAATTCAGAGTGGCATCTAATCAAAACAACCAGGCAAGCAGAGAAGAGGGAAAATACAGTCCGTAGTGATGACAAAAATCAGTTCATCAGAACTGATCTGGAACTGGTGCAGACGTTAGAACTGGCAGGCAAGGCCGTTCAAAGAGCTGTTATGATGCTGATCCATATGCTAAAAAAGCTACATAAAGGTCTGGGAGATATAAAGACCCCACTCAAACTTTTAGAGATGATGTATACAAAGCCTAAGATTAAAAAGATTATACCAGATGGGATTAACGGCAGATTACACACTGCAGAAGAATGGATTAATGAATTTGGACACAGTGATAGAAACTATCAAAAGGAAAACAGGGAGTGAAAAGACGTATTTTTATTTTTTTGAGACAGTCTCACTCTGTTGCCCTGTGGTGTCAGCTCATGGCGACCTTGAACCCCTGGGCTCAAGTGATTCTCTTGCCTCAATCTCCCAAGTAGATAGGACTACAGGTACCTGCCACAATGCCTGGCTAGTTTTTCTATTTTTTTTTTCTAGGTTTTAAATATCTTTTTGCAGTAGATAATCTTATTTACATTCATACAGAATCATTTCACATTCTTAAATCAGACACTAATAGAAGCTTTATTTTAGTGAATTATAAAGGAAAACAAAACTCTTTTTTATTTCTTTATTTTTAAATTTTTTAAATTAAATCATAGCTGTGTACATTAATGCCATCATGGGGTACAATGTGCTGGTTTTATATATAATTTGAAATATTTTCATCAAACTGGTTAACATAGCCTTCACGGCATTTTCTTAATTATTGTGTTAAGACATTTATATTCTATATTTAGTAAGTTTCACATGTACCCTTTTAAAATGCACCATAGGTGTGTTCCCACCAATTGCCCTCCCTCCACCCATCCTCACCCTTCCCCTCCTTCTCCTCTCTCCTCCTCTTCTTGGGCTACAGTTGGGTTATAGCTTTCATATGAAAGCCATAAATTTCATAGTAGGGCTGAGTACATTGGATACGTTTTCTTCCATTCTTGAGATACTTTGCTAAGAAGAATATGTTCCAGCTCCATCCATGGAAACACGAAAGAGGTAAAGTCTCCATCTTTTTTAAGGCTGCATAACATTCCATGGTATACGTATACTTCAATTTATTAATCCATTCTTGGGTCGATGGGCACTTAGGCTTCTTCCATAACTTAGCAATTATGAATTGGGCTGCAATAAACATTCTGGTGCAAATATCTTTGTTATAAAGTGATTTTTGATCTTCTGGATACATACCTAGTAGAGGAATTGAAGGATCAAATGGCAGGTCTATTTTTAGATCCCTAAGTGATCTCCAAACATCTTTCCAAAAGGAACGTTTTAGTTTGCATTCCCACCAGCAGTGTAGAAGTGTTCCCTTTTTTCCACATTCACGCCAACATCTATGGTTTGGGATTTTGTGATATGGGTTAATCTTACTAGAGTTAGATATCTCAAAGTGGTTTTGATTTGCATTTCTCTGATGATTAAGGATGCTGAGCATTTTTTCATGTGTCTGTAGGCCATGCACTTGTCTTCTTCGGAGAAGTTTCTCTTCAAGTCCCTTGCCCACTCTGAGATGGGATTGCTTGTTCTTTTCTTGCTAAAACGTTTGAGTTCTCTGTGGATTCTGGTTATTAAACCTTTATCAGAGACATAACTGTAAATATCTTCTCCCATTCTGAGGTCTGTCTGCTTGCTTTATTTACTGAATTCTTGGCTGTGCAGAAGCTTTTTAGTTTGATCAGATCCCAGTAATGTATTTTTGGTGTCACTTCAATTGCTCGGGGAGAGGGGGGGTCCTCATAAAATATTCTCCCAGGCCGATTTCTTCAAGTGTTTTCCCTGCACTTTCTTCTCGTAGGAAACTCTTGAGAAATGTTCTTTATTAACCTATCTTACAACAGCTCAAGGATCCTGAAACACAAGGAAACTGCAACATGCTACCAGCAGAGACTGAGGAATGGGTCTTACTTTGGCTGAATGGTAGGGAACCTTCAGTTGCTTAGACTGTGCTTTCCTTTTCTGAACAAACATTTACACAGGAAAAGACAATGATTAGCACTGAATAATCTAAACACACTTTGGAAAATAGATGTCAGCAGTGTAGTGGCAGAACCAAGCCCCCAGCTGGCAGCAGTTGCAGGGCTCCGAGTACTCAAGGCAGATGGAGTCTGCCCAGCACAGTGATGTGCAGCTGTGGCTTAGCAGGAGGGCAGGAGCCCTCTGCTTAAACACATCTGGCTTAAAATTCAACAGGCAGAGACAGGTGCCATCCTGGGTGGGGCAAAAGGGAGGACTACTGTTCTGACAAGGGTCAGCCACCAACCCTGTGGTCAGGAGCAGAACCTCCAGGGACTCTCTGGGCCTTCATATGTGTCCCCAAGTCCCCAAGCCCCCACTGTGCAGATGCCTGGTAACTTTGGGAATTAAAAACAAACTCCAAGCAGAGCAACTGATGCCTCAGCAGAACCTGTTGGTAGAGGATGGGATGGGAGGGTCTGGGTTCCTGGGCTCTGGGTGAAGATAGCTGATTAGGGAAGGCTCATCCTGGAGCCTCCTGGAGCTTTGCTGTGGGGGAAAGTAATTGCTTCAGGACTCGGTGCAGCTTAAGGCTTAATTTTTAAGCTGTAAGCATGGCCTTTAATTCTTTAAGATCTCCATCACATTCAATTCCAAATTAGACTTTTAGCACTACAAGAGTCCAACAGTCTTACTCTGCCTGAGCCTGAAGAGGCTGAGTCACCTACCTATGGACAAGAAATTTGTACCAGCCCCAGGGTACGACCCCTTACTGACCAGGGGGCATCCATTGTGACCTTTCCAGGGAGAGATGTGTTGTCAGCTGATTTTGCTGTTCCCTAGGTAGTCCAGAGGCTTTGCATATGGGAGCCAGTGCTGCTGTTCTGGAATCCTCCTGTCTCCCAGGTGCCCTGGCCGTGAGAAGGGGCTGCTGCTTCTGGGCCTAGTTTCCAGTGCATCATTTTCCAGAGCTGGTGAGGGTGACACCATTCACCGTCCCCTCCATGTCTGTCTCATCCTCAGCATAGCTCAGAATCAGGCTCTGCTGTCAGATTTTGATGTGGATTTAGTGATCTCCATAGCCATAGCTATTAGTCTGGGGGATGCCTTTCCCACTTATCTGAATCCTCTGGTCTGTCTGAATCCCAGAGGGGAATCGTCACATTGATTGTCTGGTACAGGCCCTGAGCTCTGGCTGTCCCACCCCAAGAATAGCCTGAGCTATAGAAATAAAGAGATCAGAGTGGATGTCTGTGCCGTCCCTCCAGAATACAAGGCTTTTCTGTACTCTGAATGTGATGAAAATTTCTCTTTTTCCTATAGTCTGGCCATCCTTGAATCCTACAGGCTTAGGGATCACCACTCATTTCTTCTGTTTGGCTCGTCCTACTCCCCTGCAGATCACACAGAGAGCTGTAATGATGGAGCCACGGCCGCCACATCTCCAACTTGTGGAACGCATCACAAAAGGGCCCCTAATGATGGTTTCCATGCCAGAGCCGCTGCAGTAGCAGCAATGCTGCACTTTGGTGCCAGGCTCATTCCCCTTGACATCATAGCACCCACAGTGTCCATGATGTTCACAGTGAACTCCTTGTTGACCCCCTTAGCCGCTTGATTGAATGTCAACTCCATGAAGTATTCCTGAGGCTGATCAAATACACCCTGAAAATCTCCAAACGAAGATGATGAGAACTCCCCAAAGATCTTCCTGAACCTCAGGGTCAGCAGCGGGGCCTCCTTTCCAGTAGCTCTGCCCAGAGCTGCTGGCCCCAGGATCAAAGCCAGAAGAGCTGTAGGCTTCACACTGCTTCCTCTTACATCATCACTCAAAACCTCATAGCTTCTGCCAGCTGAGAGAACTTCTCTTTAGCCTTGGGATCCTTCTTATTCGTGTCAGGGTGATATTTCTTGGCAAGTTGGTAATAGGCTTTCTTGATTTCTTTCTGGCTGGCATTTTGGGACATTCCTAATACCTGGTAATAATCTTTTTGGCCAAAGGGGTGCTCATGTGGATGAAGGCAGTACAAATTAAAAGGGTAACTTCTTGTTCCCCCATGCTCTGCCCCTCTCCTGCTGTGGATGGACGTGGAGATTCTTGGAGCAGACTTTCTTCCTCCCCCAAGTTATCATGTTTGCTAACCCCTTGGTCTCATCCTCTGCTGGGCTGCCACTGGTCTGAACTCTAGTTTTTCTATTTTTAGTAGACACGGGGTCTTTTGCTCAGGCTGGTCTGGAACTCCTGAGCTCAAAGGATCCTCCCACCTCAGTCTCCCAGAGTGCTAGGATTACGGGTGTGAGCCATGGCAACTGGCCAAAGAAGGATTATTAAGATATGAGGAGAGCTCTAGTGAGCTGTGGGATGACTTCAAGCAGCCCAATATACATGTAAATGGAATCTCTAAAAGAGATAAGAAAAAGATAGTACAGAAAAAACATTTGAAGTAATATGGCTGAAAATATTTCAGATTTGATGAAAACTGTAAACACAGAAAAAAAGAAATAGCAAGATGATAAATTTAAGCCTAATAATATCAGCAATAACATTAAATGCAATGTTCTCAATTCCCCAATTAAGAGGAAGAGATTATTTGTATGTATTTTTTTAAAAGTGAGATCCAAATACATCTTGTCTATAAAAAATTCATTTTAAACATAAAAACCCAAATGGGTAAAAGTTAAAGAATGAGAAAAGACATACCATGCTGATGTCCTTCAAATGAAAATTGAAGTGGCTATGTTTAATATCAGACAATGTGTATCGTAGAACATAGAAAAGGGCATCTCATAATGATAAAGGAATTGTTAAAAGGACGTAACAATTCAAAATGTTTATACCCTTAATTATATATCTGCAAAACACATAAAGCAAAACTGAAAGAATATCAAGGAGAAATAGAAAAAGTCTGCAATTATACTTAGAGATTTCAACTGCCTTCTCTCGACAATTGATAGAACAAGTGGACGGGAAATTGGTAAGGACAAAGAATTTTTTTTTTTGAGACATGTTCTTGTTCTGTTGCCAAGGCTGGAGTGCATGTGGTCGGCTCACTGCAACCTGGAATTACTGGACTCAAGCAATCCTCCCACCTCAGCCTCTTTGAGTAGCTGGGACTATGGATGTGTGCTAAGATGCCCAGCTATAGAATATTTGAAGAATGTTATAAACCCATTAGACCTAATTGACATTAAAGTAACTCCATCCAATAGCAGCAGAATATACACTCTTCAAGTATTAATATATGTGGAATAGTTATAGACTGCCCTAGTCTGTTCAGGTTTATACCATAAATTGAGTGGCTTATACACAACATAAATTTATTTCTCATAGTTCCGGAGGCTGGGAATTCCAAGACCAAGGTATAGACATATTCAGTGTCTGGTCATGACCAGGTCCTTGTCCAGAGATATCAGCTTCTCACTGTGTCCTCATATAGTGGAAGGTGCAAGAGTTTCTCTGGGTCTCTTTTATCAGGACATTAATCTCATTCAGGAGGAATCCACTGTCATCTAATCACTTCCTCAAATTCTCATCTTTTACAACCATTACCTTGGGGATAAATATTTCAGCAAGGAAATTT
>NW_003852443.1:12644076-12645538 GCF_000181295.1 Otolemur garnettii | reverse complement strand
TGGAGTACAGATTCTTGGGCAGCTCCTTGAGAGAAGTAGAGGGGGAAAGGGCTGGTGCTGCTCTGTGCTGACTGTGTCACAGACATGAGGAGAGACTAGCTGGCTTAGAGGAAGCCAGTGCAGCAACAGTGGCATCCTGAGCTGTGAACTGATGCCATTCCAGCCACATCTCTCTGGGCAATCAGAGGTTCCAGACAGCAGCCACAGGCTGAACACTGATAACTTTCGTAAGTAAAGAGACTATTAGCACCAGCCCTCAGGGTGATTGATACAGCTGAGACAAAGGCAGTGGGAGGGCAGAGGCTGGAATTGACACCTGAGTGTAAGCTGCTATTTGTCTGCTGCCCAGAGCTGAATGCAGCCTCTGACTTGCGAGGAAGGGACAGAAGCCTAATTTAAACACGCAAGGCCGCCCCTGCCGAACTCAGATTTCTGGCTGATTTTGGCAGTCATAAACCCTGGGAGCAGTTGCCAACTGGAGTGAATAGGGTCACAGACCTGGGGGATTATGAGTGACTGGGTGCAAGGTGGGGAAGGAGGTATTAACCTCCCCAGACTAACCCATCTGCTGGGTGGGTCCCTTTGCTTTCATGGAGCACTGGAGCAAGTTATATCTGAGCTACTAGTGGACTCCACCTATCTAGCTGCAGGAAACATTTGAACTTTTCCACCTGAAACGGGTGCTAACTGGGACAACTGATTTGGACCCCTTAAACAGGGCAGACCACTCAGGGACGATTCAAAGGGACAACTTGGGTGTATGGTTGAGGGAAGGTTTGATTTTCCTTGCCCAATTATTGTTTATGGGGGGGGTGGGACGATTTAATTTCTGGTATTTCTCTACAGCTGAGACTTCAACCAAGAGAAACTGAATCACCAGGGTAGGACAGAGACAGAGCTGAAAATAAGACAGAGCCTCTTAGTCCCACCACACCAAGCAGGTCCCCAGTATCTCAGGCCGTAACACTGTACGGGTTCTTGACAAACCTCAAGGGGAAAAGCCAAACGGGGTAAGACAACCATGGGGCAGAATCAGCGAAAAAGCTCTGGTAATATAAATAACCAGAGTAGATCAACCCCCCCAAGAAAGGATGTGGCTGGTAATATGAATAACCAGAGTAGCTCAACCACCCCCCAGAAAGGATGTGGCAGATGAAACTGAAGATCCCCTATATAAACAATTAGCTGAGATGTCAGAAATTGAATTCAGAATTTGGATTGCAAATAAGATTAATAGAATAGAGGCAAAGATAGAAATAGAAATTCAAGGAGCATTCCACAAGTTCACTCAAGAATTCAATGAATTCAAAGACAAAACCACCAAAGATTTTGAAACATTAAGGCAAGAGAATGCAGCCCTCAAAGATCTGAAAAATATGGTAGAATCTCTTGGTAACAGAGTGCAAGAGGCAGAAGAAAGGATCTCAGATGTAGAAGACAAAGCTTCTGAATACGTCCAAAC
>NW_003852443.1:12629743-12640180 GCF_000181295.1 Otolemur garnettii | reverse complement strand
CTTAGAGAACTAAAAATAGACCTGCCATTTGATCCTGCAATTCCTTTATTAGGTATATATCCAGAAGACCAAAAATCGAATTACAACAAAGATATTTGTATCAGAATGTTTATTGCAGCCCAATTCATAATTGCTAGGTCATGGAAGAAATCCAAATGCCCATAGACCCACGAATGGATCAATAAATTGTGGTACATGGACACCATGGAATACTATGCAGCCCTAAAGAAGGATGGAGACGTACCTCCTTTATATTTATATGGATGGAATTAGAAAATGTTCTTCTTAGCAAGGTATCTCAAGAATGGAAGAAAAAGTATCCAATGTACACAGCCCAATTTTGAAACTAATTCATAGTTTTTATAGGAATGTCATAACCTAATTATAGCCTTAGAATATGGGAAGGGGGTGGGAGGGCGAGGTGAGGAGGGTAGATGGGTGGAGGGAGGGAGACTGGTGGGGTCACCTCTATGGTTTATCTTAGAAGGGTACAAGTGAATCTTTCTAAAAGCAGAGTATGAACGTTTTAACTCAATAACTAAGAAAATGACATGACGGTTATCTTGACCAGTTTGGAGAGTATTTCAAACTGTACATGAAAACAGCACACTGTACCCCATGATTGCATTAATGTACACAATTATGCTATAAGAAGTTTTAAAAAAAAGAAAAAAAAAGAAAATTATACAGGTGTGGTGGCTCATGCCTCTAATTGTACCACTCTGGGAGGCTGAGGCAGGTGGATTGCTTGAGCTCACGAGTTCTAGCCTGAGCAAAAAAAAGAGAGACCCCATCTCTACTAAAAATAGAAAAACTGAGGCAAGAGGATTGCTTGAGCCCAAGAGTTGGAGGTTGCTGTGAGCTATGACACCAGGGCACTCTACCAAGAGTGACAGCTTAAGACTCTGTCTCCAAAATAAAAAAAAAGGAAACAAACCAATATCCTTAACAGTAAAAGAATAAGTAATCTGGTATATCCATACAATGGAATTCTATTCAGCAATGAAAAGGGGAAAACTATGGACCACGTTACAACCTAGGTGAATCTCAAGATAACTATGCTGAGGGAAAGAGCCAGATAAAAAGGACACATAATGTATGATACTGTGTATATAAAATTCTAGAAAATTTAAACTCATTCATAGAGTGGAAAGCAGATCTGCAGTTGCCTGAAGAAGGAATGGTGAGGGGCAGGGGGAGGAAGAGGCAGGAAGAAGGGACTGTCATTGGCAGTGTCATCCAGTCACAGTGGGGCTCACTGTCTTAATGGTGCCGATGGTTTCACAAGCGTATACACATGTCTAAACATTCAGTTGTATGTCATAAGAATGTGCAATGTATTATGTGTTAATTATTCATCAATAAAGCTGCTAAAAATAGCATGACATTTGCATAAAGATACTATGTGCATATTTACGTGGTTGGGAGAGGTTATAAACACCAAAAATGTTGAAACACAGCTTGTTTTTCTTGGCTGTCCCTTTTCCCTTTTTTTCCTTCTCATCCTGTTCTTCTTTTGCTTGTTTAATTCATACAGTCATTGGTTTTCCAAAAATGACATATATTACATGTGTAACAAATTAAAAAGAGGAGAACACACGGGAACAAAGGAGCCAGAGAGATGAAGAGGGAAGCTAGAGATTTTGTTAAAAATGGGAGCAGAAGGCACAGGCTGTGGGAATTAAAAAGAACATCTCTGATTCTATCTAGAACAAAGATTTTTTTTTTACAAGAATTCATCAGGAACAAAAATTTAAAGGATCAAACTGATGGACTTCCTTCCCAGCCAAGTTGTCAGAAACTTCCAAGGCAGTCTGACCTGATTATTACGTGCCTGGAAGTAGGCACGTAAATAAATATGGTTGGTTGTTTTCCAACCAACAACTTCAACCAGCTATTCAGAAGTAGACAGTAAGTCCAACTGGTGGTTGAAAGTTTGGAAAGAACAAAATCATTTTCTAGATAATGATACATTTCCAGCTAAGACAGGATGTGTGCTCATTAATGGCAATTCTGATACACAGTTTTTTGTTTTTCAAAGGATTAGCTGTTGCATTACTGCAAACTGACATACTTAGTGACCTAGATAATTTTCAGAAATCAAGAGTTGTGCAAATGACAATTTTGTACTAAAGCTGGAAGCTGATGAAACCAGGACGAGGAGGTACGAGAATATCAAATGATACACGTGTGCCCTGTCTCAAAGCCCGAAGATAGAGTGGCACTCCAAGGTGGGGTACATCAGCTGTCTGCTGCTTCCCCCTGCACACAGTAGAAGTCACTTCAGATGGACAGGGAGGCAGTACAGCACAGTGACGCTCCACGGTCCCAGGAGCCAGCCCACACAAGCTGACATCCCTGCTCCGTCACATACTAGGTGGTGACTTTAGCTGCCTCATTTTTCTCATCACCTTAATAAGAACTTCAACAGTTAGCTGTGGGTTGTTAGAAGGATGAGATAACATGTGAAAAGTCACCTACGCTAAAAATGTCACACTTCACGAATTAATTTTAGAATTTTTCTGGTTCATTCATAAATAACAATGAAAATAAGAAATGAAAGTAATAGAATATTAGAGTTCAAGAGGCCTTAGGCCTTAGAGACAGACGCAGTTCACTTTCCTAAACTGAGGCCTCGGGAATTCAAACTAGCTTAGCTCTTCCTGTTTGAAGTTTGTCCCACATGTCACACAGAAAAACAGCTGCTTGACACTTGCCATCTGGACTCGCTGTCAGTTCTTCATCAGCTCATAAGCTTCTACTGAGCAATGATTAGGCTGTTTTAAGTAAGTGCAAAATGGTCAGCAGCGCTGAGCTCAGCAGGGTGCTGGGTAAGCCTTACCTGGTGATGGGAATTACAGGACAAGGAAGAAACAAGGCAAGAGACCAGTTCCAGGGCTCCCCAGGGTGAAAATGAGTCCTATTCTCCCTAGCTCACCCTCTCTCTCTCTCCCCTTCCCTCTCTCTTCCTCACACCCCCCCACATACTCAGCGTCTAGTCTTTGTCCTTTTTTGGCTTGGTTTGATAAGCATTTATGCAGCAAAAAAACTCATTCTCAAACCAAAATGTCCAGAAATATGACTTACACTTAAACTCCCATGGAAGGTTGTTCCATTATTTGTCTATAATAACAAATGAATAAGCAAAAGAGGTGACGGTACCACCTATCCTTTTTTTCCAGAACACCAGAAGGAAGTGTTAGGAATCTAAATGTTTATAAGAATGGAATGCCGAGCGAGGTACGGCTTGGCGGCTTGGCGTGCCTTCTTTCTTTAATGGGTGCCAGAATGACTGTATGTCCTAAAGGGCTGATCCCAGAGTTCCTACTTAAGAGCAAACAGGCCCCTCCTTCTGGATTTCAGTACATTCAAGCAGTAATGTGACAGTGGCACTTTGTTCAACCCAGAGAGTACTATATTCAGTTTTGAATGTCCTGAGGGACTCTGACACCAGGACACATTATTTCAGATTTGTGGACTTTTTCTACATATTGTAAAATACTTGCTGAGTTCAGTGTTTATATGACAGAAGCGAAATCAAGTCCTTACCTCCCCTCTCCTCCCTTTCACAGCAGCTTGATTCAAATTCCCAACATGCAACAGAATGTAGGAATCAAGGGCAGGCAGGGGAAACAGACCCCCTTGCGGCTCCTCCCAAGTGATTTCTATACGGGAGGGTCTAAAACAAATTCCTCTCAATTGAAAACCACACACCAAAACGTGTTCCCAACATAAATTTACATCGTTTTCAGACTCTCACCATTTAGGGCCATTTACTCATCTGCTCCCTCTCTCCACTACTCAGAAATTATCAAAAACCTGGATCTGTTGTTCTATGAAATTCTCCTTTGTCCCAAATTTTGCTTCTCTGTCCTGCTGCATTTTTACAGCATAATAGAAAACAGAGTGACAGGGCAGTGAAGAGGGTCTGGCTCTGAGGGTGTAGCTGATTGAGTCTTCCTAGGGCAGTTGCCGACAGCATCCTGACCCTTGCTGGGAGTGTTCAATATTGCGATGAAAAGTGCAAATTGTAGTTCAAATATGTCTTCACTCTAAATGCATTGGGTCATTTACCTTAACAATGTGAACGTGCGCTCATTATCATGTTCAACTTGATTAGTGTATGGTCTAACATTTAAAAGTGCACTTCAGATAAAAGAAGGTATAAATGCATGATTGGTTCCTAATAAATCGAGCAACCCCTTAATGAACTGTGAGTGATCTGGAGAGGAACTATTACATACCAGTCACAGAAATGGCAGACCAGGCAAAAATAGATTGTGTGTGCGTGTGTGTGTGTGTGTGTGTGTGTGTGTGTTTAGGGAAGATCTCTACCTTCCAGGATACACTGATTGCCAACTTTATTGGAACTATAACTAAGAGAACTCAAGGCAACCAGGAAAATGAATTCATTTAGGACCCAAACATAAATGAGAACCATCTTTTGGCAAACGTTCAGCCTGGTTTCCCTAACACATTCATGTAGGAAAGTTCAGAAAGGGATGTGGAAAAAAATCACCTAAATGAACTTCCTTGCTGTGTTCTTTAAGAAAACATAAGATAGAGCCAAGGTAGGATGTACGAGTTTTTTAGTTATTTAAGACAAAGTCTGTCCTACCCCTCTTTATTCCCATTTCTCTCTTTTTTTCCTGTCCTGTCTCTTCAGCTTTTACTTGCTAAACATGTTTCACAGCACTGGGATAGGCAAAGGCACTGGCCAGTAAAGTAGAAGTTTAGTATGTCATTTACGAAATCTATCTTCCCTTTACTTCTGATCAAAATCTACAAGTTTTCAGATGAATGAGGCAACATACCTCTCTACTTTTTAATTCCTTACTCATATTAGACAAACCCAGGTGAATTGTATATGTAAGTTTGAAGAGTTCATATAATGATTTAGTGTCAGGCTTACTCATAAGAAACTTAAGAAAAAAATCTACAGCTGAAGCATTCTCAATCCAAAAAATCCCAGATCTCAAATATGCAACATTCCAAAACTGTTGGAGTGCCAACATGACACCAAGAGGCAAATTCTGCACCTGATCTCATGTAACAGGTCACAGTTAAAACACAGGTTCACAACACACAGTTTAGCCCGTATTCCAAAGGGAAGAAAGAGATCCCCAGTCCTCTGCAGCTGTGATGTCTCTTTTTAATGCATACCTAGATTTCCCCATGTGTGCAAGTCCTCAAAGTTAATGAAATCGCACACATGAAGGATGGATACACCAATTGTATATTCCCTATGTGCCCCACAAGGGGCCAACACCTATGTGTATTACTCACTGTAGGTTTTTGCTTATTCTCTGTTCTGTGGTATAAAGATATTGTTGAAAATGTCAAAAAGGTCTGAAGCTACTTCTATGGATAATGGTGGTAAGAAAAAGAGGGCACATTCATGTTTATCTACAGCACAGAAAGTCAGGCTGTTGGAGAAAACTGGACAGCAGTGTAAACGTGAAAGGCTGAAGAGTATGGTGTTAGGATGACTTCACAGATGACCTGAAGAAAAAGGAGGATAAACTGTGCAAGTTCTATGCTGAAAGTGATGAGCAGAAGTTAATGAAAAACAGAAAAACACTGCATAACACTAAACGTGAAGATCTTGACTGTGTATTGAAAGAGTGGATCCATCAGTGTTGCAGTGACCACATACCACTCACTGGTTGTGCTGATCGCAAAACAAGCAGAGCTCTGTCGTGATGAACTGAAAACTAAAGGGAACTGTGAATATTCAACAGGTTAGCTGCAGAAACTCAAGAAAACTATATCATTCCGTTTTTAAATATTTGTGGTGACGAACCAGCTGCCAATCATGGAGAAAGGGAGAAATTTATCGACAATTTTGCTAAGGTTATCATTGATGAAACTCTGATACTAGAACAAGTCTATAATACTAAAGAAATGTCACTATTTTGGTGTTATTGCCCCAGAAAGACACAGATGACAGCTAAGGAGACAGTTTCTATGGCAATTAAGGGATGCCAAGGACAGAGTAATTGTGCTGGGATGTGCAACAGGTACTCATAAATATAAGCTTGTGAGAGTCAAAAGCTGTGTCCGTGTTATTTTTAAGGAGTGAATTTCTTATCAGTCCATGAGAATGCTCACAAAAAGGCATGGATCACCCGGGACATCTTCTCTGAGGGGTTTCACAAACACTCTGTACAGTGGCTCATGTTCACTGCTGGGAAGCTTCACTGGATGAGGAGTATAAGATTCTGTTATTCCCTGACAACAGTTTTGTTTATTCTCCAACTAAAATTCTCACCAAAAAGAACGTTCATGCCATGTACTTTCCCCCCATACAACTTCAGCAATCGTAAACCAATGTGGGAATTAGGGACCGACAACACTAATGTTTTGTTTTGTATGTTCTATTGTTTCACAAGACAAATAGGCAACCTTCCCTCAGTGAAGTCCATCCTTGACACTCCTCTCTTTGAGATGTGACTGTTTTGACTTAGCCACATGACCGGGGTATTCTTAGGTCAATGAAGAGTCATATAAAAACATTTTCTTGAGCAGCATGCTAGCAGCAATGAACAGAGGTGTGGGTGCAGAAGGTTGTTAAAGGAAGTTTAGCAGGGAGGATGCTGTATAGATAGTTGCCAATGGTTGGAGCAGTACTGCCTATCTGGCCTAACCTCTGGGCTGTGACTATGTTCAACAATCTTGATAAACCAAGTGGTGACTTTGAAGGACTCCATATATTAAGTGAGAAAAAATGGTGTCTGACTGACTTTACACATGCACAAAAAAAAAAAAAAGTGTCTTCGGTGTTGGTTAGTCAGCTAGAAGTAGGTATCTGTGAAGCTTTAGACAATGATAATGAGGTTCCAGTTGTTCAATGGCTGGCCAGTGGTGAAGCAGCCATAGTGGTTCTGAATCAAGGTGACCATGAGAATAGGGATGCCAAAGATGACATTGTTAACATAGCAGAGACATGCCTGTAGACTACATGGTGAAAATGTGTGATGGGCTTTGAAGGACTACAGCAGCATGCATTCATAACAAAACAAGAAATCAGAAGCTCCTAGAACACAAATGGTTGTTAATGAGGCAGATGACTCTGGAGGAAAGACTTTTTTGTAATTTCAAATTAATATGAGGGTACGTATGTTTAGGTTACCTATGCTTTCAGTTCTAAGGTAAAGTTCAAGTTGTAGTTCAGCCCTTCACCCAAGGGACATGCTGAATACTCTCACATGGTGCACATTAGGTGAGATCCCACCAATTGCCCTCCCTCTTCCCTCCTTTCCCCTCCCCCTTGCTACACTATATTTGTGTTTTATCTTTTGTGTGGGTGTGTCATTGTTTATATATTGGTTTTGTATTAGTATTGAGTACACTGGATCTTTTTTTCTCATTCTTGGGATACCTTACTAAGAAGAATGTTGTTTCAATTCCATCCAGGTAAATACAAAAGATATAAAGTCTCCATATTTTTTTATGGCTGAATAGTATCCCATGGTATACATGTACCAGAGTTTGTTAATTCATTCATGGGTTGATGGGCACTTGGCTTGCTTCCATGACTTAGCAATTGTGAATTGAATTGCAATACACATTCTGATGCAAGTGTCCTGTGGCAAAATGATTTTTGTTCTTCTGAGTAGATACCTACTAATAGGATTCCGGGATCAAATGGAAGGTCAACTTTTAGTTCTTTGAGGATTCCCCATAAACTTTTTTCCATAAATGTTGTATTACTTGGCAATTCCACTAGCAGTGTAAAGTGTTCCCTTCTCTCCACATCCACACCAGCATCTACAGATTTGGGACTTTGTGATGTGGGCTAATCTCACTGGAGTTAGGTGATATCTCAGAGTGGTTTTGATTTGCATTTCTCTGATGACTAGAGACAGAGATGATGGGCATTTTTTCATGTGCTTGTTGGCCATGTGTTTGCCACTTTCAGAGACGTTTCTGTTCAAGTCTCTTACTTATAAATGGGGATTGTTTGCTGTTTTCTTATTGATTAGTTTTGAGTTATCTGTAGACTCTAGTTATTAGCCCTTTGTCAAATTCTTAACATGTAAAAACTTCTCCCATGCAAAGCCCTCTCTGAAGGCTGCTTTTTTGCTTTAGTTGTGGTACCCTGAACTGTTTAGAACTTTTTTAGATTCAACAAGTCGCATTTATTTCTTTCTGGTTTTGCTACAATTGCCAGGGGCATCTTCTTCATAAAGTCTTTTCCCAGCCCAATTTTGTCAAGTGTTTTCCCCATACTCTTTTCTGGAATTTTCATTGCTTCGTGTCTTAGGTTTAAATCTTTTATCCAGAGAGAGTCAATTTTTGTCAATGGTGAGAAATGAGGGTCCAGTTTCAATCTTTTACATCTGGCTAATGAGTTCTCCCAGCCCCATTTATTAAATAGGGATTCTTTTTCCCAGTGTTTGTTTTTGTCTGGTTTATCTGAGATCAGCTGGCGATATATGACTGGGTTTATCTCTAGATTCTCTATTCTGTTCCAGAGATCTATATAAATGGGATCTTATAAATGGGATTGTTTTTGTGCCAGTACCATGCCATTTTGATCACTATATATTTGTAATATAACCAGAAATCTGATAACATGATGCCTCCAGATTTGTTTTTGTTTCTAAAAATTGTATTGGTTATTCAGGTTTTTTTCTGGTTCCATAGGAAACAAAGTACTATTTTTCCTAGTTCTTCAGAGTATGTTAATGCTTTGATGGGGTTTGTATTAAATCTGAGGAAAGATTTCTAAAAGCAAATTGCCTCTTCCTCCCTAGAGGACCCACTCCCTGGTCCCTCGAGTGCTTCTGATGTTTCTTCTTACCTAAAAATACAAACTAAAATAAAATACAGTGCACAAAAAGCTTACAATCAAAATCTAGCAATGTAGGTGGGGACCGAAAGCTGGCTTTGCTACTGCTGCTGCTGTGTGGCTGGCCCAGGGGTTCTGGTGATGGTGCTGTGCTGTTTACTTTCCCTGAACACATTATCTTTTCAGCATATTCATTGTATGTCACTTTTTTTTACTGCTAAGTACTTATATATGAATAAGGGCAAGAAAATGATTGCTCATCAAAAGCATATACATTCAGCATCAGGAATGGCGGTGTTGCTATGGTTGTTCACACAGATGACTTAGTCAAGACATTGTATAAAATTACCTTTGTCCTATTGTCTAAGGTGTATATAAAACAAATTTCATGTTTAGGCTTGGATCTCATCCCCAAGATACCTCATTACATATGTGTTTGTGCAAATATTCCTAAATCCAAGAACATCTGACTGCTGGTCTCCAGCATTCCAAATAAGGGCTGTTCACCCTGTGCTGTGCAGATCAACAGTAAGAAACGTTTACTTGGTTCTCAGTAAGCACAGGAGGAATTCAAACAAGTGTGATTCAGGGTTCTTCATCATGAACAAGGTGCCTGCAGGTGGAACGTCCAGGGAGACCATTGAACTGGGCAGGCATGCCTGGGTAACAAATAAAAGAGGATGGGGAGGGCTAAGCAGACTGAAAGCAGAGACTCTCTGGGTCACAGATCTTACTCCAAGTGGCAGATTTTACAAAGACAGAGATATACATGTATATAAAATTTCCATATTCAGTGACACTCCTACAACGAGAAGCATGGTCTATGTTGTTTCTCCTTGAACCTGGCAGAACTTGGTAACCACTGCAACCAACAGAATGTAATGGAAGTGACGCTGCATGATTTCTATGGCTGGGTCATAGAAGGGAATAAAGCGCTCTCTCTCTCTCTCTCTCTCTCTCTCACACACACACACAAACCCCACACAGACAGAGATGTCTGAGGAGCCCTTGCTTTTTGAACCCAGATCTGTTCAGGCTTCCAGCTGAGACCCCACAGGTCATGAAGGAGAGAGAAGACATCTTCATGGTGGGCTTCTGAACAACAGAACCATTAGCATAAGAAATAGTTGTTTTATGTCATTTACTAAGCTTCAGGGCTATAGTCCTGGTACCTGAAACACCCCATCTCTTGATTCCAAATCCACTAGGCACACCTTGCCCTTTGGCAGCCAATGTTTCAGTGTTCAGCAGTTTTTTTTCCTGCAAAGGACCAGAGAGTAAATATTTCAGGGTTTGTCCCTGCTCTGCCATAGTGGTGTAAAAGCAGCCACAGACAATACCTAAAGAAATGAGCCTGGCTGTGTTCTAGGAAAGCCTCATTCCATTTACAAAAGGAGGCAATAGGCTGCATTTGGCCTCTCCTATACTTAGGGGTCACCAGTAATAGGCCTCATAATCATAGCAGTACCAGGTTGGGCCCACAGGCTGCACCAGAAACACAGGGATGGAACCTAGGGCCCATGTCCCAAGACCAGGTCCTGTGAGCCAGAGTGAACAAAAGGTCTGAGATGACATATTTTCCTACCGTCCGTCCCCACCCACGGAACAACCCCGACCATTTCCACCACCACGGCAGTTAGGTC
>NW_003852443.1:12608318-12629546 GCF_000181295.1 Otolemur garnettii | reverse complement strand
CATGATACATGGAACTCAAGGATGGGTAAGAATGCATCCCATAGTCCAATTCCTATTCCTTGAAATGCCATCAACTGTGAGCAGCAAAAATGTGGCAAGTAGACGGGAGAGTACAATGGGGCTGTGCTTTTGTTCCTGCCTCCTGAGAGCCGGGCTGCTGTTGGGTCCTTGATATCTTTAAGTGCTGATTTTGCAATGATGGTGAAGTAAGCAGTACTGAGTTCACAAGTTCACATCACAGAATACGCCGAGCAAGAGGCCCTAATGAGAGACAGAAGGACTATAAGCCAGAAAACTCGCCTCTCCTTCCTCCTGGTTTTACAGGATTCTCTAATAAGGGGATAACTTGGAGAAAAAGGAAAAGAAAGTCAACTAAGTGTAACAGCGGGAGTCCCTCAGCAATCTTCTAAGCAGCTTCCTGAGAAGGCCTCCAGCCATTTAGCAGAGCCTGGAAGGCTTAATGAGAGCAGCCCCGTCGCAGGGCCTGTAAGGGCTGCTCGGGGGCTGGTTTCCCGTGGGCCTTTGCCATCCAAACAGCAGCTGGCCACGCAGAAAAAGCAGGGCAAGGAAGGATTCTCCGTGACTGCTTGCAGACCTGACCCAGCTGTTATTTTAGGAAATAGATACATCCAGTTTGCCTTATATAATAGGACCACTGAAGTGCAGTTAGGAAAGGGTGCTAAGAAAATGAACTTGCAATTTCCTTTCTGAGATAAATGGAGAGTGGGAATAGACTTACAAAGAGAGCTTCTATTTCATGAGTGCAAGAAAACATGGCAATCACAGCACAGATTGGTCAAAGGGAAGGGCTGTCGTCCTTAGAAGGTAGACAGATACCCATCAGACTGACCAAAAAAGCTCCTAGGCATTGCAGCGGGTGAGAAGTTTGGCCAGCTCAAACAATAAAAGTAGAACTGGTTTGAGAATCTTTGAATGGAGAAGGCTCTTTCTTCCTCTCCTACCTGTTTCTTAAATTGTGACAACTTTATAAGGAAGTAGGACAGCAATCTCAGTGAACTATCACCTCAGGTCTCAGAGGAACTGACATATTCTTCCAGAAATCACTTGATAAAAATGGTTGTTTGTGTTGAGAGCTACCTTGAACCTTTTGGGAAAACTGTGTAAAAGAATTTCTTTGATTTATAGAAAGTAACAGGCTGGATGTCTGTTCTGCTAGCCCACAAAAAGGCTGTACGCAGAATAGTTTCCAACGCATAGGGCTGGCTTTGTGTCTGGTGGGGAACATGTAGGTGTGATTTGAGGCAGTCGCTATGCACTATTCCTCAGTTTTCTCATCTGTAAGATAGGTCTAAGAAAGCACTGTAGACCACCCAGCTGTTTTGAGTTCCACATGAGATCACTTATGGGAAAGTATTTTCTAAACCTTGAAGTGCTTTACAGATTTATTACATTCGTGACATTCTATACAAACATAAGCAAAATTCAGTGGGGGGGGGGAGAGAAGGAAAATAGAGATGATCTGGTGAGCAAGATGTTTTCATTATTAAGCATGTATATTGCACTTCATATTCTCAGAGAGCCTAGCGATCTTTTCTCCTGACTTACTTTGACAGGTTAACATCACACTTACTGACATTGGAGCAATTACCAGCATCAAAACAGGGCAGAAAGGGCAGAAGTTCAGATAGCAGTGGTGCGGCTGGTCCCTTTCTGGACACCTATAGACATCAGCCATCACAACATTGCTTTTTTTCCCACCACACATCTAAACAAAAGACCACATAAAATACAGCCCAAGACCAATTTCAGCTACAAACTATACATAGTTCTCTTTTTATTACCAAACCAGGCTTAAAACTTAAAATTCAGTGTTTATTAAACCTCCCTACCAAAGTCCTGATTTTCCAAAGTAGCACAGAAAAAGCCAGACTCCTGGGATTTGCTCTGGCAAAGCCAGATAGGCCTCCTGAGGCCCTGCCTTGTGCCCTAATCAGAGCTTTGAGTGGGTCGGTCAAAAGGAGGCGGGTCAGATCCTGATTCTGCAATCTCTGGTCCTTTAAAACAAACTGACCCTGAATTTCTGAAATCTTCAAAACAACAAAGCTTTGGCGGTTCTTTTTAAGTCTAGAGATGGAGGCCCACATTGAGGGCTATGGTGTACTTATTTTAAAATTGTAAAAAAAAAATAAATAAAACACAACAGTTCCAGGGACAGTGCAAATGACAAACCAAAACCCTGTCCTGAAACGAAGCCATCTGGGGCAAGGAAGACCTAAAGGCTCTGTGTTGCGAGTTTGTTTTGGGCTCTGGCTGAGTTGGAGCAAAACTGGTATGAATTTACCTTTTCCTCCCGGGACTCAGGGAGGGAGGACATGGACAAAGGCCCTCACAACAGTGTCAGGCCAGGCATAGGGGAAGGAAGGGGACAGAGGGAAGGCAGGGAGCAGGAGTGGCTGACCAGCCTCCTCGTGGAGGGCCTGGCAGCTGCACTCTGGGAAGGGCTTCTAGCTGGTATTGTGTTCAGTTATTCTTTTCTCACTGTAAATCCCATGTGTAGACATCGGCCCGTTATTCTGTCCCCTAGCAGGCTAGAGAATTGTCAAGTGTCAGCAACGCTTTGGGAAGTCAAGGGGGGAAAGCCTTAGAGAAAAATAAGCCTGTACACATCTTTCTGTGCTGAGAGCCAGCAGGCCCAAGGTGCAGAAGAAGGGAGGGGAATATACCTTACTCCTCCTCCTAAGACAGGCCCGGAGAGGCTATTCTGCTATTTCCCACAATTTAAGGAAAAATTTCCCTTCTGTTATTTACATATTTGGGTTGGAATTTCTACCGTTCTGAAAAAAATTTGGGAATCTTCTGTTTCCCCACCAAACTGCTAATGTGCATCCGAAGGACACCATGTCAGAGCCACGAGCATTCAAACAAGTCTAACAGTCCCCTGAGACTATGTAGACTCTTAAGATTGTGCTACATTTTTTCCTCCAATTTTCCAAAGATTTTCTGTATCCCAGTGTTTTTCAATCTTTTTTTAATCTCACAGCACACTTGAACCTATACACTTCCATGATACACTTCAATTATGTTGATTAAACAACAAAAAAGAATATACTTACTGTGCTTTGAACTTCTTTCAAAAACAATTTCAGTAATGGTCTTTAAAAATTAAAAAGTTTTGCAGCTGAAGATCCTCTCACAGCACGCCAGGGTGCCACGGCACACTGTTGAAAAATCATTGCTCTATCCAATGGGCTCTCTTACTTTTAAAAAGTTTTCAGTGATGGCCCTTGACAGTTTCTTGATTGGTCTGCCTGTAGTCTTTAGAAAGATGTCTTCATCGCCTCTCTCCCTGAAGCAAGCATTTATTGAGTTCTTGCTGTGGGTGTCAGGCACTGTTCTAGATTGGGTAGGTGTTGGCGAGCGGACAAGTCAGATTCAGCTTACCCGCGTGGGGCTTCCAGTAGAGGTTTGCTGCGTCTCCCAGATTCAGGAATACTCCTCAGTGGAGTAGCACAGTCTTCGTTTTCTACCAGCCCCTCAGTGTGTGTTAGCACCCGGGAAAGCTAGCCCACGAATAGAGATAAACAATTCTGTTTTGTTCAAGCTCTGTTGATTCTTCCTACTCTCTCCTTGGTCATTTTTAATGAATACTTTTCTGTTTTCATCCTTCAGCTCCTACACCTCCATTGTTACACAAAGGAAGTACTCTCCAAATGCACATAATATGGTAACTCTTTAAGAAGTTTGAAAGCAGCTTCCTTTCCTGTTTAGTATTTAGATACCAACTGAACAGGAAATTCATCAAACTGAGGATTGCCTAGTGCAGAAAACTTGGAAGTAATTTTGGAAGTTAGGTCTCTGAAATACTTCACCGTTCTGAAAATACAGGGTGGGTTAAAGATCTATTGAGGGAAATAAGGGAAGTGGGGAGCTTAAGCAAGTTGAATTGATAACCGTAAAGCTGAGAACTACCTTTCATGGGCCACCTCTCTGCTTTCCTCCCCATCCTCCATCCTCCCGCAGAACCTCAGGTTGATACGAAGATATACCAATTTGGTGTCAAAGGCAAAAATCAAGAAGGCTTCCCCCCATGCCTTCTTTTCCCTTTTAAGGCCCTGACAGAGAAAACAAAAACCCACCACCACACCAAACCTTTCCAGATTCATCCGAATGGAATCCGCTTGAGTCTTGGAAACTTACAAAGGCTTGCCACCTCTGGGGCCTGGTATAAACCTGCACTTGCAAAAAACAGTGGGGTGGGAGCACCCCGAAGTCGGTCACGACCATCTGATTCCGTATGAGCAACCATGTCTCTGGTTTGCATTTAAGGAAAGATGAACTGGTGGCAGGAAATGACCTGACCAAATGTGTCCATCTTCTGGAGACAAGTACCTCTCTCCAGGATGTGCTAAAAGTTTTCCTTAGTTGACGGTAGTAAATTTCAGGAATTGGTATGGAAACAAAGGCAGATGGTTTACAAATGTGACAAGTAAGTTCCCAAATTGGCAAGAATTTCTCTGTGCGTGTAAAAAGGCAGGTTTCCCAGTCCAAGTGACTCAGCAAGGCCTTGGAGACATAATATAGACTTACTTTATTCTTTGCAAACACATTGAGATAGTGTACCTCTTCTGTGTCAGCTCACTTTTTTTTTTTTTAAACATCCAGTGAAACGACAATAGAATTACATCAAGCAAAATCTCAACATGAAAGCAAAGTTGTCTGAAGGGGGTGCCTGTGCCCTCCCGGGCCCCCGCAATGGAGATGTATGCCTTTCCACCCCACTTAAAAAATGAAAACGATCCGCTTTTATTGTTTTTGAGCAAATCTGCGAAGAGAAGGGTCATTTTCTGCCTTGATTTCTTTTAACTTCACGTGTTTAAGAAGGATAAAATGCACATTAGGAGGATGGTGGGCACCGCCACCACAATATCCTAGCTCCGTGGGTCCTATTCAACCCTTTTTTTTTCCCCTTCAGTGAGCTCTGCAGAAAGCTTACCCAAACCCACATGGATTTCTGTAACATCCAAAAAGGATGACAATGAGTGATGTGATGTAGGTGGAAACTGCCTGAAGAAACCTAAATTGTAACAGGGAAAAAAATTGACATTTTAGATTTTAAATGTTACACAGTTTTTATAAAGCTTCAGTCAATTTATTTTATTTATTCTAATGAAGAGCATTACAACTGCTTTACTGCACTGAAGCAGGCATCGATCACATCATTAATCACACCTTGTGAATAGCCACAAATCAAGTTCTAACAGCAAGCACTGAATCAGGAGCAATGAAGCATAAACTCCTTCACAATTTATGATCTCTCCAATTGCATCTTTTCAACCATTAAATTGCAAGATACCATAAATTTTTATCTTCTTCACTTCAGTCACATTATTGATTCTGCCGTGTGAAATATAGAAGCGCCGTAAATCTCGGCTATTGAATTAAATTTAAAGTCTCGACTTCGGAAAAGAAACCCAACACACGGCCACGGCTGTTAATTTACACTGAGGAACAAATGATAGAAACATTAAAATTTAAATGGACAACAGGGATTTCTAAAAGCCATAGTACTGTCAATCCTAGTCCTTGTCAACCTTGAGGGCTTTTTCTTTTATTATTAATTCAAATTTCTAAATATATATAAAAAAAAGAATTAAAAAAATTTAAAGTAGCAGGTAGGTAGCTTGTTCATAGGAAGAAGTAATGGAAAAAAATCCCTCAATGGGAATGGTTGCCATGGCTAAGTATTAGGAAGGCAGGACAATGACAGCACCCCCACCGCACCCCCATTCCATGGGCTCGGTCCAGTGGAACCGTGTGCCCTCTCTGTTCCATTCCGGACCACCCTGGATACAGTGATGGCCCCCCAGAGGCCCTGGCCGTCCCCAGGTGGTTGTGCTCATTGCCACCATTTACCATCCTGACTTCTGATCTCTTTGCTGCCCTTGTCGGCTGCCTTGCAGAGGCCCGCTTGCTATCTGGCTGCCAGTTGGGTTTGGCAATGGGAGGCATTAACAGAATAGCAAAAGGCAGGGTGAAAGAGTGGGGGGCATTCATTCCCACTCCCTCCCTGCTCTGATGCCAGAGTTTGGCTGGGGTTGGACCCTTCCCTAGCTACAGCTCTGGTGTGTATGTGAGCCCAAAAGGGATGCCCCCTAACCACACTACTTCCTACTTTGCCCCCTCAGGCCTGGAGTTGGAAAAGGCTTCTCCCTGCTGGTTTTCTCGCTGAGAGTGGCTCAGTCTCCTTCCAGGTTCCCCTAACTTTGCCCACAACTCTGTGAAGCGTCCCTGCATTTAAGTCTTTCTGGTTAGACATTGAATGGGATTCTGCTCTCCACTGGAACACTGACTGATAGAGACATCAGAGCACAGAAAAGATCTTAAAATCTGACCTTAACACCAGAAAAGTGCTGGTAGCAGCCAGGCCGTCTAGTAAAAGCCAGGGATATCACATCCCCAAATGGTAAAAATCCTAAAAGGGACCCAGACCTTACATAGATCAAGAAATGCTATATTTTGGCAGATAGCTGTCCTGTTGTGTTTTAGCAGATAGACGTCCCTGGTTACTAGGGAGGCCATGTATTGCACCCAGAAACAAGACAAATGGGATCATGACAAGTGACCTTTTTCATAAACCACCAGACAGTTGAGATCTCCTAACCATAGGGAATAAAGGGGAGGCTGCTGAGCAGATGCTGAATTAGAAGAAATAGAGGCTTGCCTTCAGGAACATGCCATTCTAACAGAGACAATCTGTGTTCTGCTGTGATAGCCAAGGCTGGGACTCAGGGGACAGAAGCAGGACACCAGCCCATTCTTGTAGGATCTGACACAACCCTGTTAAGATGCATGAATTTTCTGTGTCCTCCAAGTTTCTCCTGGGGGGGGGGGCGGTAAGACAGCTAAAAAGGCCCTGCTATAATAGCAGTAACTCCAGATAATGCTACATGTATAAGTACATGATCCAATAAACACTTCCACTCCCCCACCCCCACCGCCTCAAGAAAAAGACCAAGGACTTCTGTAACTGAGTGCACCAATTTCTCCAACCAAATAATGACCTTAAGAGATAATGGGATTGAGTGTCCTTCCCAGTCTAAGGCTGCCCCAGAGATCAGGACACCCCTGAGAGCCAGCAAAGCCATTCGAGATGAGCTGGAGGTTCACCCTACCCTTCCATGTTGCAGGCAGGTCCTGGCTGGACAAGATTTCTGGAATTATTCTTGATTTGATTAAAATTTATATGAAGTAGAAGAGCAGAGATCTACATCTGCATCATGTCATGTGTGTGTCCTGGACCCAGAGGTTCCTAGCCCAAAGTGACTGAACTCCCTTCCACAGTGATGCCACAAACTTATCAGACGATGTCTCACATCTGAAAATAGTAAATAAGCTTCTACAAAGATGGAAAATTGAAGGTTCACAGGCCCTTCACAAAGAAAGCTTCTGTTTGGTTAAATAATAATATAGCCAAGTGGCTCAAACTTCAAAAGATATAAAAGAGGGCAAGATAAAAAAATTGAGTATTACAATTTTAATAGTTTTTTCCTTTCTTAAAATATGTATACATTTTGGCACTGTCTGTATATATTCCATTTATATATTTTCTATTCACTTGTCATATATATTTATGTGTACATATGTATACTTTCAGAAATATTCATATACAACAAATGCAGACATGTGTGCATATATAGATATATACACATAGCTTCTTCCCTCCTCCTTCACACAAATGGATGTCATATACACTGTAATATACCTTTTTTCACTTAATAATGTTGTGAAGCCTATTTCACAGTAGTACATAAAGAGCTTCCTTACTGCTCTTTAAGGCTGCAGAGTCATTTTGTAAGATGGACCATGATTTACTTTCACTGTTGATGGACATTTGGGTTGCTTCCAATCTCTTGCTATCGCAAACAACAGTCATGATCTTATACACATATCATTTCATGAGTGCAGCATAGATTTTAAATTCATCCAACATTTGTTTTAAAAGTCAAATTTCACATTTAAAAGCAGATTTGAGGCTTCTCTTGAAAACTGAAAGCCCTGGCAGTAGTGAACACTCACTCTCACACAATCACAGCCAGCTAGGGCTGAGTTCTCCAGTTGGCCATATCCTCTGTGTGCTTGCGCACAGACCTCCAGAAATCCTACCTACCTCAGAATGTGGTAAGGACTGAATGAGATAATGAAGCTAAAGCTCCCAGCACAGTACTTGGCACCTTGGGAGTGGTGGAGACTCTCTCAGGGAAATGAAAGGCTTGTGGAAGGACTATTCCCTTCCCTTCCCTTGAATCTATGGATTCTTGGTTCTTCAACCTCTTTCTTTCTCACCAGAAGGTTAACTTTGTGGAGATATAGACTTTACTTCAGCTCCATGGCCCCAGCCCCTAAGAGCACAGGGCACATAGAATGACTGGGTGAATAAACCATGAATGAAAGTGTGTAATAATAATGCATCAAGAAATAAACTACAGTTCTACCTACCTGTTTCTTGATGTTTTCTTGGTTTCATTCATTTCCCGTACTTTTCTTTTTACTTGCCAAATCTGAGCTTCTCCATTTTATAAATTACATAAACATTTTTCCAAGTTCTTTCCCCCCACCCCAGGTTCTTTAGTATTGACCTTCCACATATTCCTTATCTTCTGAATTACCTTTTCGAGTCTGTCCACTAACTCTTTCTGTTGTTTTCAACTGTTTCAACCTCATGGTTTTAAACCAGCGGAAATCAGATTAATTTTTTTATGTGTTCTTCAGATCCATAAATCTAGTTTTCAATTCCAAAACAGTCTAACATCTTTGAAATGTTAATAACCCTATAAAAATATTCACATTAGTCCAAATTATATGATTAATGTGGCATCTTCTCCGTGAACATTTAAACAACTGTAAACACATGACTTGCAGCTGTTGCTGTGACATAAGCCCCTCAGAGCCAGATGTCCAGCTCAGTTCAACAGACAATAGAGGGAGAAGAACTTTTACTAAACACATTTTGTTCTTTGACTTTCCAATGACATTAACCAAAGGTAGCTTCCTGAAGGTTTGATTGTGAGTTACAGAAACCATTCAGATAATCTGAAGCAAAAAGAGAAAATGGCTGGGGAGAGACATGGGTATCTCTTGGCTCAAAGAACAGAAGAGCAGCTCTATTCCACATTTGCTCTGAGAGACTCAGTCTTGGCCCAGGGCACTCTTGTGCATGGAGACGTGCTAGTCATATGACGTGCAGGGCCCAGTGCAAAATGCAACTCTAGGGCCTCTTGTTCAATGTTTGTTAGGAATTTCAAGATGTTAACAGTGGAACTGTCCAAGAGTAGGGCCCTTCTAAGTCCAGGGCCCTATAGGATGGAATGGAAGAGGCCACAGGCCCATGAAGCCCATTCTGCTTGGAGGGAGGATTTTTGAGAAATGAGGCTATGGCTAAGCAAGCACCCCCAAAGGTCTCTATTATAAGAAAATGATAATTATTTTACCCTTTTTATAGGCTTATTCTGACTAAGTGAGACCCACGGCTACCCAGGTAGCAAGTAGACTTCGGACCTAGACCTGCTAACCCCCAGACATATGCTTTAACTCCACCACGTTCCCTCTTTCACATCTTGGCACAGAACAGGCATTCAGTAAGCAGAAATTTCCAGAACCAAAAAAAAACCCAAAAAATGTTTACAGATAGCCTGCTAAATTCTATATCCTCTATCAGATGTCCATCCATTTAGAAAGCACTAACTTTCAGTAGTAATTGAATTACAAAGGCTTTTAGAGCCTTTCAAATAAAAGCACATCCTCACTATCACTGTAATTCTTTTTACTATCACTGTAATTTTGACATAACTCTCTTCTTATAATTCCTAGAATTCTTTCTGAACCCCAGACAGAGTGCCTAATTGACATTCACTTTCTAGGAATTATTGAATTTTTAGGCATTGAGTATTACTCCCATTTCCTCTCCCATCAAGGCATATGATAATTCTCCAAAAATGTACTCCCCCTACCTTTTTACTTTTAATAAATGTAATTGAATCAGTCCTGGGCAGGAGCATCTGGCCTTGGGTTGCCATGGGGAGTTTTTTTGGTCTGGAGGGCACATTTCTTGTTCTAGGGTCAATGAAATAATCAAAACCTAGTCCCTGGGGAGGAAATTTTATGGTTCTCATTTATTTGATCCATGATCTACCAAACTCCACGCCATAGTCAATCAGCTGTAAAATAAAGAAGGCGAGCACAGCTAGTTTGCTCTAGAAAAGGCAAAATGCATTGGATCCTAGGCTGATTAAGTTAGAAACAGATTGATTAAACCTAAGTTGGGTGCCGATAGGACTTCAGTGAAAACGCCCAGGAGTTGGAAGCTCACTCATTTATTTTGCTCACAAACAGAAACTGTCTTTGAAATGATGAGATGAATCCTAGTTAACTGTGTTTCCAACCCAGGCAATGGTCTAGATTGACAGGCTCAGATTGTCAGAAAAGAACAGCAGGGAGGTAATGAAGGGACAGCACTTTAGAAGCGATGGGCTGAGGCTCACAGAGAGAAAATGTCTGTTCAGAGGCACCCAGCACTGCCCTGTGGCCACCCAGGGCCGTCTCCTCAATGACCCACCCCTCTCAGCCCTCACATTGCAGGGCTGGCCCATCAATTGATCTCTAATGCCTGCCTTGGCTAATGTAATTGGAATGTCAAAGAATAAAATGTGGTTAGTTACGCGTTATTCTCCCTCTCATAAAACTCACCCTTGGACAGAGGGAATCAGCCTTTGATGAGGACTGTCGCAGGCTTCCAGAGAGCACTTACTTCCACATGTCCTCCAGGAGACATGTGAAGCACCGAAGACTCCTCATTGAACGTGAATTTAAATGAGTGCCACAAGGGCCAGCAGATTCTGAGACGATTGTGTGATCAGGGCCTCTAAGAATTTTTTGCCAGCTCATAGAAATAGTCACTACCCAGAGGATCCACAATATTACTTTCCTACTAGGACCCACCACTTGCCTGGTGGTGGCAGTTAGAACAGGTTTTCTTTCTAGGCCTTGGATGGGACACAACATTACAGCATTGATGAAGCCACAGGGTGCACTCCTATGATCCAGAGATGCCATGAGGGGACCAACTCTGTCCATTTCCTTACTATGGCAAAACCCAGGGCTAGCTCAGTGCCTGGCATACAATAGGTGCTAATATTTGTTGAGTCTTTAACAGAATTTCAAGGAAAAACACACTGTGAAGAGAGATCTAAGATGGAGGGACAGGTGTGAAATGGGTATTAATAAGATACTACCGCTGAGGTGAGGAGATACAAAAAAGACACCTTAGTCTTGCTGGATTTTATTTTTTATTTATGCCCAGACAGTCCCAGAGTTGGGCTGTGACAAAGAGAAGAAGCTGAAACCAGGGAAGCCCAGGGCTGAGTCTGAGGAAGAGCGGAAAAATGAAAAGACGAGAGTTTAGGAATAGCAAAAATATGGGCCAAGCAGCCCCTGGGATTCTCCCTTAGCAACGTGACCTCCCTCTTGCCTTCAAGCCAGGCCACATCTGAAACACCTCACGGAGATGAGGGCTATTGTTGGAAAAAGCACCAGAAAGGGGGCTCCAAAGTCACAAGTATCACCTGGTGACCCCTGACCAGCAGCACACTAGTGTGCCTGCAGGTGTGAGGTCTTTAGGTCCAAGTACAATTAGAGGCAGAGATGTCTGGGTGGGAGCCCCTCCTTTGCCATTCAAAGGGGTGGAATCCAAATTCAAGAGCAGGTGGCCTGCCCCACTTTGACTGCCACAGACATCTTTTGTGTGTATATTTAGAGCGATTTGCTATTAGAAAACCCATTGAAATATTCTAAATTCATCTTTCTTCAAAAGTGGATGTACCTTTTTGGGAAGAATAATTTGAACATGAAATGGTTCCTCTGTTTAGTTAAAGGACCAAAGTTAGAGCAGGTTGCCAGCCTGTCAAAAGAAATCCTCCCACCTATGCTGAACCAATAGCCTAGAAAAACGCCTGGAGAGACAGCTGCCACCTAGTAAGACGATAGAGAGATGCTTTTAAGAGTTTTGGAATTTTTGCAAATGAGATAAAAGCAAGGTGCCTGAGTTCAGGCATAGAGGGGAAAGACCAGATTCAAGAGACATTTCTAACGTGGAATTGATGTGCTTTTATGTAAGAGAGTCTAAGATCACTTTGGGATTTCCAGCTCTGGAGGGCGTGGGGATCGTAGTGCATTGGCCAAAGGAAGGAGTTTAGGGCAAGGCAGGAAACAGACAGGGACAGCAGGAATTGAAACTCCCAGCAGCAGCAGACAATGAATGTTTGCAGAATGAAAGCTGATTTTAATATAAACTAACACAGGCCCACCCACCAGTGGAACACCTTCAAAAGTAATAAACACCCCAAGGGAACGTATTTTAGTGCATTTTTAAGGCAAATACGTAAGTAACATTTGTGTATCTTAAATATAATTATTTTAGCACTTTTTTTTTAACCCCTGGATTAAGCCAATTCTATTCCGTAAGGCTTTGGAGACCAAAAAATCAAGGATGAGGAAGACTTGAAGACCAAGCGAAAAGGGTTTGATATTGACAAACTGGACCCTCCAATTTTTAATTACCTTCAAGCTCAGTAACTTGGCTGATCCTGGAAGGCCCAGACACTTGCAGATGCAAAATAGATCACACACAGTTCAGGAGGAGAGTCTGGGGGAGTACTCTGGGCTGTCAGGAGACAATCCAGTAATGAGCAAAAAGTCTTCAATAAAGACAAACCGAATAAAAGTGCCGTGGTAAAATTACTGTAGCTTTGCATAATAACTGAGCTGCGAAGATACTACAGAAATGATAATGAGTACAATAATGCTCTGAAGTTGGAGTGTTTTTAGTTAAAAGATTTTAATTAACCAGAAAATGAGCATTAATCCTGCAACTTGGAAAATAACAACATGCCATCCTATTGCTATGAGTAAAAAGGCAAAAAAAAAAGAACAAGAAAATTTTATCTGGGGAAATAAACCCTTGGAAAAATTAACATTTCAGAGCATTGGCTAGAATACGATAGTAGGTTCGCTCTGAAACAGTCAACTTACAATGGCTTGTTATATTCTGAAATCTCTATCCTTAAATTCCAGAAAACAGAGTCACATTTAATGCCTACTAGATACACTTAATGAAATTTTCAGCCATCTAGAGTTTATATTCTGAAAAAAAATTAGTCCTTGTTTCAATTATCCTCGATACTTGGGAAATCCAGTAAACCCAACAAACAGCAGCTGCCTCCCTCGTCCTAAAATATCAGAGGGGTGGGCAAACAAGAAGGTGAAGGCAAGTCTCCGCACAAAGGTGTTGGTGAAGAGCATGCCAGCACACCACGTTCCACTGAGTTCCCTGGGGCCGCTCTACAGAAATCCTTGTTACTTTTAACCACAACCTAAGCTACCTTTTCCCCAGTGGAAGTGGACCTGAGTTTATTATATGAATAACAGAAAACAGGGAATGAATTGTCCTAAAGCTTCCCGTTAGCAATCAGGCATCTATAAAATGCAGGCATTGGAAAGGCAACCCTCCTATAAGAAATTCCCTCAGCATGCTCTCATTCTATTCCTCCTGGATTTACAACTGGGGTGCAGAGCATTTCAAAGGTCTCTGGCCAAACTTTCACTATCATTCACAACCACATGACAGCTAGAGCTACAGTCATGCAGCCTCCATCTGAATGTGCCCAACACTATTTCACATCCCATGCCTTGCCCTAAACTCCTTCCCTTGGCCAATGCACTAGGATCCCTACGCCCTTCAGAGCTGAAATCCCAAAGTGATCTTAGACTCTCTTACATAAAAGCTCATCAATTCTACTTTGGAAATGTCTCTTGAATCTGGTCTTTCTCCTCTGTGCCTGAATTCAGGCAGCTTGCCTTTATTTCATTTGCAAAAATTGCAAAACAATCTTAAAAGTCCTTCCCGTTGCCCTGACTCGATTATAATCTCCAGCTTTTTCTTCCTAATAATTGTTAATACAATGTCATCCTCATGCTTAAGATTTTTCCATTGCCCAACAAACAAAGGCCATACTACTTACCATGCCCTTCACATCTCACTCTACTTTTATTCCTTGTTTCTTACTACAATTAATCCATTGTCTTGATACACTGAATTTCTTAACATTTCTCAGGTTCTTTCTTGCAGGGGGTTTTGAAGGCTGAAGCTGTATGGGAGCTTCTGCAAGAATCCCCCAGGTTCTTTCATGCTTCATTTGTTGAACATGTTTTCTGGCAAATTCATTCTTGAGGACCCCCAGAAGGGGGATCCCTGACTGAAGTCCTATGCTGTAGGCGCCTCCTGCTGTGGCCTTGCTCTAGCCACCCCTGCTCCACCAGGCAGGTGGTCCATAGGACCAAGGCTATGTGCCTGTCCAGAGGCTGCACATTTCCTCCAAGACCATATCCCCAGTACCCAGAGCTCCAGAGTTTCTTGGCCAAATGACCCAACCTTGCTTCAAGAGCCCATGTTGGCATCTTCCCACGTACATCCTCCAGAGGGCAGACCATACCATTAGCCTGACCATTCCTAGAGTTGAGGGTGGCCCAGGAACCATGGCTTGCAATGGGGCTGTGATAAAACCGGACTGTCCACAGGTGGCACAGGAGGTCCCTTGTAATATAGGATAAAGCTGGGAGTGGGAGAAGAAAAGATGCCCCCAGGAAGGAGCAACAAGGAACAGGGACCACCTCAACTTGTATCATTAGGTTCTAGTGCGGAACTCCAAAAAGGGCTAGAATTCAAAATTTGAATCTAGCCTTCTAGACCACTGTGAAAGTAAATTTGTCAAAGTAGAGAAATAGGTTATATTTTATTATGGTTTGCTAGCTTGATTTATGACTTTTAAATATTGAAATACTTCATATATGGCCTCCGGGCCTCTTTCTGAACTCCAGCTTGGGCCCTGCAGTACATGTTACAGGCAGGCTTGCTTTCCTGTTCTGCTATCCTGTCCTTTCTCCTTATATCTGTCCGATGAACTCCCATGCAGCTTCAGCCTTCAAAACCCACTGCAAGTATCACCTCTTCAGGGAAGCCTTCCAGCTTTTTCTAAGGCAGAGTTAATCACTATTTAATTGGGACTTGGCATATAGGTTAAGGCGAAGAACAGCACTTCACAGCCCCTGGACACTCTACCGCCCCCACCCCGCAGATACAACTGGGCTGAGATAAGCAAGAGAGTTTGATCCAGCTGCTCCCTAAGCTGAGCCTCATCCAATGGGTAGAAGCACAGAAACCAGGACAGTTTAGGAATAGATCTGGAGCAGGGACAACCTGGCTCTTTTTCCAAAGTAAAGCCTTCAGCAGCTAGAAAGCCCAGATTCACCCACTCCCCAGGGCGTCGTGACATGAAAACCGAGAGAAGACAGGCGGTTGCTCTACGCGCCTAAGTGGGCCACACTGAGCGTGCGCACTGCGTACACCGCCAAGCCTGGGAGCAGTGAGCATGCGCAGTGACTGAGTGATCACCCTGGGAGCAGTAAGCATGCGCAGTGACTGTGCTGCGCATCCTGGGAGAGGTAGGTGATGTTCTGTATGCTGCAGGGCAGGGTCACTGCAGAAATGGGAGATCCTCCAGAGCCTTGAGGCACCATGCTGGGCATCAGTAACACTGACCCAATGTCATTTTCCAAGAACCAACAGGCTTGGGTGATGTTGATACTGGAATTTCACTCTTCAGTAGGTTCTTGGTCTTGGTGATTGGAAGAATGAATCCTTGGACCATAGATCAGTGGTAAGACAGGATTTATTTACAGAAAAGAATACAGAAGTGCCAGAACTCTTGGCAGAGAGAAAACTGGAGTCAGGAGAGAAAAGTGCTTTCTCTCCTCTGTCAGTCTGTAGGCTCATTGTCTAAGGGTATATATATATATATATAGTCCCATGGGGCCGTCGATAGTTACATTTAACAGGGCTAGGTAGTTACATTTAGCATATCTATGATGTCTGTCTGTCTGTCTAGAACAATGTGTTACATTTAGCATGTCTGGGACATCTGTCTGGGTTGCAAATTAGTGGCTACAATCCCTTTTAGTCCCCGGCCTAGGAAATGGGGACCCCCTGCCCACCCTCCAGCTTCCTGGTTCTGCTGCTTGCTGCCACCGCACCAACATTGCCAAGGTGGAGGCAGCCGGTCTGTGTCCCCCAGCTCCACGAGCTGGCTGGGATGCCACTTGTCCTGTATCAGTAACAGGGAAGGGAGGGAAACAGCAAAGGAGCATCAGCCTATGAAAAATTTATTTGGGGAAAGGGAAGGAGCCCTGAACTGACTGCTTCATGGTTGAATGAAGGTTGAAAAGACAGATCCGTGTTTTATAATTAATTTTTTTAAGTTTTTTAAGTGAGAAATAATTGTGCATATTCACGGGGTACATAGTGACATTTCAATACATATAATGTATAGTGATCAGATCAGGATAATTAGCATCTCTATCATCTCAAACATTTATTATTTCCTTGTACTAGGAACTTTAAATTTCCTCCTATTTAAAACTATTATTGTTAACTATAGTCATCCTATAGTTGTATAGAGCACTAGAACTTACTCTTCCTGTCTATCTGTAATTTTGTGTTCTCTAATAAATCTCTCTCTATCTCTACCTTCCCCCTACTAGTCTTTTTAAAATAAAATGGTTTTTGTTGTTGTTGTTGTTTACAGTGTATTTCCTGATAAGCAGTCCTAGCAAGTGAGAGTGATGTATGCCTTGGAATGTGTGTGTCTCCCATGAATTTAAACAAAATCCTGTTCTTCAGGCAGGATTTTGAACATAGTAAGAAGTAGCCTCTGCCCAAAGAAGTTCACTCTTAAGCTCCCTAAGCAGTACATTATTGGATGAGACCTGGTGAGGAAGACACCAAGCTCTGAGCTCTGCCACGTGAGTCAGGAGGCAAGGAGAAGCCAGACAGCATGTCCGGGACTGGTCCATGGACTTGTCAGCTGTTCTTTAGCATGCGGATTGGAGTGAGTTAAACATATCTCTGGGGCATTGTACAGCTTGCAGAAACACCTCAGGACCTGGAAATTAGTGTTACAGATGACCTGTTTCTGTTTTTTCTAATTATATTTAAATAAAATATGCAAGGATTTTTCCTTCCTGGCTGTTTTTCATTTGCAGAAGCTACCGTATTTGGATGAATGTTTTTTTAAAGTTATCTGGATAACTGGTGATGAAAATCCCTCTGCTTATAAACTTTGTCAGTGCCGTACTCTTATGGAAGAACGTCTAAGTCACTATTTCATTAAACCAATTATATTGTCTGATAAAGTATCTAAGTCCCTGAAGACTTCCACGGTAATTCCTTTTGTGTGGATCGCACTGGACCTGGTAAATCATGTCACCTCTGCTCTAAGTGAGACCAGAAAGATGCTTCCAGCTCCAGCAGAGCAGAGGGGTTTTCTTTCTTTTTTTTTTTTTTTTCCAGTTCAACAAGAACTTAATAATTAATAATCTATTTTTTTTCTTTCCTTTGAGGACATTCAGGAAAGAAAGGGTCACTGCTCAACATGAGGGACAAATTGGCACCATCATAGAGAGGGCAGGATATGAATTGTGCGGCTGTGGAGTGATCTGACAGATGGGGCCGTGAGCGTGAATGCACACTCACCTCCTGTGTGCACCACTCTCTCTCCAGACTTCCAAGAAGGGCAACCCACTGTCAGTTAAAACAACAGCACTGAGCAGCAGCAGAACAATAGATTTTGATTAGAAAAACACTAATGCCATATCTATTTGTTAATTGTAGACTCTTAACAATTTCTGTCAAATGTGGGGTTCTTTTGGAAATTTCAGTGCAGTAATCACAGCCTTCTGAAATTCCCTGCGAGCCCTCTCCATTCAGGCTTTTGTTTGCATAACGTGTGAAGGTTTGGGGGGGGCCACCAAGAGAGGGATGCTTGGAGTAGTTCTGTTTCCAAGGGCACTTGAGAAAGCAGGTGTTGAGCTTCCAGTTTTAATCATGAAGGCCCAAAGATAACCAACTGAAAAGTTTTTGATCAAGATGTTTACATTTTCAATTTAAGCACCTAAATTGAGAGGGGAAGTCACAAAGCATAACACAGAAGCCACAATTGTTGTTCTTTTACATGGAGTCTAAATTACTTAGTGTCTCAGAATTTTCACGTATTTGTTGTCTACTCTGCTTAAAGAAAGAAAGAATAAGAATACCCATCCAAATGAAGGGAAGTGAGGAAAACTAAAACCATGAAAGAAAAGCAGGGTGGGGAAGGGTATTTGGGCATTCTGTTCTGAGAAAACAAAAAAATTAAACTCAATATTAATTTCTAAAAACCGATCAAAAAACAAGAACGTTTAACAGCCATGAAGAAAGAGTACGGTAGAGTGCCACAGAATAATTCTGACTTACAGTGTCTGGGGAAGGGGTCATCTCAGCTTCAGCCCTCCTTGAGAACCTGCTGAGTTGCAGACATGTCTGAGTGAAACACCTCTGGGCATATCTGACAAAGAGCAGGGCAGGTCTACCTGAAATTTCTTTGCTTAAGGTATGGGGGAGACTCTGGGGGTAATAATTCATCCTTAGAAATGAAGGATGCAGGCTCATTAAACTTGACCCAGTGACAGAGAAGAAACATGAAAACGAATACAGCTCGATGCCTGTTGTCTGGATTTGTCCCCTACTTTACCCTTAAATTTGACTCATGGCTGACTCCTAATTGGGCATGGCAGAAGGGGTTGTTGTAAAAAAGCTCTTGAGTAAACTTTGTGCACATAGCTATCTCACAAACCACTCTGCTCTGGGGTCCCACAGACAGGCAATGCAAGAAGAGAATGAATGAAAATCTTCCCATTTTCCCAGCTGAACACCAAGCCCCTTGGAGACCCTAGGGAGCCCTGGTGTGCACAAGACTTGTTGCCTGGAGGCATGCAGTGAAGGGAGACCCCAGCACCAGTCCAGACTTCGTTTCAGAGCACTTGTAGAGGTGCACCTTGACAGCACCTGGCGGAGAGCACCATGTGCAGGAAACTGAGGGTCTGACTGAGCAAAGAGAGTCAAAAGGCCAGGAAAGATTCATCACTTACTCCCAGCATCCTTTTTTGTTGATGATGACGTTTAGATAAGTTTCTCTCTTCCTCCGTTCTTATAGCTTTACTAGTTGGTATAATCATTCTAACACTGTGCCAAATCTCAAAGCTTTCCATGATCCAATACTAGGTTAGTTCTATATAGATCTAAATCCATGCTGTAAACACTGCTTAATAACTTTACAGAGCTCGAATTTTTGGCATGGAGTTTTTTTCCTCTGTTATGTAGTCTAATGTTCCTAACTATGACAAGACCTCAGCAAATAGGCTCTTAACATACTTAAAAGTGGTTTATGTTTGTATCCAAATTGGGGGATTATCCTTTTTCATCCCATGCCAGTTATCTATTTTTGCATAACAAATCACTCCAGTGATTTATAGTGGCTCACCATACAAAAATACTGAAGTATCTAAAATTAAAATCCTGACCATGTCAAGGTTGGCAAGGATGCGGAGCAACTGAAACTCTGATGCACTACTAGCAACAATGTCAAATGGTGCAGCCCACTTTGGAAGCAATGGAAAACAGTTGGGAGCTGGTTAAAATGTTAAACGTATATCTGACACATTTACTCAAGAGAAATGAAAGCGTGCAGCCACACGAAGAACTGTGAATGTTTATAGCAGCTTTATTTTCTTATGGAAAAAAAATGGAAACATTTGCAGTATCCATCCATAGTAAATGGATAAGGAAATGGTGATATATTCTTACAATAGATTGCTATTCAATAACAGAAAGAAATGAACTATTGATACACCCGATCACATGAATGAATATTTTTTAAAATTCAGATTACTATGAGGGTACAAATGATTGGGTACATTATTAGTGTTTCTAAGTTCAAGTTCAAGTTGTAGTTGAGGCCATTGAGCCCTTCTTCCTGGGGGTGACACAGTTCACAATGTGTCCATCTGGTGAGAGTTTACCAATCCTCCTCCCTTCTGTCCTTTCCCTTTTCCCTCCTCCCCTCCTCCCACTTCTCACTTGAAGATACTTTTGTTACTCTGTCATAGGAGCACCTAGTTGTTTTTCTATTAGATTCATATTGGTATCAAGTACATTGGATACTTGCATTTCCGTTCTTGCTGTATTTTACTAAGAAGAATGTGTTTCAACATTCAGGTAAATACAAAAGATGTAAAGTCACCATCTTTTATTATAGCTGAATAACATTCCATGGTATACATATACCACAGTCCAGTCTATTAATCTATTCATGAGTCAGTGGGCACCTGGGCTGCTTCCATGTCTTGGTAATTGTGAATTGAACGGCTATAAACCACATGAACAAATTTTAAAATAATAATGCTGAGTGAAGGAAGCCATGACCTCCCCCACTACAAAACCACATACCATATTAGTCCATTTGTATAAAACAATCTAGAAAATGTAAACTGGTCTATGTATAAAAACAGAAGCAGATCACTGAGAGGGAGAGACTACCAAGTGGCACGAGGAAACTTTTAGGGTAACAGATAATGCTTGTCATCCTCATTGTGGTGTTAGATTTACATATATACACGCATGCCAGGGCTGGTCAAATTGGACCCCTTACGTACTGTGTATGACATATCAATTTTAACTCAATTTAAAAAACTGAAGTAAAATTTTGAAACGCAATATGAGAAAAAGACCTAGTGGCTTTAAACAAAGCTAAATAAAATCATTTCATTTTCTCATGAATCTATGAGTTGGACAAGACTTGATAGGGGAAGCTCATCCCAGCCCCATGGGGCATCATCAGCTGTGACAGCTCGCTCCAGGGCTGGAGGACAGGATCCCAAGATGGGAACAATTTCAAACTGGCTGTAGACCAGGAGTTCAACACAGGCTGAGCAGTGGTAGCCTCCATTTCTCTCTACCTGAACCATTTTATGTGACCTGAGCTTCCCATGTAGAGACTGGGTTCAAAAGGTAAGTGTTCTGAAAAAGAGTTGGAGACTGGGGTGGCACCTGTGGCTCAGTAAGTAGGGTGCCAGCCGCATATACTGAGGGTGGTAGGTTTGAACCTGGCCCCGGCCAAATTGCAACAAAAAAATAGCTGGATGTTGTGGCAGGTGCCTGTCATCCCAGCTACTTGGGAGGCTGAGGCAAGAGAATTGCTTAAGCCCAAGAGTTTGAGGTTGCTGTGAGCTGTGATGCCACAGCACTCTACCAAGGGCTACAAAGTGAGACTGTCTAAAAAAAAAAAA
>NW_003852443.1:12606490-12608253 GCF_000181295.1 Otolemur garnettii | reverse complement strand
CACACCCTAGTAACTGAGGCAGTGACAAAAGTGCCCCCAGGTTTACGGGAAGAAGATGTACACTCTTCTCTTAATGGAGAGTGATGAGTTCTGGCAGAGCATCTGGAATGAAAGATACTATTAAAGACTTTTTAAAAAAATTACAATCCACCACAGTCACGTGGCCATAACAACTCACATTCCTCCCACATACAAAATACACTTCTTTCTTAAAAAAAAAAAAAAAAAGAAAGAAAGAAAAAAAAGTCCTTCCATGATAGTTTGGGGGCTCAGGTTTGTGACCCAGAATTTCATTATCTAAAGCAAATGAAAAGAGTTGGCAGTTTCTCAAAAAGTTGAACACACACTTATGATATAATTCAGCCGTTCCCCTCCTAGGTGTTTGCCTTAGAGAAATGAGAGCAGGAAGCCACACTGAGGGCTGAGGATCCTTGGCCGAGGTTCCTAGAGTACAGCTAAGAGATTTGTCTTGCTCTCAAAATCCTTGAACTGAAGAGAAAGCTATCTGCTCTGTATATGCCCAACATACGGTGGTGGGTCAGATATACAATAACTTCATAATCGCTCTCGCTCAAAAAGAGGGAAAGTGAGGCATATAGAAGTCACTACGTCCTAACAATACTGAAATCCCACGGGGCACATTTTGCCAGTCCCTTGACTGGGGTCCAGTCCAACTGCCTGTATACAATTTACTATATCTCTTAACTCCTGGGCTCTTGCTTGATTCTTTGCTCTAAGTTATTTTTACTTTTTAATAAAATATAATTCACATTTGCAGCTGAGTCAGTTTTTTCCAGTCTGATTTCTGCCCACAGAAGTCCAGGGGTCCAAAAACCTACTTACAATTTGTGCCATATCTATACAATTCAGTCCAGATTGGTTTTGTTTGCAATAATATAATTCTCTTTAAAACTTGTAGATTTCTTATGAATCTCGTTAAGTTCTCATTAGACAAACATGACACGCACAATATCTCATCTAGATAATCCCTTAAGCTATTGGTGAGTATGCTGAGGAACAATGCCCTTCAGATTCTTATAAATGCCACCATTTAATAGGATTGGTGATATTTAAATATTTAGAGAGTATTTGATCTTTCTGAAAGGTTCTTGGAAGGACTGACACTGAGATACTGAGGTCTTAACTAATTACACATATCTTCTAGTCCCATCTTGGGGTTGATTTTTGGCCCAAGGTCATTTCTTAATTCGATAATTCTGTGACACCTGGAAAGGTTAGCGATGAAAAACAGTTTCATTTTGTAATCCAGGCACTCCTGGGTCCTTTATGTAATATTTCCTTTATATTTGGTTGAAAATCAAGCCCTTTATTTTGTTAGTTCATCATTCACCATCCTTATAGAATCATACATGGATCCAGTTGGCACTTGCAAAATTCCATCTGAAATTTCCATGTTCGCCAGTGCATGTGTGTTTTCTATTTTTTATGTCATTGCAAGCAAATCCCTCTTTCCACCAGATGCCAGTTACTTTCCTTCCCTCCCCTGTAAGCCCTCACTCACAGTCCCCTCGGGGCCACCAGGCTCCTCATACCAGTTGCTTCAAGCCTTTTCAACTTTAGCCCTCTTCCCAGTTTCAAAGCCAATGTCACAATTCTAGGCTTTGTTATGGCAGCACCCCACTTCCACATACCAAAATCTGCTCCAGTTATCTGGTACATAATACACTGGGCCAAAATTACAGGCTTAAAATGACAGTAATCATTTATTATTGCCCCAGAATCTTCTATTTAGGTAAGCCTCG
>NW_003852443.1:12601479-12606162 GCF_000181295.1 Otolemur garnettii | reverse complement strand
TTCTCAACCCATCTAAGATCTTCTCACGGCACACCAGTGTGCTGCGGAACACTGGTTGAAAATCCCTGTTTTACAGTGACTGGCGTCCAAGAGTGAGCATCTTCAGAGAGGAGGACAGCCTTTTATGTCCTGGCTTTAGTAGTCACAGAGTATCACTTCAGCCACATTCTATTAGCTGATGGGGTCACAAAAACCTGATGAGCCTGACCAGGTTCAGTGGGAAGGGACAGAGACACTGCCTCTTGACGTGGGTGTACTAAGGTTCTACAAGAGCGCACGGAATGGAAAACATTGTGGTGGTCATTAAAACAGTACAATTGCCACACATTCTTTGTCATTTATATTTTTTGATATTTAAACATTTTATATGGTTCGAAAGTCAACACTATATAAAGCGGTATCCTGAGAGGTTTCATTCCCATTTCTATTCCTAGAGGTTATATTTTAAATGGTTTCTGATTTATCCCTTCTGTTTCTGTTTTAAATTATACACACACACACACACACATTTCTATTGCCAATTCTTTCTTACACAAAAGAGATGTTCTATATGTCACATGATTGGCATCATAGTTTAGTCCTTGCTATGTGCCCTTGTATCCAGACCTTCCTGATTTTCTTTCCAGGGCTGTGTAGTACTCCACTGCATGCATGCACTAGAGTTTATTCAATTTGTCTTTTATGAATAGTCATCTGTTGTCAAGCTTTTGAATTCCAGCCAATCTGAGAGAACCAACAGTATCTCAGTGTGGCTTTAATTTCAATGATTTTATGGTTAAAAATACACATGATCTTTTTTTCTGTGAAATGTCTACATTGTGACTTTTGTCCCTTTTTCTACTAGGCTCTCTAAATTTTAATAATAAATAATAATTATTATTAATAAATAAATAATAATTTCTCTCAATTTTAACAGTTTTTATGTTAGAGAAATTCATCCTCTAGCAGCTGAAGATATTTTCTGCCAGTTTTTCTTTGTCTTTTGACTTTGCTTGTTGTTTTTTCTTCTGGATAAAAGTTTTTTCTTCCTGTAATGTCATCAATTTTATCCATGTTTTCTTATTACAAAGAGAAAAAAATAATTTTATATAAAACTGTATATAGATTAGATAACATTACCACACAGGAAAAAACTGGATTAAGTAATTTTTTAACCCCCTACTTTGGCCATCCGTCCTCAGTAGGACGTATTGTTAGTGGTGTTGGTGTGTTCATTCAAAGACGTGCATCTTTTGCACAGGATATCATAGAATAGAGCAAATAAATTACTATATTTCTGTGGCTGTGAGGAGACAGAGACCTGTCATCCTATGTACATATCCTCAGCCTGACTAATGATGCAACCACAGCTGTGTGAGTGGCTGCAGGAAAGTGTCCAACCAGGTAAACTGACGTCCAGTCTCAAGCGTACGCTGCCTGTCTCTCACTCCCTGCCCCAGGACTTCTTTGCTGTGGCCTGGGATGCCTGTGGAAACCCACATGATACACATTGGAATTTAGGGGCACAGACAAGTTAATGCCCCAAAAGTAACTCTTCAACCAACTGGGGCAGGAGCTAATAGGTAAATGTTTCTTCCTGTTGTCCTTCGGACAAATAACTTTACAAATTTCCTTAGAAGGTGCCAGGAGATCAAGCACCAATCCCATGGGGAAGCAACTACCTCACTTTTGCTCGCTGGGATCATTTTCAAAACAGATTTCTATCCTAGGGTTCCTAGGGGCACAGACCTGGGAACCCTAGGATAGAATATTGCCCTTGGAAGAGCTGAATCATTGCACTTATGCTAGAAGATACTGAACTCCATGTCTTTTACCATTTGAGAAAAAATAATCCCTAATTTATTTGCTGTTACTTGCAGCTGAAAGCACTCCTGACTAGTGCAGGTAACTAAGGGGAGTGACAGAAGCTGAAGCTGGAAGTATGGAAGAGGACCAAACAGCAGAGGGCTGTATGTGGCAGGCTGAAAGTTTGCATTTTGGCCTCTGGAATGCTCCAACACTTCTTGCCTGGCTGACTGGTTGACTGGTTTGAATACCCACTAGTACAGAGAGAGGTACAGCTGGTGAAACAGGGGAACTCAGTGGCTTGGATTGAGATGTGTTAAATTTGCTACGTCACTAAACAGTGGCACTTCTAAAGCTAGAGACATACAAGGTAAAAGCAAGTTTATTAATAAACTTTACAAGGAAAGCAAGCTTAATTTTTCTGAAGTTAACTCACTTTTGTCTTTTGCCAAACCTGATTCAGATTGTTATGTTCCTGTCATGTTCTATCCTGCTGAGACTTCTTTTTGTAATGGTGCAACACTGCTTTATTATTATTAATCACTATCTGCAAATAATCCACTTTCAGAGTTGTTGTATGTTGCTTACAAAATGCCATGAGAATTGCCATCACAGTTTAGTTCCCAAATCCTGAGAGATGTAATTTTTTAGAATTGACATATTGCTGAATTGTCCTTGGCTAAATTTACATATGGTCCAATTGGCAAAAACATTGGTTAAAATCATGCACATAAGAGTTTAAATTACTTGTAGAGAGTGTTGAATCACACACTCACACAGACACAGACATGCATACAGACACACACAATCACACACCACAGCACATAATATTTTAATTTGCTCTAGGTAGGGTATATAAAAATATTCAATGCAATAAATAACCACAAATACATTCTCCCTACAAATGGCTGAAAATACATGGTGATTTGTCCTCCTCTCTCACATGGAGACGAGGATGTATGCTAACTTCCTCTCTTCTCGTTTAGGATGGTAACTGTGGTCCAGAGCAACGTCTGCCAGTTTATTCACATCCTTGATGGCACCTGATACACCAATGGTAGCATCACCTCTGCCTGGAGAACACCTGGAGGGAACAGACCTCAGGAGAGAATTCTGGGCTGGGGATATATAATGGATAAAAGAATCGCCACTGATGGCCGGAATTAGCTACTTGTAGAGAAATGAGGAAAAGGACTCAAGTCAGAACCATGAGAATGGACCTTAAAACTGAAGAAACAAGCAGAGAAATGTATTAACAAGACTCAGAAATGGTGTCAGAGATTGTCAAAGAATCAAGAGAGACCATTGTCACCAAAACCAAGGACATAATTTACCCACAGCCAGGAAGAGGCAAAGGATGCCTCAGGAAGGTCAAGTGGTCATCAGATTTTTCATCTAGGGGAGTAGCTTCAGTGAAGTCCATGGTGGAGTAGAAATCCGATTTCAGAGGGTCAAGGAATAACTGGCAGGTGAGGAAGGATGTAGACAATACTCCTTTTGCAAAAAGACTCTCTGAAAAAGGAAGCAGGGAGGAAATGCTAAGTATACAAGAGCATAGAGTGAACAAGGAGAGTTTTTTTTAAGGTGGGAGAAACTAACATTTAAAAGCAAAGGAAAGGAATCATTAAAGGAAAAGAAGAATTTGGATTTATGATGAAAATAGGATGATTTCTCAATCAGAATTCCAGAGAAAATGAGGAAGGGGTGTGATCCCTTCAAACTGAGCATTAGTTCTGTCTAGAGAGAGGGCCCCTTCTGCCTGAGACCAAAGGGAAGGTGGGGAGGGTGGGGATGGATCCAAAGGCATCTGAGGGAGCACAGCAGCAAATACAGCAGGCCCACTTCTGATGGCCTCTGTTCTCTGTGACATAGGACGCAGGTCACCACCAGACTCAACTTGCCACTTAGCTTCCTTTCTGCCAAGAGGGAATGAGCTTTGTGTCTCCCCGGGCTGCCAAAAAGTTTGTGACTCCTCACCTACTTACAGAAATGAAGGGAGCCAAGTTTGTCTCTGCACCAAACTCTCCCTCCATTCTCAAGGTGGCTAGCTCATGAGAAGGTAAAGACACAAGAAATAATTAAACCCCCAGGAAGGGATAGTGCAGATAAAGATCTTGAGGGAGAGAGAGAGCAGATAACAGAGGAAATCAAATCTCCAGGGATGGTGGGCTGGGTTCATATTTGGAAAGATTTCTGAGAAGGCCCTCAAAGGAACAGAAACATTTTGATGTGTAGAGATGAACACAAGGCAGAGACGGACAGAGAAGGCCAAATTAGTATAAACGATGAACGCTGAGGCCGTTCCAATTGCAACCAGTTACCTAAGCATAAGATTCTAAGGCTGAAAGCACATTAGTGTAATTGTCAAGCCTTTAGAATTAGCTATCTGAGTTCAATTTTTAGCTCCATCACTTACTAGCCAGCATAACCAGTTATAAATGGAAATAGTAGTAGTGACCTCCAACCTCACAAGAATCTTGTTATGACTCCGTTAGATAATACATTAAAGCACTAAGCAGTGCTTAGCAACAGTAATTGCCCAGTGTTACTGCAGATGGGTATCGTATGTTAGGCTTCTGAATCTGTATTTAATAGACTAGGTAATGAAAATCCCTAAAGATTCCAGGATTTAAGAAACACAGTGGCTCATGCCCATGATCCCAGCACTTAGGGAAGTGGAGGTAGGAGGATTTCTTGAGGCCAAGAGTTTAAGACAAGCCTGGCAACAGAGCAAGACCATTTCTAAAAAGAAAAAGCAAATCACCTATAGTCCCAGCTGCTTAGGAACCTGTGGCAGGAGGATCACTTAAGCCCAGGAGTTTAAGACTATGGTAAGCTGAGATCATGTCACTGCACACTCTAACCTGGGTGACAGAGCTAGGCTGCAAGGGAAGGGAA